>NC_092505.1:135620582-135950640 GCF_047511675.1 Marmota flaviventris
GGATTAGCAACAGGGAAAAGTTGCAAGATAGTATTGAATGAGGACAGGTTGAATTGGTGAATAGAAAAGTCCTGGGGATGGAAAATGATGGTGATGGCTGCATAATAATGTGATTGTCTTTGGTGACATAGGACCATCCCCGTTTTTCAAAAGTTTACATGATAATTATCTCATATCATGAACATGTACAACTGAAGCTATGTTAACTTTTTTTTTAAAATCACCATCTATATTTTTTGAAATATTTTTTTCTCAGTTGTTGATAGATCTTTATTTTGTTTATTTGTAAATGTTGCTGACAATGGAACACAGTGCCTTGGATATGCCAGGCAAGTGTGCTACAGCTGAGCGAAGGTGCCAGCCCATATGGTAACTTTTTGAAAAATGTGACTGAGATATAATAATAGAGGAATATGTATACAGATACGTAAAATTATTTTTTAAGAAATAAAACACTTGGGGCTGGGGTTAAGGCCCACCTTTCGAGCACTCGCCTCACACATGCAAGTTTCTGGGTTTGATCCTCAGCACCATATAAGAAATAAATAAACAAACAAACAAACAAATAAATGTTATTGTGTACAACTACAGATATCATTAAAAAAGATATAAAACACTAGAGGGGCTAGGGTTGTACCTCAGTGGTAGAATACTCAGCTAGCATGGGAGTGGCCCGGTGCTTGATCCCCAGAACCACAGAAAAATTCAGGAGCAAAATAAAGGCATTGTGTTGTTTCCAACTGCACCCTCTTCCCCGAAAACAACAACAACAACAATAAAAACAGTTCTTATATATACATGTAAAATGATTACAATGGGCAACTTCAGGGTAAAATTTCAAAATTTGCCTTGATAACAATGAATAACTTATTGAAATTGAAATTCTTGGGCTAGAGCTATGCATGCACTTTCAATTGTGACCTATTTTCTGAAACGTCTCTGCAGAAGGGTTATGACAGTTTTGTATTGCAGCTCTCAGAGCATGACAATTCCATTTTTCAACACTGTTGACATTAGATGTTTCTCCCTCTGTTTATTCTTTTTATTTGATAAGCAAACACACATGTACTTTAGGTTTCCTTTGGATGTCTATATTGTGACATGGAAAGTCATCTCAATTTTTGGTATTTCATCATTTATATATAGAGCTGATATTGGGTTTTCCCATTTTGATCAGCTGTTTGTTTCTCCTTATTGACTTGGATGAACTTGGTCTGTGATTAAGCTGTGGAGTTGGTGTACTGTCTTTTTCAAGACAAAAGGTCAAATTTTAGTGCAACGTGAGTAAACTCATGTGCAACATGCTTGGCAAATAGATATGCAAAATTCATGAAATTCTGTGAATTACTTCTTCTTTTATTTGCCTCTATACACGATTTTTTTTTTAAATTGAAAATAAAACAGAGAATATTTTCATCTTATTGATAAAAAAAGTGTTTGATCCAGCAGGCAAAAGAGTTCAAATGCACAGATAAAATATAAAATTGTAGATTATTGAAGGGAAGTCTGGGCTATGTATTCATAGCAATTAGACATGAAAAGGATGTATAATATCAATATATCAAACATTAGGAATGCCTAAAAATTACAAGATGCAATGTTTTACCTTAATTATTACATGTTGCTTGTTGTACTAATCTAAATTTTCTACTTTAATTTTAGTATATAGGTTTGTATTTCTGAAATTTATATTCATCACACATTTTCAAATTACACTATAATGCATTATTTCATATTATTTCCATGTTTATCAAAGTAAATAAAATGAGAAAAATTTTAAATGAAACTTAGAGCTTATAACTAGTAAATAATACTAGAATAAATATACCAGAAGGACTACAACAAGCAGTAGTACAAATATTGTTCAAAAAGAATTTTAATTATAAACAACACAAGGAAAAGAAATTAGTAATTTTATTCATGTCAAAAGCCCATCATGCGTATTTGACAATCTAATAAATGAAGAAAATATACATATAATATTTCCCCAAAGTTAAATTAGCACATTAACATCAAGGAATGTAATTAAGTTAAACATGAATTATAAACAGTCACATCAAATTTCAATTCACTTATTTAGTCAGAAGATAAAATTCCTATTTGAGAACGTTATGTAACTCATCACATTCACTGTTCTTGAAGGCAAACCAACACATACATGTGATATAACATGGCACAACTCCAACATAAAGTGGGAGTAAACTTAATGGAAGCAAAATTTTAGTAGTAAACTTAATAATAGGAATACCTAAACAAGGACAGTATTTATACAATGCCTTGCTATCTGAACTAACTACTCAACTCTAAAAAAATCAATATATTTTTCTCTTACTTCTTGCTGCAACTTTCTTAAATGGAAGACTTTATTCATTAATTCTTTCCCCTGCCACTCCCTTAATAGGTGACATCAAACTACAAATGAATGAAAGTTATAAATTGAAGAAAATTCCATTGCTTCCCACTTGGAATGGGTGGATGGATACATCATTGACAAGGTTCAAATAAGAGGAACCAAGAGTTGGGGAAAGGATGGTGGGTTTCTTTTCTTTTTTTTCTAGGGTGCTGGGATAGAACCAGGGGCTTCCAGGGCATCCTAGATGCTAAAAAAGTGCCCTACCATTGTGCTACACCCCCAGTACCCTAGTGAGATCCTTTGTAAGCATGTTGAGTTCAAATTATTTGTGGCACAGTCAACAGATATGTGGCTTCCTTGAGAACATAAAGACCTGAGTACATCTGACAAAGGTTTTCTTTTTTTTCTCTCAAACTGTATATTGAATGTTGTAAATCTTTATGATTTGACAAAATATTCCACTGAAACCAGATATTCCTTTGTATAATCCCATGCTCCATATGGGATTCAAGTTGGACTCTACTAGGATTTATTCAGCAATGAAAAAGGGTTAGAAAGAGAGTTTAGAGTGCCACAAAAGAGTGGTTACAATAGGAGACAAAGAAAGTTATGCTGATAATGGGATTCTGGGGAGGCTTTGCATTTGTTCTGTGTTTCAGCTGCTTCTCCCTGTGCCATGCTCCATGTGTTCCCAATGCTGCCCTTCTGGTAACATTTTTTCTAACCCATATTATCATAGTTGCTGCTTATTTCAATACTTCAAATTGGTCTCAGCATATTTTAGTCAGCTTTCTCACTGTTGTGACTAAGAAATCTAACAGGAACAATTTCAGAGAAGAAAAAAATTATTTATTTTGGGCTGAGAGAACTCCATTCTAAAAATATTAAAATATTAATATTAAAATATTAAAAATATTCTAAAAATATTAAGTATCCATACAAAAATGATACAAACTAAATATTTGTTATAATGGAGGGCACAATATATATTTACTTGCTCTTTTTCTCCTAAAATAAAGAGGGAAAGCTCAATTGAGCTAAGAGACCCTGTTTCTAAATAAATAATACAAAATAGGGCTGGGAATGTGGTTCAATGGTGAAGTACCCCTGGGTTAAATCCACAACACCCTAAATAAGTAAACAAAAGATAAATAAAATGTTAGATGATGTAAGACAGTTACTTAAAAGTATACAAAACATCAGATACTTGTTTCTTGGTGTGTTTCCAGTAAAATTTAACTGTAACAAAGTACAATGTTAGGGAAAAATAGTAGCACTGTTATTTTCTTTATTCATTTTAGCTTTCACAGGTTTTTTGCTTGTGCAGAAGGAAGACAAAATGAAGACCTATGATGCTGAAAAGGAAGTTAAATTATCAACAACCATATTTGTTTCTCAATGTCCTTGTGATTTAGTTATACAATTTATTATTTATTGTTGATATTTTAAGAAGACCACAAAATGGGTGATAATTCTGCCTGAAGGAAAAACAAATTTTATACCTAAGTAGCATTCTGAATCATCAGAAGTGTTATAAGAATATCTTTTTTTTTTAGGTGAAGGGGGGCAGATAATTATATTGGGCCAGAATGGAGCTTTTCATTCCCCAATGTCTTGTACACTATGTAGAAATGATTCTTGCTGGTATTTGAAACATGCACTGATGCTCCACTCAGGTTCAAAGATTGGTTCATTGGCTATAACAAATATCACTTGTTGAAGGCTGTTGATATTGGGGCAATACTCTTGTGCACATGTCCTCAACTGTTCCCTATCATATAGTAGAAGCAGGCAGGAAGTCAATGAGAACTCTTTACCTTCTGTTCAGTTTTGCTGTTATCCTACAATTTATATAAAAAATGACAGAAACCAGGCAATCAAAAAAGATTCCTAAGTGTTCAGCAGTAGATAAATTGCTAAGTAAATCACAGTGAAGTCAAGTGAGGCACTGTACTTGGTGAAATCTTGAGCACATATGTCCCTGACAGTCAACTCCAGGAACTGATGTGTGGAAAAATCAAATTGCAGATGGATGTACACAACATGATACCATTTATCTCATATTAAAATACTCAAAAAATTCTATATAAGCCATTAGAAAGTACATATAGCAAAATTTTGAAGAAGTTCCCACCAATGATAACACTACATACTCAGCAGAATGGTTACTTCTCCTTCCAGAGACCAGGCAGAATGAAATCAGTTCTGCATAAGTAGTTGACTTCAATTCTATATGCAATGATTTACTTTTTCACTGGGTCTTAGAACATGGTTGTTTTAGAATTTTTGTATGTTTCTTACTTCTGAGGTACTTCATTAGAAAACAGCTGTGGAAAACGATGCTTGGTTAGCAGTCAGAATATTTTAAAAATAAGAAGTAAAACTCAAGTAATTAATCTAGGAAGTTCTGATTGCTATGGAACTTTGCCTCTTGTTGAATATACATTTTC
The DNA here is from genome assembly GCF_047511675.1 of Marmota flaviventris. Taxonomy (NCBI): domain Eukaryota; kingdom Metazoa; phylum Chordata; class Mammalia; order Rodentia; family Sciuridae; genus Marmota; species Marmota flaviventris. Next base: position 135,625,386 of record NC_092505.1, read on the forward strand.
AGGTTATTTCTTAAAAGCCTGTAGTAGAAAGTTCTTTACTGGAATTTCACTATAATTGAAGGTCTAGAATTGAGTTAAGATGGTCAACTCAGTGAACAATGATAGGGAACAGTTGAGAACATGTGCACCAGAGTCCTACCTTGCAACTATTATCCTTCTGCAATGCAGAATGTAGTTACTAGTCTGACTACCAATAACTAAATTTGGTCACCAGCGTTTTAGTTAAAATTTTCAGTTTTCATAATTTCTATGACCAAACTAAGGATTCAAGAGATCTGATTGTAAAAATCTCACAAAATTTGTTTCTTTCTATTCTCATGCACCATTCAAAACACTTCTCACATCAGATATGTGGAGGCTTCTCCAACAACATGTTTTCTGGAATTTAATTCAGCGTTTCACTGTCTTCCTGGAGGTGGCCTCACACAACCCCTCACAGGTTAAGGAGTGAGTCCCATAAGATTGCCCTCAACTTCAAATCCTGTTGCAAATGGTAAGTTTTCACCTATACTGCTAATTGGTTATAGATTGAGGCTTCCTATGTATTACATGTAGATTTAAAATGTATGTATTTCGTGTGTGTATGTGTGTGTGTATAGTATGTAATAACTTCATATAAACAGTAGGAAAACATTGCCAAGAAATTTAGCATTTAAGCTGGTGTTTAAAACAAATCCTTATATTCATCAATTAAATGAATATTCATTCAACTATTGAGTGTAGATTGTGTGTTCAGCAGTGTCCAAAATCATGGTGATGGAGTAGTGATGGAGATAGACTTAACATCTCATGATTATTCCTTTTTCGTAGATGGACAAAAAATCAATTTAGTTCACAATGAGTGGTCAGTGCAATGGAGAAAACTAAAACAAGCAAGGTCCTGGAAGTAGCAAGGTAGGCCAGCTGAGTGGTGTGGTGGAAGGCCTCTCTGATTGCTGAATAGCCAGAACAAACTTTTCACTGAGTATTCAGAGAATAGACATTGTAGGGTCATAAAATGAAGAGCAGAGAGACTGGAAGATGAGATAGAATGCAGACTGTTCTAAGGAAAGAGAGTGGTCAGATTGGCTATAGTCCAGTGGATGAAGGGACAAGTAGTATGAGAACAGAGACAGGAGCTGGTCATTAAGGGCTTTGATGCTGGAATAAGCAATTCGGTGCTTAAGTTCAATGAGGGTTGTTGAGTGATTGCAAGCAAGATTATCACATGACCTGATCTATGTTTCTAAATGATTTTCCTATTGTGGCAAGAGAGGGGACTGGAGAGACAGAAGATGGCAGAAACTCAAAGTAGGACTATGGTAGAGGCAACAAAAGTAGTTGGATTTAGAGTTTTTGTGATTAGATTTGAGAGGTGAGGGGAAAAGAAGAATTTGAAATTCTTTGTTGATGAAGAATCAAATCTTGTTGTTGAGATCATGAAGAATCAAACCTTGTTGTGAAATGAGGAAAACAGGTGGAACTGGTGTAGGGTATGAAAGACTTACTAATATGGAGATTTCTATTATGAAATGTTAGGTTTGTGACATCTGGGGGAAGGGTCAAGGAAACAGCTTGGTATTGCCAAGAATGCTAAGGAGAGACCCAGGGTAGCGACATACTGGAGGTCCTCATGTTATATTGTGGTATTTACAATTTTAGGTGTGAGTGAGAGTCACTGGTGGAAATGTATACTTTCAGGAGAGTAAAGGGCTCAACTCATATGCTGTGGAGGTGGATTGAGGAAAAGGACAAGAGAAAGCTGATGCTTGTGTGCATTCATTCTTTCTTTCTCTTTTTCTTTATTCCAATCTTTATGAGAATACTTATTGTCTAAGGTGGAATAATGGACTATAAATTTAATAAGGCACAAGGTCATCAGAGGTTAAAATATAAAGAGTATAAACAGTTTATATTTATTAGTGGTTATATTTTGTTTTTCCAAATGTTGAAAAATACATGATAAGCACACAGAAAATATAAAATATCACTTATAGAGATGGCAAGTGAATGTATTTGGAAAAAATCAAGAATGCAAAAGAAACAAAATACTAGTCAAAAATCATAGAAGCAAATATTTAATTAGAGTCCTATTTTCTATGTGGGATAAGAAGGAACAACTAAAACTAACACGATACTCCTTTGGAGACATAAAAATATGTGAGAGGGAGAAGATTGGTTTATAAATAAAAACATTAAAAAATCAAATAGGCTGAGCCCTGGACTTAAATATTTAGAGGGAAGGCATGAGGTAATCTTCATGTTCTTCCACAACCAAGTGCAGGAACAGGGTAGGCACATGCTTTGTTGTGTTAATGCTGAATCATGACTTCTACAAAAGTTAAAATCATCTTCTGCCACTTTCACCACACACTACCTACAGAAAAGTAAAGGTAAGTGTTACATTAACTTCACACACTCTAAAACTCAGGAACAAAGTTTAAAAGTGTTTTTATTAGATTTACACTGATTAGCAATAAGTTTGAGGCAATATAGCTGTCCTTATGTATCAGTGATAACTTAGGCTTTGAAGTTCTTAGTTTTAAAAATGTATTCTGTACCTCATATAAAAAATCTTCTTCTGAAAGCGGAAGTTAAGTGATTGCTCCTTTTAAAGGTTATGGTTTCTGCATATGACTATGGTCCTTCACATATATAGGAATCATGTGTTCTTCAGGAGCAAGTTGCACTATTCCCTGAGCTGATCAGATTACTTGTTGTGATAATCATTCATCTGAAACTTGACCACAGACATACATTCATCAGCTCTCCCACCACTTGGAGGCAGATATTGTACTTGGTGTTGCCACAGAGAAATGCAGAGTTGCAGTGTCTGAGCTCCAGAGCAGGTCATGCAGGGGCTCTGACCATTTGCTGGCAGTCTGCAAAGTTTTTGATTGTTTGTGGTTGTTTACAAAAGTGTGTGTGTGTGTGTGTGTGTGTGTGTGTGTGCATGTCATCAGATTAACAGTGAGGTTTGGGGCCAGAAAAAACAAAAAACAACTAAGACAAGGAATCATTGATGTAGGTTTTAGATATATGATGTAACTGAAATACCTAGTTTTGCTTTTATTTTCAAATTCTTCATTTTCTCTTCTCAGGATCACAGTTCCTTATCTTTGATTCATTGACTCTGGGCTAGTATTACTCTGAGAATTTGGTACAACTGCAGCAACATAACAAAAAAGCATTATTTTTTCTATTTAAGAGGAAAAATAATTTAAAAGTTGATCTTGATCTTTTTGTGTCTTGTCTGCCTCTCTGAAGCTGTTCACTGAGTGTGTGAAGATGCTCAGTGGTTCTTCTGTTGGTCATCATTATGATGCTACAGTGATTTTTAGAGTTTTTCACTTTGTAGTTCTTCATAGGTTTGGAGATAAATGATAAATTGACTTGGTCTTAGTCTAAGTTCTTAAAATGTTTAGACTTTTCTTTGCCCTCCTCTTTATTCCTCTTGTAGAATGAGAAGTTACATTGGCAGGAGTGTCTTCACTCTGATGTGGCTCCTGATGGTGTCTTTAGAGGGGAAGGAAGGAGCTAGGCATGAGCTGATCCCTCCTGAATACAGAACAAAAGTTCAAGGGGATATCAATGATAAGGGGAAGGAATGATGCACACTAAGATTGCAGGTGGGGTCTTTGAAAAGTAAACTTCTCACAAAACTCTACCCAAAGAAGATTCTCAGAGCTTCTTCAGACTTTTGGCAGTGCTGGGTTTCTAAGCCAGGAGGGTTTTCTGAGGCATCTATGATGCTTCTCTCACCTTCAATAGTTCAGAGTCAAGAAAGAGCAGGGCTTAGGTCTAGGGACAGTGTCCCTGGAAGTTCAGTTTCAAGCCTTTGAATCTTGGAATCTTCTGCTGAGGTTTTGTTCTAGGTTGTGGGTGTGTAGTGCTATCCCAGAGGATTTTCAAAGGACACTTTGAGAGCATACCTGGTGTGGTCATGTGCTGAACCAAATGAGTGGGTTTGAGTGGTTCCAAGGGTGGTGGATAACACAGCTTCTGACAAATTCAGAATGCATTTTAAATTGCTAGGATGGAAAGTCCCCACTGAAGGATGTACCTGGAATGATGTTCAGAAAATTATTCCCTTTGCTATGATGTCACCCATCATCTTAATTTCTCAGCTGAAGCCTATGATTGAGTCATTCTTTTTTTATTCATTTTTTAAAATTTTAATTTGTTATCTATGACATCAGGATATATTACAATTCCTATTACACATATACAGCACAATTTTTCATATCTCTTGTTGTACACAAAGTAGATTCACAACATTCATGTCTTCATGCATGTAGTAAGGGTAATGTTGTCTATCTCATTCCACTGTCTTTCCTATCCCACCCATTCCCCTCCTTCCCCTTTTCCCCTTTGCCCTATCTAGAGTTCATCTAATCCTCCCATGCCCCCCCTATGAGTCATTCTTGAGTCCCATGTATCATTCTGGCACCATAGAGAACATGAAAATGCTGAACGTGACTTTAAGAAACATAGATTTGAGGCCAGAACAAAAATACTGACAATGCAGCGATGATAACATCAGTGAAGGCTCTTCTGCACCCTCTGCAGTAGGAATTTGAAGAGGCAGGCATTACATACCTGAGGAGGCCTTGTTGGTCTCTGCTTGAGAACAGAGAAACAGTGTGACAGGCTTCCAGGATGGCTCCCCAACAGGGCTGCAGGCAAAGCTTTTATGGCCCTGCCACTGCCTTACACAGTACCCATGGTGGTTGCACAAGGCCCCTTTACCTGCTGATTCAGGTGTGGAGGTTTGCCCTTGGCTCTGCTTCCTGCACATGTGCTTTGGTCTGGCTCTCTGGGCTCACAAAGGGTGGTGAGGTGCTGGCTTCTGCTCCAGGGAAGGTGACTCAGTGGTCAGGTTCAGAGGCATGCAACGCTGTGGGAGAGGCTCCAACAGCAGTCCCAATAGCAGAGAGGGAAAACCTCAGGCAGAGAGAGGAAGGGCCATGGTTTGGGATTGGCCATTGGATGAGGTGAGTTGTGGCACAGCAGGTGCACAGGCAGACCAGGAAAGGTTGCGGGCCCTTTCCTGGTGTGTCTTGGTGACATTGGGCAAATCCGTCCAGTGTGTCTTGCCAGCCAGAGCCACACATGGCAATCTTGTAATTGCAGAAGTGAATTCAGTGGGAAAGCAGAGTTCCTGACACATGGTAGGGGTAGCTCTGTTGCTGCTGGAGTTCGCTGGGAGTGCTCTTTTGCTTTTCTGGGTAAAGAAGCAGGTCAGCCATAAACAGTGGTGGAAACTGTGAACACAGAGCCTTGAGTAGTGCTGGACTCAGTGCCCTATGAAGTTACAGGTGCTGTTAATTACTGACATATTTAATCATTATCAGCCTAGAGCACACATAATCTCAATATTATTCTTGGAGAACAGAAAACATCCTTGCCCTTCTCTTCTTGATGCATCACCCTCCTGGATTGAATGCAGAACTCCTAGATTTGTCAAACTCAAAGTAAAAAATGTTTTATAATATGAAGTTACTTATGTTTTCATGAAGGTTTTAAATATTATTTGTAGCACATTATTTTAAAGTAATTGAAAGCAAAGCTTTGTTAAGCATATGTCAGGAACTACCTTAGTATAGATGGTAGAAATTATCATCATTCACAATATAGAACAATTTACAATCTGTATCATCATGGAGCTTTCATGTAGTTGATATGTGTTCGGTTAGGTAGCTCCATTTTCCAAACACAGAGCCACTTGTTACAAAAAGTAATTTCCTTTTTTTTTAGGGCTTTTCTCCTGGTCCTTTTAAGCAATACCAATTTCTTGATAGTGAAGTTGATGAAAACAGGCCAATTTTTTGACTTTCATATCTTTTTGATCATAGACAACAGCCACAGTCTAATGATTACAAGGTCTGTTGAGAGACAGAATGCTTTAGTCTCATCTTGCCAGGTCTGCCACCCTGAAGAAAATAGCTTTGCTATGATCTACTAATGTCATCAACTTATTTGACGCTGTGTTCTTTGAACTGCAAACTCTTGCTCATGCAGTTTGATTAAGGCATAATTTAATTGACATGTGATTATGATAAGTATATTTTTGCATAGTAGGCTTTGATTTAATTTATGAAATTTATTGATATGATAATTGTTAACATATCTTTAAAAATAACCAGCATTAAACTTCTACTCAAATGCTGTTCTATTGTTTTGTTGATTTATAAATTAATCTGCTATCACATGAATAAACACTGAGTTATAAATTAAAATCTTTTAACTGGGCACAGTGGCTCATGTCTGTAATCTAAGTGACTTGTGAGAAGCTGAGGCAGGGGGATAACAAGTACAGAGCCAGCCTCAGTAAATTAGCAAGAGCCTAAGCAAGTTAGAGACTGTCTCAAAATGAAAAGAAAAAACGGGGTGAGGATGTGGGTTACTGAGAAGTGCTTCTGGGTTCCATCACCAGTAAAAATAAATAAATAAATAATGAAACTTTTACATATTTGACTTCCCTTTACCACCAACTTAACAACTCAACATAATTTCTTAATATGGTAGGAAACATACCAGTATGACTTACTATTATAGCAAAAATAGTACAAAAAGGGGCTGGAATTGTATCTGAGTGATTGAGCACTGCCTAGTATGTTTGAGGCACTGGGTTTGATCCTCAGCACCACATAAAAACAAAGATTTCTAATTTCATCCCATTATGATCTGATAGAATGCAGGGTAGTATCTGTACTTTGCTATATTTGCTAAGAGTTACTTTGTGGCATACAACCAGAGATATGAAAAATTGTGCTCTAAATGTGTAATATGAATTATAGTGCATTCTGCTATTATATATAACTAAAATTTTTTTAAAAAGTTAATTTTGCTCATAAATAAAAAACACGAATACATTGTGTTCATATACAAATTTTTAAAAAAGTACAAAAAGTTTTTTTTTTTTTTTAACTTAAGAACTCTGGAAATTTGGATCAAAAGTGTATCCCAGCTGGGTGCAGTGGTCAGGCCTGTAATCCCAACACCTCAAGAGGCTGAGACAGGAGGATTGTGAGTTCAAAGTCAGTCTTGCAATGGTGAGGCCTTAAGGAACTCAGTGAGACTTATCTCTAAAGAAAATGCGAAAATAGGGCCTGGTATGTGACTCAGTGGTTGAGTGCCCCCGAATTAAATTCCTGATACAAAAAAGGTGCAGCCATAATAAGAGAACTTAGGAACAGGGTTAAGAGCCCTGCTGTATTTACATTGGTCCCTCCTGCAACCTGAAGCCATAGTGCCTTATTTAAAATCATTTTTGCATCTGTTTTTATTTTCCATTATCATGAAGCAATATTATAGTGAACTTTTTTGTTTGATTATCTCTGGACACCCCTAAGAATGTCCTTATATCCCCACAGATGGGATTCCTGGGTAAAGGCATGCACCTGCAGGGATTTTGGTATTTTCTGCACATTACCTTCCAGGGCAGCTCATGGTCCTGTGTAGTCCTTCTGGGCATTCAGTTTTACACACCTTCATCTGCATTTGGTTTTATGCCAAGAAAAAGCTGCTAATATGCAAAGTAAAGGTCTCTATTTGAAGGAATCAGGCTGGCCACTCTCACACTTACTATGTTGCTGTGAATTCCCTGTTCAGATCTCTCTCCCATTTTCTTATTGCAGCATTTGTCTCTCTTGTTATGTAACTGTCATTTATGCACATATTCATGTATACACACCATCATGGGTAGTTATAAATTTCCAGCCTCCTTGGTAACATATTGCTTTGGTTAGTAATTTTGTTGTACTGAAAATTCAAAAATGTGTTTAGTAAAATCTATTGATTTTTCTTTTATATTTCTGCCCTGAAAAATGTTTTTCCTATCCCATAATTTTTATATATATATAATATAAAAAATATATATTTATATATATATATAAATTTTTTTAAATAATTTTTCCTATCTTATAATTTTTTATAAAATTATAAGAACATCAATATTTTCTTCCAGTACTTTTATGGTTTTTCTTATGTCCTTAATATTTATTAAATTAGTTTTTACATGGGTTGGGGTTGTAGTTCAGTGGCAGAATGCTTGCTTTGCACATGTGAGGCACTGGGTTCAATCCTCAGCACCACATAAAGATAGATAAATAAAATAAAAAAAAATTAAAAAATTAGTTTTTACATAAGACATATTTATACCAAAGTAAAAGTTTATAACTTTTTTAAAGGCAGCTTTCAATAACAGTGGAAATGTCCTTTCTCAGATCTTTCCAACATTTTTGGTTACTATGATGAAAGACCTTCCATGATGGCCATGTACCTGAAGATCAGGGGTCCTTTTCACTTGGATTTAAAAAAAAGAGATAGAATTTCAGTTTTAGAATATTGAAAAGCAGATTTTCCCTCTGTAGAAATCCCAGTGCATCAATAACAAAAATATAACTACTCTGAATAAAGGTGGTGAAAGTATGGGGCTAGGACCAGCCATAGGCATTTTTATTGTTGATTGGCACTGGTGACTGTTTCACAAGTCCCAGTTCAGACTACTCCAAACTGATGGATGCTTGGCTCTTCTCTGAGGTGTTGCTTTCTCTACAACCTAAGTAATGAATTTCCTTCCATATGTCCCTAAAACTGCTGGGTGGATTAGGTGACCTCCTGGCTCCATTGTCATCTCCAGCAAACTTCTCATCTCTTTTACACCTACCATCTTTGAATGATAAGACTGTACTACAAGCCGTTGCTCCTTAGTGCACTCTTCTACTAATGTTGGCCTCTTTTTTTTCCATCATTCATTGAGTTTTTAGCTCTTGGTTCACTGACATTCTCTACTAAATTACTTCTGACTTAATTCTTATGATTTTAGTGTGTGAATGCTCTTTCTAGTACTCTGATTTCTCAGGTCTTTGATTTCTTATTTTAGTTACTGGGTTCTTCACTCACCAGCCTCTGGTTCAACTCCAGCCCCATGCTGTCCAATATGCAGGCAGCACCACATGTGTTTATTGGGGCACTTGAATTGTGGCCAGTATGGAAGTTTTCCCTGATTTTTTTCATTTAAAAATTTAAAAATTACATTTAAAAACTAATACTTGTTTTATGTATCATTTGAAAATGCATTATCTAGCTCACATTCATTCATCTCAGCATAAGGAAAAATTTTTAATTTCAGTAGACAAGCAAATAAATTTCCCATTGTAGTTTAAATGCTATAAAGGATTTCATTGTACCTAAATTATTTTCCACTTCATTCTTATTTCCAGGGATTGTGAAATTTTTGTGTCTATAGATAAATATGTTTAGCTCTCAATTTGGTATAATCTTAGTAATTCAGAACATGAACAAACAGCCTGGAAAGGTTTTATAATTACCCGGCTCCCTTGTAATCATCTAATTCATTATTTTCATCTTCCTCATATCCACTTCTTCCTCAACTGATGCTTTGGCACAGAACTTAGAAGCCATTTTCTTAATGATAGCTCTTATTGCTGGTGCTAATTTTGAGCTCATCACTGTTACCCAGTTTCAATTGTGTAAAGCAGGTACTTCACTGTCTATTTTATAAGCTCAAAAACTGTGTGGGAAGTTGCCTGAGGTGTTCAATCAGATCAGTGGATTAAACTAGCAATAAACCTAGGGTTCTCTGTCCCCAGAGCCTGCCTAAAACCCCCCACTGAGACTTCATTTTTATATTTTAAAAGTGATGAGCAGAACACAAAGAATCCATAGCTTTTTCTGTAGGGACACTTATCTCAGTGTATTTTAGAGTGCTGGGAAGGAGGGCAGGGCACTAGGCTGGTTAGTATCTAGAGTAGTTGGAAAGGACACTTGGGGAATGGTGAGGAATCAATTTTGTTGGCATTCTCTTAGTCACTGTCTCCTAGTGATGCTTCATTTTTTGTTCCTCTCTCAGGAAGCCCTGAGTGTTGCCAAATTGAAGTGGAAATGGGAACCCAGGTGCTGGATATCAACATGAATGATGGCATGCTAGAGGGTCTGAGTGCAGTGACTAGATTTTGCAACTTAATTCCTTCTGAACTGGAAATTGTCAAGGTTGTGCAAAGTTTATATTTGAGCAGTTTTGGTTGACTCACTGTGTTATTCACTTAGCTTTGCCAGTTGTCCCCCTTATCTGTCCACTCATGAACTGTTTTTCTATTTTTCCACATTGAAAGCCCAGTGGTTTCTGAGTGTCAACTTTCTAGGTTCGTGGTAACCTTTTTTTTCCTTATGAAAATATTTATTGAACATATTTTTCAAAGAACTTCTATAGCTTTCAAAGCATAACATTCTAGGAAAGGATGTAGAGGTACTTATCTGCTCCAATTTTGCTGATGAAGACCTCAGGCAGAAGAGGCTTATGATGTGGGCTCAAAATCATATATAATGTCCAGAAACTGAGCATAAAAACCATGTTCCTAAAATATTGTATTTCTATTTTTTTAATATATTTCCCCTTTTGGTTAAACACAGACTCTTAAAGTTGGTAAATATATTGATAAGAAAAATAACATTTTGTTTGTTAAAATAATGCTCTGTTTGACAAACAAACAATATGTTAAATATATTTAAACCTTTTTTGCTTTTTACCCACAAAGGTATTTGAATTAGTAAAAGGTGCAAGGAAATGGATGGCACTAGAGCAGATTATGCTAAGTGAAGCTAGCCAATCCCTAAAAAACAAATGCCAAATGTCTTCTTTGATATAATGAGAGCAACTAAGAACAGAGCAGGGAGGAAGAGCAGGAGGAAAAGATTAACATTAAACAGAGACATGAGGTGGGAGGGAAAGGGAGAGAAAAGGGAAATTGCATGGAAATGGAAGGAGACCCTCATTGTTATACAAAATTACATATAAGAGGTTGTGAGGTGAATGGGAAAAAAAACAAGGAGAGTAATGAATTACAGTAGATGGGGTAGAGAGAGAAGATGGGAGGGGAGGGGAGGGGGGATAGTAGAGGATAGGAAAGGTAGCAGAATACAACAGTTACTAATATGGCATTATGTAAAAATGTGGATGTGTAACCGATGTGATTCTGCAATCTGTATTTGGGGTAAAAATGGGAGTTCATAACCCACTTGAATCTAATGTATGAAATATGATATGTCAAGAGCTTTGTAATGTTTTGAACAACCAATAAGAAAAAAAGAAAAATAAATACTATTTAGATAATTTTCACCATGTGGGATGCTATCCTTGAGTTTTCCTAAAGGTGGGAGCTCTGGCTCAAAGACTGTAAATTTTGAAACTTTCAATAAATGTTAATAAGAGCCAAAAAAATGGGGTCTCCCAACTGTAAGGCCAGTACCCTCTACACTGGCTGCTGGGTATATGACCTCCCACTGATACCCAGGTGGAAGGGTCTCCCGCCTGGAGCAATGAGTCCTCTCTACCCTGGCTGTGGCAGTATACAAGCTCTCCCAGACTCCTCCCACCTAGAGGGGCAAGTCTTCTTTACCCTGGCTAAGGCGGTATTCAAGAACCCCACTACACTCAGGTGGGAGTGGTCTTCCGCATGGACAGCGAGTCCCCTCTACACTGGCTGTGGAGGTATAGGATCTCCCCCACGCACACCCAGGTTGGAGGGGTCTTCGGCTTGGAGGGGCCAGTCTCCCCTTACTTTGGCTTCAGGGGCATACTAGGTGTCCCTGACACCCAGTTTGGATGGGCCTCTTGCCTGGAGGGGCCAGCCCCCTCTACCTTGGCTGCCGTGGTATAGTAACTTTCCCTGAAACCCAGGTTGGATGGGTCTATCGTCTGGAGGGGCGAGTCACCATTACTCTGGCTGTGAAGGCATAGGATCTCCCCCCATACACCCAGGTGGGAGGGGTCTCGCCTGGAAGAGCAAGTCCCCTCTAATGGTATATAAGCTCCCACTGACACCTTGTTTGGAGGGGTCTCCCTCCAGGAGGGACAAGTACTTTCTACCATGCCTGGAGTAGTACATGAGCTACAGATGACAGCCAGGTTGGAGAGGTCTCCCGCTTGGAGGGGCAAGCCTCCTCTACCCTGTGTAAGGTGGTCTACAAGTACCCCACAACACCCTGGTGTAAGGGGTCTCCTGCCTGGAGGGGCGAGTCCCTACTACTGTGGCTGCAGTGGTATAGGCGCTCTCCCACACCAAGGTGGGAGGGTCTCCTGCGTGAAGGGGCGAGTCCCCTCAACCCTGGCTTCGAGGGTATAAGAGTCCCCTCCTACACCCAATAGGAGGGGTCTCCTGCCTGGAAGGGCAAGTCAGTGCTATCCAGTGTGCAGTTGTATATGATCCCCCCCTCGCCAGACACCCATATGGGAGGGGTCTTCTGCCTGGAGGGGCGAATCCCCTCTACCCTGGCTAAGGCAGTATAGGATTTACTCCCATTCCCAGGTGGGAGGTGTTTCTCACCTGGAGGTGCGAGTTGCTTCTACCCTTGTTACTGGGCTATATGAGCTCCACCTGACACCCATGTGGGCGGGATCTTTCTCCTGAAGGGGCGAGTTTACTCTACCCTGGCTGCAGTGGTTTAGGAGCTTCCCCTGACACCCAGGTGGGAGTAGTCTCCCGCCTAGAAGGGTGAATTCCCTCTACCCAGCCTGTGGGGGTTTACCAGCTCTCTCAGATACGCAGGTGGGAGGGGTCTCATGCTTAAAAGCCTCTATTCTGGCTGCTGTGGTATAGGAGATCCCCCCTACATACCAAGATGGGAGGGTGTCCCGCCTGAAAGGGCGTGTCCCCTCTACCCTGTCTAAGGCAATATAGGAGTTACTCCCATTCCCAGGTGGGAGGTGTTTCTCACCTTGAGCTACAAGTTGCCTCTACCCTGGATACTGCGCTATATGACCTCCACCTGAAACCTAGGTGGGCTGTGTCTTCCACCTGGAGTGGAAAGTCTCCTCTAACTTGGCTGCAGCGATTAAGGAGCTCCCCTTGACACACAGGTTGGAGGGATCTCCCACCGTGAAAGGTGACTTACCCCTACCCTGGCTGCAGGCGTTTACCAGCTTTCCCAGAGACCCAGGTGGGAGGTGTCTCCCGCTGGAAGGCGAATCCCCTCTACCCTGGCTGCTGCTGTATAGGAGTTCCCCTGGAGACACCACCACCCTGGCTCTAGAGATACACAAGCTCTGCCCCCACACCCAGGGGGTTGGGGTCTCTTGCCTTGAAGGACGAGTCCCCTCTACAATGGCTGCGGCAGGATAAGAGCTCTCCCTGACAACCGGTGAAAGTGGTCTCCCGCATGGTGAGCGAGTCCCAGCTACCCTCACAGCAGCTGTAATCCTGCGCCCACAAACACCCAGGTGGGAAGGGTCTCCAGCTTGGAAGGGTAAGTCCCCTCTACCCTGACTAAGGCAGAATGCAAGCTCGCCCTGACACCAAGATGGGGTGGGTCTTTCGCCTGGAGGTGCATGTCCACTCTACCCTGGCTGCAGCAATATATGAGTTTCCCCTGACACACAGGTGGGAGGGGTCTTCCGCCTGGAAATGCGTGTCCCCTTTACCCTGGCTCTGGCGGTACTGGAGATCCCCTTAACACCCGGGATATGGGGTCTACCGACTGGAGAGGCGAGTCTCCTCTACCTTGGCTGCAGAGGTATAAGAGTTCCCCCCAACACCCAGGTGGGAGGGGTCTCCCTCCTGGAGCAATGAGTCCCCTCTACCCTGGCTGCTGCAGTAAAGGATCTCCCGCTGACACACAGGCGGGTAGGTCTCCAGCCTGGAGAGGTGAGTCCCCTCTACTCTGGATACAGTGGTAAAGGAGCTCCCCCATATACCCAGGTGGGAGGGGACTCCTGACTCTAATGAGAGTCTCCTCTACCCTGCCTGTAACAGTATATGAGTCCCCCTGACAACCAGATGGAAGGTATCTTCCGTCTGGAGGGTCTAGTCCCCTCTCCCCTGGCTCTGATGGTATTGGAGCTCCTCCCAGGTTATGGAGTCTCCCGACTGGAGGGGTGCATCCTCTCTACACTTTCTGCAGGGATATACATGCTCTCCCAGACACCCAGGAGGGAGTGGTCTCTCGCCTGGAGGTGCAAGTCTTCTCTACCCTGGCTAAGGTATTATACAAGCGCCCCCCCCCCCCCCCTTACACACAGGTGGGAGTGGTCTTCCGCATGGACAGCCCAATCACCTCTACCCTGGTGTTCGCTGTATACAAGCTCCCCTGACACCCAGGTGGGAGGGGTATCCCTCCTGGAAGGGTGAGTCCTCTCTACTTTAGCTCTTGCCATATAAGAACCCCTAGTACCCCCAGGTTTGAGGGGTCTTGAGCCTGCAGTGGAGTGTTCCCTCTACCCTGGCTGTGGCAGTATTGGAGGTCACCCTTGCTGTGAGCCACAGCCAAGTCGGAATGGCCCCTGGCATTTTGCCAATAGTATTGGTTGACAGGTGAGGCATTACTTTGGAGTTCTTGTGGGGATTCCTGGGGATTCCCGGAGAGTTCCCATTGGTTGGGGAAGTGCAGGAGGAGGGATTTCCGGAGGAGATATTTCCAATTGCTGGTTCCTGGAGGAGCCACGTGGCAGTCGGCAGATTTCCCAGGAGCGTGTGAAGTGTGCTGGTAGAGTTCAGAAATAAAGTTTGTTCCTGCTTCAGTGGCTCGTGATTTGTGCCCAGCTAGACTGTGGCACACCCTGATACTCAGTTGTCAGGGATTTTTCCTGTAGGAGTGAGTTTCCTCTACCATGGATGCTGAAATAATCAAGCTCCCCTGGACACCCAGGTGGGAGGGGTCTCCCAATTGGAGTGGCGAGTCCCCTCTACCCTGGCTGCGGAGGTATAGGAGCTCACCCAGACACCCAGGTGGGAGAGGTCTCCAGACTGGAAGGGCAAGTCCACTCTAACCTGGCTGCAGTGTTATGAGAACTCCCAGTGAAAACCAGGAGAAAGGGGTCTCCCTCCTGGAGCTGCAAGTCCCCTCTATCCTTGCTGCAGTGTTATAGGAGCCCCCCCCAGGACACCATATGGAAGGGATCTCCTGTCTGGAGGGTAGAGTTCCCTCTACTCCATCTACAGTGGTATAGGAGTTCCCCAGCTACCCAGGTGGGAAGGGTCTCCCACCTGAAGGGGAAAGTACCCTCTACCATGGATGTGGTGGTATAAAATCTCCCTCTGACACCCAGGGGGGAGGTGTCTCCTGCTTGGAGGAGCAAGTCCCCCACTACTCTGTCTGCAGGGGTACAAAAGCTTCGACCCCCACACCCAGGTGGCATGGGTCTCCCACCTGGAGGGGCGAATCCCCTCTACCCTGGCTAAGGCACAATACAAGCACACCCTGGCACCAAGATGGGAAGGAGCCTCTCGCCTGGAGGAGCATGTCCACTCTACCCTGACTGCAGCAGTATATGAGTTTCCCCTGATACCCAGGAGTGAGGGGTCTCCTGCCTAGAGGGGCGAGTCCCCTCTACCCTGGCTGCAGTGGTGTAGGAGCTCCCCCAGACACCCGTGTGGGAGGGGCCTCTGGCAAGGAGGGGCAAGTCCCCTCTATCCTGGATATGGCGGTAGATGAGCCCCCCCCATACCCACGTGCAAGGGGTCTCCAATATAGAGGGGCAAGTCCCCTCCCCCCTCGCTGCTGCAGTATATGAGCTCCGCCTAACACCCTGGTGGGAGAGGTCTCCTGCCTGGAGGGGAGAGTCCTCTCTTCCCTGGCTAAGGTGTTGTACAATCTCCAAGTTACACCCAGGTGGGAGGGGTTTCCTCCCTGGAGGGGCTCTTCACAGGGACCCTGGCTACAGTGGTATATGAGCTGCTCCACCCACACCCAGGTGGGCGGGGTCTCCCGCCTGGAGCAGGGAGTCCCCTCTACCCTGGCTGCCGCAGTATACTAGCTCCCCATGATACCCAGGCTGGAGGGGGCTCTCGCCTAGAGAGGCGAGTTTCCCCTACCCTTCATGTGGCAGTATAGGGGCTCCCCTGGACACCCAGGTGAAAGGGGTCTCCCGCCTGGAGGGTCGCGTCCCTTCTACTCTGATTGTGGCAGTATAAGAGCTCCCCCTGACACCCAGGTGGGAGGGGTATCATGCCTGGACCAACGAATCCCCTCTACCTGGGCTGTGGCAGGATAAGAGTTACCCCTGATACACTGGTAGGAAGGGTCTCCCACCTAGAGCAGGGAATCCCCTCTACCCTAGATGTGCAGCTATGAAAGCTTCCCCAGACACCCAGTTGGGTGGGGTCTCCTTCCTGGAGGGGTGAGTCTCCTCTATCCTGGCTTTGGTGGTATACAAGCTATACCAGACCCCAGCACGCAGGTGGGAGGGTTCTCCCAACTGGAGGGTTGAGTCCCCTCTACTTTGGCTGTTGCCATATAAGAGCTCCCAGGACATCCTCGTGGGAGGCCTGTCCCAACTGGAGGAGCGAGTCCCATCTAACCTGGCTGGGAGGTATAGGAGATCCCCCAGTCACCCAGGTCGGAGGGGTTTCCCAACTGGAGGTTCAAGTCCCCTCTAACCTGGCTGCAGTGGTATAAGAGCCCCCACAGACATCCAGGTGTGAGGGGTCTCCAGCCTGGCGGGGTGAGTGCTCTCTACCCTGGCTGTGGTGGTATATGAGTTCCCTTGGACACCCAGGTTGGAGAGGTCTTTGACTGGAGAGGTGTGTCCCCTCTAACCTGGCTGCAGTAATATAAAAGATCCCCACAACACTCAGATGGGAAGGGTCTCCCACCTGGAGGTGCGAGTCCCCTCTCCCATGGTTGGGATGGTGTACTAGCTCCCCAGACAACTAGTTGGGAGGTCTCCTGCCTGGAAGGGCGAGTCCCCTCTAACCTGCCTGCAGAGCTATATGAGTTCCCCCAGACACCCAAGAGAAATGGGTCTCCCACCTGAAGAGGAGAGTGTGTGTTACCGTGGCTGCAGCTCTATAAGAGCCCCCCGTACAAACCCATGTGTGAGGGGTCTCTTGCCTGGAGGGGCGAGTCCCTGTTACCCAGGAAACTGCTGTACACAAGCCCCCACCTCACAGGGCACCCAGATGGAAGTGATCTCATGATTGTAGGGGTGAGTCCCCTCTACATGGGCTGAGGCAGAATACAAGCTAGAATGGAAACCAAGGTGGGAGGGGTCTCTCGCCTAGAGGAGCCAGTCTGCTCTTCCCAGGCTGCAGAGGTATAAAAGCTCCTACAGACCACCATGTCTTTTTCATCCACCCAGGTCCAGGTGCTAGCACTTGGCTCTCCATTACTGGGCCCAACTCCTCTCTTGAGACCATGGCTACCCTTCTTGAGGACCCTGTCCTTGTCCCTTGGTTTCAGGCCCCTTTTTCCGGCCCCCTCCTGTGCCTCCCCTCTGATTCCCTAAGGCTGTGGTATCCTGGCACTGCCCTACCCTCCACTCCCTGTGCTTCTCCCTGGACCATGCTGCTCAAATAGGTGCTGGCAGCCCAATTGCTCCACACTTCCATACACCAGATACCCCCTCACAGTACACTCTTTGGCCCCTCTTTTGGTCCAGGTCCCCTCTCTGAGGATCTACTTACCTGGGGCAAAGGAGGGGAATTGGCTTGCCTCTGCACCCTGAATTCTCCCTATGAGAAATACAGCCCTGCCACTGTCCGGAGATCTCTTCACTTCCTGAACCTTGAGGCCTGGCAGTTACCATGGACTTGCATCAACCCAGCCCTGAGCGATCCCCTCCCTTCCCTCCCCTGCCCTCTGGTATTTTATGCTGCCCCTATGCAAACCCAGCCCTCCCTAACCCTGACCCTTTGCACTTCAGTCCCCGGGCCTGGTGCTCACATGAGCACCTGACAGTGTTACTCATGTCAATCAGTGTAGCATGGAGTCTCTTCCTCTTGGGTCTGACCTGGGGACTCCCTGCTTGGGACTGCCTTAGGTGCCCGTTGCACTTTTCTCTGTATCCTCGTCCTTGCACAACAATTCCTCCCCTTCCCCTTAGGCTTTCCCCTGGCTCTTGCAGGTCTCCTGCTCCTTGGGTCACTCATCCATGGATGGTCAGGTGGGTCTTTTGCCTGGGCACCTTGCTTGGGTACTGGATCTTTCCCCCGACACACCCACTGAGACCCCTGCCATGCCATCCCATTACCCTGCTCCGGGAAGCCTTCATTTGCCAGACCTCTTTTGCCAGGTCACTGTCCCTGGATTCTCATCTGAGCCAGGGTGCCTCATGGTAAACTGAGTCCTGCCCATGCCTTGGCCCCTTGCTCTCTTTGGGCCTTTGGTCCTGCAACTAGAACCCTGACACCTGGCAATTGCCCAGGCCCAGGAGCCTGCCTGCCCTCTGCTGGTTACCTGCCATCTCTCCAAAGTTTTGTCTACTGTCCTGAGCCCCCTGCCCAAGCCCTGGCCCTTGGCTCTCCATTCCCTGTCGTGCCTCCTGGCTTGAGCCTCTAGGGGCCCTTTTTGCTACATGCTTCCCTGGGCTTGGACTGTGGGCCTCAATGGGGCCAGTACCCTACTGCACTTAGCTTCACTGAACCGGGTCCTGTCACCAGCCTTCCCAGCCCCGACCTTACCTGCCCTTTCTTGGCCTGGACTCTCCTGTTGGTCCCTCGCCTGGGCTCCTTTCTGGAGTCCTGGCCTGCACCCCATCAACACCCTTCCTCTGGCTTTTCACGCTGTGCCCTCCTTTATCCCTCCTGTTGTCCCTGTCCCTGCTGGGCCCCTTTTAAAGATCCCATTCCTAGGATTCTTACCAGGTCCAGAGAACTGGAACTGGGCATTTGGCCCTGTGGGCTCCCATTGGGAAAACGTAGCTGTGCCCCTTGCCTGGGTCTTTGGACTCTCTCTGCCCAGGCCCTGTTCCTCAATTCTGACCCCCAGCAGTAAACCTAGGCCTTCAGCCCTCCTCTCGCTGTGCCACCCACTAACCTTGCTCTCCTTTCTCCCCTCTCCAGCCCTGTCTGTTTTCATAGGACCCAGGACTGGGTCCTGGCACTTTGCTCCCCATTCTTTGGCCTGGCTCCTTGCTGGAGCCCCCAGTCACCCCTCTCCAAGACCCTGTCCCTGTTCCTTGATTTCAGGCCACTTGCTCGTCACTCCTCCTGTGCCTCCCCTCTGTTCCCCTTGTACTGTTGTATTTTGTCATTGTCCAGACCCTGCCCAACCCCTGCTTCTCCCTAGCCCGGTCTCCTCCATTGGTTGCTGGCTCCCCACCAACAGCCCCCCAAACATGGACCAAATATATCCCTCACATTGCCCTCCTTTGGTCCTGGTCTCTCTCTGAGGATCTACTCACCTGGGGCAGAGGAGTGAAATTGGCTGGCCTCTGGGCCCTGAAGGATCCCTACGGGTAACACAGCCCTGCCCCTCACCTGGTCTCCCTTTGCTGTCCAAACTTGACAACTGGCAGTGGACTTGGGCCTAGTGATGACCTTGCCCTGAAAAATATTCTGCCTTCCATCTCCTTCCCTCTAGCCTAGCAACCTTCCCCTAATCCAACCCAGCCCATCCTCACCCTGGCCCTTCGCCCTACAGTCTCCTGGCCTGGCTGACTGAGCTCCTTACTGCATTACTGGGGTTGCATTGCTTTCTGTGGTGTCTCTTACTCTCGTGTCTGACCTGGGCACCCCTTGATTTGGCCCCCTAGCTCGATCCCCTCTGTGCCCCTTGTGCAGCCCTCTGTCTCTTCATCCTAGCTCCGATCCTACCTCTCCTTCCCCTTCCACACTTTCCTGGAGCAGCTTCCTCCTGCTCATTGGGTCCCTAATACTTTTGTTGGGTCAGTCTCTTACCTGAGATCAGTGATTGTTTCCTGGCTCTTGCTCCTCTCTGCATGGATAGCGACCCCCCACTGTGCCTTTACATCGCGCTCCTCCTGGCCCCTGGCCCTTGCCAGGCCTTTCGGCCTGGTCCCTGGCCCTTGATCCTCATCTGTGCCAGGGCGCCTTATGGGAAACAAAACCCTGATCCTCCACTGGGCTTCTTGCAATCCCTAGCCCCTTGGGACAGCACCAGGGACCCTGACACCTGGCAGTGGTGCTGGGCCTCGAACCTGCATTTCCCCTGCTATATATCCTGCCTTACCTCACCAGCACTATCCACTGTCCTGAGCCACCTGCCCAAGCCCTGGGCCTTGGTACTCCATTCCATGGACTGGTTCCTCTCTTGAGCCTCTGGGGGTCTTTCTTGCTCTGTGCTTCTCTGGTCTTAAACTCTGAGGCTCACTGGGGCTGGTTCCCTTCTCCCCTTGTCTTCCCTGAATCTCAGAACCCTTGTGCAGCCCCTGCCTGCCTGGCCTCACCCTTCCCTGGTCTCCCCTATCCTGGGCTCTCCTCTAGGTCCCTAACCTGGGCTCCTTTCTGCAGCCCTGACCCGAACCCCACACACCCACTTCTTCCAGCACTTCATGCTGTGCCCTCCTTTGGCCCTCCTGTTGTTCTTGTCCTTGCTGGGCTCCTTTTCTAGATCCCTTTCCCAGGATGTTCACCAGAGCCAGGGGATGAAACTGGAATGTTTGGCCCTGCAGTCTTCCTTTGGGAAAAAGTACCAATTCCCCTTGCCTGGGGGCTTTGGCCTCCTTCAGACTGGGTCCTGCTCCTCATCCTGACACTCTGCAGTTATGCTGGGCCATGGGCTCTCCTCTCTATGCACCATCCATTTCCTTTACTCCCCTTTCCCCCTATATACCGCCACAGCCAGGAGAGAGGGGACTCAACCTTCCAGATGGAAGCCCACTTCTATATGGGTTTTGGGAGGACCCCTATACCCCAGCAGCCAGGGTAGAGGGACTGCCTCCTCAATGTGGTAGAACCCTCCCACCTTAGTTTTGGGGGGAGCTCCTATACTGCTGCAGCCAGGGTATAGGGCACTCACCCCTGTAGGTGGGAGACCCATCACACTTGGGTGTTGGGAGGAACTCAAAACAGCCACAGCCAGGGTAGAGGTGACTCACCCCTCCAGGTGGAAGACCCCACCCACCTGGGTTTTTTGGGGAGCTCATATACCACCACAGCCAGGGTAGAGGAGATTTGCACCACCAGTCCCCTCTACCATGGCTAACTTGGTATACAAACTCCCTGACACACCCAGGTGGGAGGGGTCTCCTTCCTGGAGGGGCGAGTCCCCTCTACCCTGGCTAAGGCTGTATATGAGTCCCTCCACCAGACACCTAGTTGGGAAGGGTATTCTGCCTGGAGGGGAGATTCCCCTCTACCCTGGCTGCTATGGTATAAGACCTCTCCCTAACACCCTGCAGGGAGGGGTCTCCTGTCTGGAGGGTTGAATCTTCTCTACCCTAATAAGGTGGTATACAAGCTCCCCCCCCAGGCACAGGTGGGAGTGGTTTCCTGTCTAGAGGGGCGAGTCCATACTACCCTGGCTGCAGTGGAATAAGAGCTCCCCAACCCTGACACCCTGGTGGGAATGATCTCCAGCCTGGAGGGGTGAGTTCCCTCTACCCTGACTGCAGGGGTATACTAGCCCCCTCCAACACCCAAGTGGGAGGCATCTCCAGCTTGGAGGGGTGAGTCCCTGTACCCTGGCAGGAGCTGTATAAGAGCTCCCTTTAACACCCAGGTGGGATGGATCTCCCGCCTGGAGTGGCATATACCTTATATCCTGGCTTCGAAAGTATAGAAGTTTCCCTCTGACACCCTGGCAGGAGAAGTCTCCTGCCTGGAGTGGTGAGTCCTCTCTACCCTGACTAAGGTAGCATACAAGCTCCCCATGACACCCAGGTGGGAGGCATTTCCTGTTTGAAGGGGTCAGTCCCCACTACCCTGGCTGTAGTTGTATAAGACTCCCACACACACACACAGGTGGGAGGGTTCTCCTGTCTGGAGTGGCGAGTCCCCTTTTCTCTGCCTCTGTGGTATATGAGCTCCCCTGATAACCAGGGTTTAGGGATCTACCGCCTAGTGGGGCAAATCCCCTCTCTCCTGGATGAAACAGTATACAGCTCTCCCCCCCCCCATAGCAAGATGGGAGGGGTCTCCTGCTTGGAGGAGCTTGTACCCTCCACCCTGGCTAATGCAGTATACAAGTTCCTGGACACCCAGTAGGGAGGGATCTCCCACCTGGAGGTGAGAATTCACCTCTACCCTGGCTAAGGTGATCTACAAGCTCCCTGTGACACACAAGTGGGAGGAATGTCCATACTTAAGGGGCGAGTCCCTTTTTTCCCTGGCTGATATGGTACACTAGTTTTCCTTGACAGCCAGGTGGGAGGGTTCTTCTGCCTGGAGGCATTAATTACCTCTAAACTGGCTGTTGCAATTAAGGAGCTCCCCAGGACAATGGTCTCTGACCTGGAGGGTCGAGTCCCCTCTAATCTGGCCGGTGAGGTATATGAAAACCCCCAAAGGACACTTAGATGGGAGGGGTCTCCCATCTGGAGGGGCAAATCCCCTCTACCCTGGCTGCAGTGATATAAGAG
Source organism: Marmota flaviventris (assembly GCF_047511675.1). Taxonomy (NCBI): domain Eukaryota; kingdom Metazoa; phylum Chordata; class Mammalia; order Rodentia; family Sciuridae; genus Marmota; species Marmota flaviventris. Next base: position 135,647,644 of record NC_092505.1, read on the forward strand.
ATCCCCCTGAAAAACTAGTGAGATGTGTCTCCTGCTGGGAGGGCTGCCACAGTCCAGCTGCAGCAAAATAACCGAGGGGTGACGAACAACTTGTGTACATTGATACAGCAGGAGTGGGAGCCGTTTATTGTAGGACAACAGAGGTATTTATACATTTTACACAGCTTATTTAAATTAGCGTAAACTAGATACATGAGTCAACCAATAAGGAATCTCCACACTTAATTGCTCCCTGGCGTTACTTCACAAACCACTCCCTCTGGCAAAATGCCAGGCGCCATCCAGACTTGTTTACAGACTCTAACATTTCCTCCTTTTGTTTAATTTAAATAACGACCATAGTGGTTTTTACACAAACACCATAAATAATCTGCTACAAGCAGAAGGGGAGGATACAAAATGCCACAATACCAAGTCAATCGATGGCTCTATGCAAGAAGCCCTTGGAAAAATTATACCAGCAATGACACCGTTTGCAAAGATACCGAGTTACAATTTGTTGTAGATTACAGTTTGTTGTCTTAGTCCAGGTAAAGCAGTGTCTCAATAGATTAACTCACAGTCCAGGTAAATCACAGTCAAGGTAAGTTCTGCAGGCAGCTAGCTTAAATCATAGTCCAGGTAAGTTCTGCAGGCAGCTAGCTTGATCCAAAGTCTCGTCCGTTTCTCACCTGAAGTTTCTTCTGGTTCTCAGCAACACTGGAAATTCTTCCACCCTCCTCCTCATTGGCACTGGGATGAAGGCAGGAACTCTGGCAATGCTGGCTAAAGAAAATCCTGCAGCATTCCACTAAGAAAACAACCTTCTGAACAATTTAGTACATTATCTCAAGGTTTTTTTACATTTGAAATAGGCCTTAATAGTGCTCATTACTCATTAGCTTCCAGGTGTGGGAGAACCATTCTAGTTACTGGCCTTGGAAATGATCAAACTTCAGGGATACGGGCCATCTTCCGCCTGCAGCATCCTGGGCAGCCCCAGATGGCCCCAGGGAGAGTCCCAGACTCAAACTGCTACCGGGCACAGGGAGCATGTTTGGATTTGGGCTCTCACAGTGGTGTCCCCTGCTTCCCAGGCGGGGGGGGGGGGGGGGCGGGGAGGAGCCGGCTGCTGCCACTTGCAAAGTCCTTGCTGCGCCATGACCGGCTTGTGCACGTGACAGCCGCCGCGTGGATTCACGCACCCTCCGTTAATGAAAAGTATTCAGTAATAGCCTTTTGCTGCAACTTTTTTCCTGATAATCCTTCTTCTTCTGAACTTTCTTTTTCTTTCTGACTAGAGTTCCTGGGCTCTTATCAATACATGCCCTAACTATTCTTGGTTCCAAGGGGGTGCCTCCTTCCCTTTGTAATTTACTTCTCACCCCTTCCATATTTTCATCACAAAGACAATACAATACACTTAGACAAAACAAGACACAAACATACTGTATCAATCCTCTCCATTTTCTCGAAATGGCCATTTTTCCTCTCACCCTATCTGCTTAGGGACAAGCAGATTTGCTCCTGTCCTATCTATGGATGGGCAGCTTTTTTTTTTTTTTCGTCACTTACCCCCGAGTGTCCCGGGACTCCCCGTAATGGGCCACCATCTGCCACAGCCCGGCTGGCTGGGCAAAATAACCAGGGGACGGGGAACAACTTGTGTACATTGATACAGCAGGAGTGGGAGCCTTTTATTGTAGGACAACAGAGGTATTTATACATTTTACACAGCTTATCTTAATTAGCATAAACTAGATACATCAGTCAACCAATAAGGAATCTCCATACTTAATGGCTCGCTAGCGTTACTTCACAAACCATTCCCTCTGGCAAAATGCCAGGCGCCATCCAGACTTGTTTACAGACTCTAACAGAGGGGCAAGGTGCCTATACCCTGGCTGTGGAGGTATAGGAGTTCCCGTGACAACAAATTGGGAGGAGTCTCCCACCAGGATGCTAGAATATCCTCTACCCTACTGCAGCAGTATTGGAGCTCCCCAGCACACCCAGGTAGGAGGGGTCTCCGCCCTTGGTGTGCTCCGCCCCTTGAGGGGCGATTCCCTGGTACCCTAGGTGCTGGGGTATAGGAGGTTTTCCTGATACCCAGCTGGGAGAGATCTCCTGTCTAGAAAGGCAAGTAGGCTCTAACCTGGCTAAGGTTGTATTCAAGCTCCCTGCGACATCCAGGTGGGAGGAGTTTCCCACCTGAAGGGGTGAGTTCCCTCTACCCTGGCTGCTGTGATATACAAGCCCTCACCATACCCAGGATGGAAGGGTCTCTTGACTGGAGGGGCAAGCACCTTTACCATGGTTGCTGCAGTATAGGAGCTCCCCCCACACTCAGGTGGGAGGGGTCTCCCGCCTGGAGGGGAGAGTCCACTCTAACATTTCTGCAGTGGTGTATGAGCTCCCCCCAACACCCAGTCAAGAAGGATGTCCCTCCTAGAGGGGCAAGTCCCCTCTACCCTGGATTCGGGGGTATACAAGCTACCCCCAGACACCCAAGACACAGGAGTCTCCCTCATGGAGGGGCAAGTCCCTTCTACCATGGCTTGGGTGGGATAAGAGACCCCCCCACCCTACATTAAGTGGGAGAGGTCTCCCGCTTGGAGAGGTGTATCCATTCTACTCTGCCTGTGGCGGTAAAGGAGCTCCCCTGACACTCCAGTTGGAGGGGTGTCCTGGCTGGAGGGGAGAGTCCCCTCTACCCTGGATTCTGCTGTGTACATGCTCTCCCAGACACCAAGGTGGGAGGGGACTTTCGTCTGGAGGGGCAAGTCACCTCTAACCTGGCTAAGGTGGTATAAAGCCTCCCCCCCAGACTCAGGTGAGAGGGGTCTCCCACTGGAGTCGCGAGTCCCCTCTACCCTGGTTGGTGCTGTATTAGAGATCCAGGAACACCCAGGTTGGAGGGGTCTCCTGCCTAAACAGGCAAACCCCTCTACCCTGGCTGTGGCAGAATATGTGCTCCCCCCCGACACCCAAGTGGAAGGGGTATCCCTCCTGTAGGGGCGAGTCTCCTGGACACTGACTGTGGAGTTATTCGAGCTCCCCCCAACACCCAGGTGGCATGGGTCACCCGAGTGGAGGAGCAAGTCCCCTCTACCCTGGCTTTGGATGTATTGGAGCTCTGCCGGACACCCAGGTGAGAAGGGTCTCGCTCCTTTAGGGGCGAGTCCCCACTCTCCTGTTTGTAGTGGTATATGAGCTCCCCCAAAACCCAGGTGGGAGGGGTCGCCCACTTGGAGGGGCAATTCCTGTCTACCCCAGCTGCGACAGTATACAAGCTCCCCTGTACACCAAGGTGGGTGTGTTGTAGGGACAAAGGAGGCAAGGCACTGAAGACAGCAGGAAACAGCTTTTATTTGGCTGCAGCCAGGTTATGAGGGCACAGCTTTTGCTGTAATCAATTAATCCCTTGAACTCTGAGTTCAGGGAATTTCAGAGTTTTATACCCAGCATGTAAGGGGAGAGGCTCAGAAGTTCACAGTCTGCAGAAGATCACATAAAAGCAGCTTTTCTTTTAATGTTCTGGGCAAGTTAACCCTTCAAGGACAACACCTGAGAAGTGTAGAGCTTCTTCTCCCCTTTCTTTCCTCCCCCTGCCAGCTGTTACCACGGAGCCCGTTTGTAACTTATCTTAAAAATGTATACATCTCTGTGAAGCCCAGATCAAGGCCAGAGGCCTTGTTTGCACATTTCTTCAAAGTACTATACTGGATATGTTTTTGAAAAACTAGTACGGGGTGTCTAGCATCTGGAGTGCTGATATCTTCTCAGCCAGTGGCCAAGTAAACAGGGCAACACAAAAATAGGGAGTTTATCTACATTGAACTCTTTTGCAGAGACTCTTTGCTGACAGTCCTAAAATCAACCATGGTGAAGATTACTGGAGGAGTCAAGTTAAGACTTTTCAGTGGAGAAAAGGGGTACCACTTCAGGTGGTGTCTCCCTCCTGGAGTGTTGAGTCCCCTCTACCCTGACTGTGGTGGCATATGAGCTCCACTGACAACCAGGTGTGAGGGGTCTCCCACCTAGTGGGGCGAGTCCCCTCTATACTGGCTGCGGTGGTACATGAGTTCCCCCTTCAATACCCAGATGGGACGGTCTCATGCCTGGAGGGGTGAGTCCCTTCCACCCTGGCATATACAAGCTCCTCCAAAACCCGGGTGGGAGAGGTCTCCCTACTGGAGGTGCAAGTCCTCTCTATCCTGGCTTGAGAGGAATACAAGCTCCCCCTGACACCCAGGTGGGATGGGTCTCCTGCTTGCAGGGTCAAATCCCGTCTACTTTGGTTGGTGCCTTATAAGAGTTCCCAGGAATACCAGGTGGTGGGGGGGTCTCATGCCTGCAGGGGTGAGTCCCCTCTACCCTGGCTGTGGCAGTATACAAGCTGCCCCCCATACCCAGATGGGAGGGGTCTCCCGCCTGAAGGGGTGAGTCCCCCGTATCCTGGCTGCGGCAGGATATGAGCTCCCCCCAACACCCAGGTGAAAGTGTTCTCCCACGTAGTGGGGCCAGTCCCTGCTACCCAACTGCAGTTGTACAGGAGCCCTGCCCAGGTGTTAGGGGTCTCCCACCTGGAGGGGTGAGTCCCCTATACCCTGGCTAAGGCGAAATACAAGCTCGCCCTGACACCAAGTGGGAGGGGTCTCTTGCCTGGAGGAGCAAGTCCCCTCTTCCTTGGTTGCAGAGGTATAAGTACTCCCCCTGACACCCTGGTGGGAGGGGTCTCTTGCCTGGAGGGGAGAATCTCCTCTACCATGACTGCAGCAGTAATTGAGATCCCTCAACACCCTGGTGAGAGGGGTCTTTCACCTGGTGTGGGGAGTACACTCCACCCCTGACACCCAAGTGAAAGGGGTCTCCCACCTGGAGGGGCGAGTCTCCTCTACCCTAGCTGCAGTGGTAAATGAGCTCCCCTAACACCCAGGTGAGAGGGGTTTGCTGCCTGGAGGGGCGAGTCCCCTCTACACTTGCTGCATCAGAATACATGCTCCCTCAGACACCAGTATGGGAGGAGTCCCAAGCCTAGAGGGGCAAGTCCCTTCTAACACGGCTAAGGTGGTATACATGCTCCCTGTGACACCCAGGTGGGAGGGCTCTCCTGCATGGAGGTCGAATCCCTAGTATCCTAGCTGCAGCGGTGTACGAGCCCCCCCCCCCACGCACCTAGGTGTGAGGGGTCTCCCGCCTGGAGGGGAGAGTCCCCTGTACCCTAGCTATGCAGGTGTAGGAGCCCCCTCAAACTTGCAGGTGGGAGAGGTCTCCTGCCCGGTGAGGCAAGTCCCCTCTACCATGGCTGCTGCCCTATATGAGCTCCTCCTGACACTTAGTGGGAGGAGGTCTCCCACCTGGTGGGGCAAGTACCCTCTACCCGAGGTTTGGTGGTATTAGAGCTCCCCCCAATAACCAGGTGGAAGGCGTCTGCCACCTGGAGGGGTGATTCCCCTCTACCCTGGCTAAGGTTGTATATTAGCTCCCCACGACATCCAGGTGGGAAGGTGTTCTGCTTGGATTGTCTAGTTTCCACTACGCTGGCTGCGGCAGTATAGGTGCTCCCCCCACACCCAGGTTAGAGGGGTTTTTTGACTGCAAGGGAAAGTCCCCTCTACCCTATACACATCAGTATTGGAGCTTCCCCTGACACCCAGGTGGAGGGGTCTCCTGCCTTAAAGGGCAAGTCCCCTCTCCCCTGGCTGCAGCAGTATATGAGCTCCACCATTAACCCAGTGGGCGGGGCTGCAGCCTGGTGTTAGGAGTCCCATCTACACTGGCTGCAGCGGTATACAAGCTCCCCCAGACACCCAGGTAAGAAGGGTCTCCCACATTGAGGGGCAAGTCCCTTCTATACTGGCTAAGGTGGTATAAAATCTCCCCTGGAAACCCAGGTTGGAGAGGTCTCCAGCCTGGGATGGCGAGCCCCTCTACTTTGGCTGGAACACTATTAAAGGTCCCTGGCCACCCAGGTGGGAGGGGTCCCCGCCTGCAGGAGTGAAAACCTCTGCCATGACTGTGGTGGTATAGGAACTCCCCCCCCCCACACACACACTGGTGGGAGGGGTCTCCCAACTGGAGGGGTGAGTCCCCTTTACCCTGTCTGCGGAGCTATAGGAGCTCCCCCGAAACCCAGGTGGGATGAGTATCTCCCTTGGAGGGGCGAGTCCCTGCTACCCAGGCTGCTGAGTTATATGAGCCTCCCCACACCGACACCCAGGTGGGAGTGGTCTCTCGCCTAGAGTGGTCAGTCTATTCTATCCTGGATGTTGCAGTATAGGAGCTCCTCTGACACCCAGGTTAGAGTGGTCTCTTGACTGGAGGGACGAGTCCCCTCCACACAGGCTGCGGCGGTAAAGGAGCTCCCCCTGAACACCCTGGCGTGAGGGGTTTCCCACCTGGAAGAGTGATTCCCCTCAACCCTAGCTGCATTGGTATAGGAGCTCCCCCCTCCCCCGGGACACCCAGGTGCGAGGGGTCTCCCGACTGGAGCAGTGAGTCCCCAGTACCATGGATGTGCTGTGGCAGTATGTGAGCTCCCCATGACACCCAGATGGGAGAAGTCTCCTGCCTTGTGGGGCGAGTCTCCTCTACTTTGGGTGGTGGCATATAAGACCTCCCTGGACACCCTGGTTGGAGGGGTCTCATTGGATGCAGAGGTATTGGAGCTCCCCCCTGACAACCAGGTGGGAGGGATCTCCAGCCAGAAGCAACAAGTCCCCTGTACCTTGGCTTTGGTGGTATTCAAACTCCCCCAGACACCCAGGTGGGAAGGGTCTCTCACATGGAGGGTCCATTCCCCTCTACCCTGGCTAAGGTGATATACAACTTCTTCCTGACACACAGGTGGGAGGGGTCTCCCGCCTGGATGGGCTAGTCCCCTCTACCCTGGCTGCTGCAGTATACAAGTTCCCACTGATTCCCAGGTGGGATGGTATTCCGCCAGGAGCGGGGAGCCGCCTCTTCCATGGCTGCCGGGGTATAAGAGCTACCATTATTCCCAGGTGGGATGGGTCCACCCCCAAAGGGGCGAATCTCGTCTACCATGGCTGAAGGGGTATAATAGCTCCACCCTAACCCACGTTAAAGGGGTCTTCCTCCTGGAGGGGCAAGTATTCTCTACTCTGGCTGCAGCAGTATAAAATCTTCCCCTGACACTTAGGTGAAAGGGGTCTCCTGCCATCAGTTGTGAGTCCCCTCTACCCTGGCTGTGGCTGTGTATGAGCTCCCCCAGACACCCAGGTGGAAGGAGTCTCCTGCATGGAGGGGTGAGTCCCCTCTATTCTGACTGAGGCAGTATAGGATGACCCTTGTACACCCAGGATAGAGGGGTCTATTGACTGGAGGGGCAAGTACTCTCTATCCTAGCTGTGGCAGTATTCAAGCTTCCCCTGACCCCCAAGTGGGAGTGGTCTCCAACCTGGAGGGGCGAGTCCCCTCTTCCCTGGCTGTGTCAGGATACAAGCTCCCCTGATAACCAGGAGAGAGGAGTCTCCAGCCTGGAGCAACAAATCCCCTCTACCCTGGCTGCAGCAGTATACAAGATTCCCCAGACATCCATGTGGGAGGGGTCTCACGCATGGAGGGGCAAGTCTCCTCTACCCTGGCTAAGGCTGTTTACAAGCTCGGCCCACCACAACGCACAGGTGCAAGGGGTCTTTCCCCTGCATGGACGTGTCCTCTCTACCCTGTCTGCCCGGTATAGGAGCTTCCTCCACATCCAGGTTAGAGGGTCCTCTTGACTGGATGGGAGAGTCCCCTCTACCCTGTCTGCAGCAGGACTGGAGCTTCCCCTGACACCCAGGTGGGAGGTGTCTTTGGCCTGCAAGGACTAGTCCCCTCTACTTTCACTGGTGCCCTCTAAGGGCTCCCTGGACACCTAGTTGGGAAGGGTCTTCCGCCTGCAGGGGCAAACCCCTCTACCCTGGAGGTCACAGTATAGGACCTCCCCCACACACCCTGATGGGAAGGGTCTCCCACCTATAGGGGCGAGTTTCCTCTACCTTGGCTGCGAAGGTACAGGAGCTCCCCCAACACCCAGGTGGGAGGGGTCTCTCCCCTGGATGGGTGAGTCCATGCTACCCTGGCTCCAGCAGTATAGGAGCGCCCCCCCCCCCCGCACATAAACACACACACACACACACACACACACGTGGGCGGGTTCTCCTGCTTGGAGAGGCGAGTTTCCTTTATCATGACTGCTGGGGTATATGAGGTTCCATGACTCCCAGGTGGGATGGGTCCCCCGCCTGGAGGGGCAAGTTCCCTCTACCATGACTTTGGAGGTATATGAACTCCACATGAAACCCATGTGAAAGGGGTCTTCAACCTGGAGGGGTGAGTATGCTCTACCCTTGCTACAGCAGTATACAAGCTTCCTCTAACACACAGGTGGAACGGGTCTCCTGCCTTCCATGGTGGGAGTCCCCTATACCCTGGATGTGGTGGTGGATGAGCTCCACCAGACACCCAGGAAGGGAAAGGTCTCTCCTCTTGAGGGGAGAGTCCCTGCTACCCTGGTGGCTGTGGTATACAAGCCCCCCTCTGACACTCAGGTGGGAGGGGTCTCCTGCCTAGACTTGTGAGTCCTCTCTACCCTGGCTGGGGTTATAGGAGCTCACCCCAACACCCAGGTGGGTGTCTCAATGGGAGGGGCAAGTCCCTTCTACCTTGGCTGCAGCTGTATAGGAGCTCCCCCCCATACCCATGTGGGAGGGTATGTGCCTAGAGGGGCTAGTCCCCTCTACTCTGGCTTCAGTGATATAAGAACTCCCCATGACACTCAGGTAGGAGGGGTCTCACACCTGGAAGGGTGAGGTCCCAGTACCCTGGCTTCAGTGATATAGGAGCTCTCTGGGACACCCAGGTGGAAGGGCTCTCCCACTTGGATGGATGAGTCCCTTCTACCATGGCTTTGTCAGTATAAGAGCTCCCTCTTACACCCAGGTGGGAGGGGCCTCCAGCATGGAGTGGCAAGTACCGCTATTCTGGCTGAGGTAGTATAGGAGCTTCTCCCAAATCCCAGGGTAGAGGGGTCTCTTGACTGAAAGGGGGAGTCCCCTATTTCCTGTCTGCAGCAGTATTCAAGTTCCTCCAGCACAGAGATGGGAGTGGTCTCCCCCCTGAAGGAGCGAGTCACCTCTCTCTGGCTGCAGCCATATAGGAGCTCCCCAAACACCCAAGTGGAAAGGGTCCTCTGCCTGGAGCAATGAGTCCCCTGTACACTGGAAACCCAGGTGGGAGGGGTCTCCTGCCTGGAGGGGCGAGTCCCCTCTATTCTGGCTGCTGTGATATACGAGATCCCCCCCATACCTAGATGGGAGGGGTCTCCCATCTGAAGGGACGAGTCCCCTCTACCTTGGCTAAGGCGATATAGGAGTTACCCCCATTATCAGGTAAAATATGTCTGTCACCTGGAGGTGCGAGTCACCTCTACCCTGGCTGCTGGGGTATAGGAGCTCCACCTGACACTCAGGTGGGAGGGTGTTCCGCCTGGAGAGGCAAGTCCCCTCTACCCTGGCTAAGGCGGTATAGGAGTTTCCCAATTCCCAGGTGGGAGATATCTCTTCCCTGCTGTGCAGTTCGCCTCTAAGCTGGCTGCTGGGGTATATGAGCTCCCCCTGACACCCAGGTGGGAGGAGTATCCCGCCTGGATGGGCGAGTCCCCTCTACTTAAGCTCTTGCCATATAAGGGCTCCCAGTACACCCGGGAAGAAGGGGCTTCCGCCTAGAGGGTCCTTTTCCCTCTACCCTGCTTTGGCAGTATAGGAGATCCCCCCACACACACCCTGGCAGGAGGGTTCTCCTGCCTCTAGAGGCAATTCCCCTCTACCCTAGCTGCTGCAGTATTCAAGCTCCCCTGGACACCCAGGTGCGATGGGTCTCCCAAATGAAGGGGCGAGTCCCCTCTACCCTGGCTATGGATGTATAGGAACTCACCCAGATACCCAGGTGGAAGGAGGCTCCCCTTTAAAGGGCAAGTCCAATCTACCCTTGCTGCAGCAGTAGAGGAACTCCCTGTGACAGGCAGATAGGACGGGTCTGCCGCCTAGACATGGGAGTCGTCCCCTCTACCCTGATTACTTGGGTATAAGATCTCCCCTGACACCCCATTGGGAGGAGTCTCCTGCCAGGAGGCTAGAGTTATCTCTACCTTGCTACAACAGTATAGGAGCTCCCTACAACACCCAGGTGGAAGGGGTCTCCTGTCTGGAGGATAGAATTCCCTCTACACTGCCTGAGGCAATATAGGAGCTCACCTGACATGCAGGTAGGAAGGGTCACCAGCCTGGAGGGAGGAGTCCACTCTTCCCTGGCTGCTGCCATGTACAAGCTCCCCACAACACCCAGATGAGAGGGTTCTCCCGCGTTAGGGGGAAAGTACCATCTACCATGGCCGCTGTGGTATGAGCTCCCCCTTATACCCAGGTGGGAGTAATCTCCTGCCTGGAGGGGCGAGTACCCAATACCCTGGCTGCAGGGGAATACGAGATCCCCCTCCCATACCCAGGTAGGAGAGGTCTTCCCCCGGGAGGGGAAAGTCCGTTGTACCTTAACTGCAGAGATATAGGAGCTGCCCCCACACACACCAAAGTGGGAGGGTCTCCCACCTGTAGTGGCGAATCCCCTCAAACCTGGATGTAGGGGTATAAGAGCCCCCGCCTGCCCTCAGGAGGGAGATATTTCACACCTGTATGTGGGAGTCGCTGCTACCCCAGATACAGCTGTATATGAACCAACCCCTCGCCAGACATACCTGTGGGAATGGTCTTCAGCCTGGAGGGGCGAGTCCCCTCTATGCTGGTTGCAGTAATATACTAGCTTTGCCTGACACCCAGGTTGGATGTGTCTCTAGCCTGTAGGGTCTAGTCCCTTCTATCCTGCCTGCAGTGGTATAGGAGCTCCACCCCCTACACCCAGGTGGGAAGGGTCTCATGCCTGGAGGGGCAAGTCTTCTCTACCCTGGCTAAGGCGTTATACAAGCACCCCCCTGCACACAGTTGGGAGTGGTATTCCACATGGACAGGCAAGTCCGCTCTACCCTGGCTAAGGTGGTATACAAGCTCCCTGTGAAATGCAGTTGGGAGGAGTCTCCTGCCTGGAGATGTGTTAGGGTCTGTAAACAAGTCAGGATGGCGCCTGGCAAATGTTAGAGTCTGTAAACACGTCTGGATGGCGCCTGGCATTTTGCCAGAGGGAGTGGTTTATGAAGTAACGCCAGTGAGCCATTAAGTGTGGAGATTCCTTATTGGTTGACTGCTGTATCGAGTTTATGTTAATTAAGATAAGCTGTGTGGAATGTATATATACCCCTCCTGTCCTAAAATAAACTGCTCCCACTCCTGCTGTATCAATGTACACAAGTCGTTTGTCACCTCCCCCCCCCACCCGGTTATTTTGCTGCAGCCAGACTGCGGCAGAGATGCAAGTCCCCAGTTACCTGGATGCAATGGAATTTAAGCTCCACCACCAATACCCATATGGGTGGTGTCTCCCCCATGGAGTTGCTAGTGCCCTCTACTTTGGCTGCAGGTGTATAATAGCCACCTCTGACACCCAAGTGGGAAGGGTCTCTTTCCAGGAGGGGCAAGTCCCCTCTAACTTGGTTGCTGCAGTTTAGGAGTTCCCATGACAACCAGTTTGAGGAGTCTGCCCCCTGATGGGTGGAGTCCCCTCTACACTGAGTGTGGTTGTATAGGAGCTCCCATGGAAACCCAGGTGGAAAGGGTCTCACACCTGGAGAGGAGTGTCCCCTCTACCCTGGCTGCAGTGGCATAAGAGCTCCCCCTGAAACCCAGGTAGGGGTGTCCCAGCATGGACATGCGAGTCCCCTCTATCCTGGCTGTGGCGGTTTGCTATCTCCCCCCACACACCCAGGTGGGAGCGGTCTCCCACCTTGAGGGGCAAGTTTCCTCTACCTTGTTTGTAGCCGTATAGGAGATCCCGCTGACACACAGGTGGGAAGGGTCTCTCCTGGACCAAGCACCCAGGGAGAGCAAGGGGCCCAGGCGAGGGGCAGGGTATTGTTTCCCATAAGTCACCCTGGATCAGATGAGAAGCTATTGCCAGGGTCCTGGCAAAGGAGGCCAGGAAAATGAAAGGGGCCAAAAGGAGGGTGACAGGAGGGCACACAAGGTGGTTGGGGTGGGTGTGCATAGGGGAGAGACCCAGGACCCAAACCAGGCAACAAGGCAAGGGAACCACCCCATCAATGGTGTTGGGGGACCCATGAGCAGAAAACCTGCTAGTGTCAGAAAAAAGCACAAGGGAATGGGAAGAAGGGGCTGCATGATGACCAGGAGAAGGCAAGGGGCACATAGGGGAGCCCGCTGGCAGGCCCAAGCAAAGGGCACCCAGGTCAGACCCAAAACAAAGCGATTCCTTGCTATGCAAAGGGCTATGAGGAATGTGGTCATGGGCTCAGGCGAATGCCTAGAACCAGGGACTGGAGCATAAAGGGTCAGGGTTAGAGAGGGCTGGGTTATGGTAGGGGCAGCATGAAAGGCCAGAGGGAAGAGAGAGGATCCTCAGGGCTGGGTTAGAGCAAATTCATGTTAACTGCCAGGCCTCAAGTTTCAGGCAGTGAGGGGGACTCAAGAGATTGGCAGGGCTGTGTTTCCCATAGGCAGCATTCAGGGCAGAGGCGAGCCAATTCTGCTCTTCTGCCCCAGGTGAGTAGATCCTCAGAGAGGGACCTGGACAAAAGGAGGGGTCAAAGAGGATACTGTGAGGGAATACCTGGTGGGCAGAATTAGGGGGATGGGGTGGGCTACAGGACCATTCCAGCAGCACAGGGTAGGAAGAAGGAGGGGGAGAGGAGGGTCCAAACAGTGCCAGAATCCCACAGCTTGAGGGGATCAGAGGGGAGGCACAGGAGGGGGCAGGCAACAGGGGCATGAAACCAGGGGACAGGAAAAGGGGTCCTCAAGAAGGGTAGCCAAGGTCTCAAGCAAGGAGCTGGGCCCAGTAATGGAGAGCCAAGTGCTAGCAGCTGGGCCTGGGTGAATGAAAAGATACATGGAGGGGGAGAAGCGGGAGGGGATAAAGTGGAAAGGTTGGACAGAAAGAGAATGACTTAAAGTCCAGATCCACTGCAGGGTGTCAGGTGTAGGAGCAGGGCCTGGGCTGAAGGAGGCCAAAAGACCCAGGCAAGGGGCTGGGCAACATTTTCCAAAGGGAGCTCCCAGGGCCAAGAGGCAAAATCAAGTTGCCTGCCCTAGGTGAGCATCCTGGGAAGAGGATCAGGAAAGTGGGCATGGGAGAGACACAAAGAAAGGAGGGCAGAAGAAGGGCAAAACCTCAAGGGTCTCAGGATGGGTGTGGGTGGGGTGGGGGCCAAGACCCCAGCAAGGAGCCCAGGCAAGCGACCTAGAAGAGGGCCCAGGAGAGGGGAGAGCAGGGAACACCGGGCCTGGAGGCAGGGCTGCATTAGGTTACAGGAGTATAGGAATGCCAAGGGGAGTAGGGCAGTGGCCCCAGCGAGGAGCCTTCAGTCCATGCACAGCAAAGCAGACAGCAAAAAGAGCCACCAGAGGCTCAAGTGAGGAGCCAGAACAGTAAACGGAGAGGCAAGAGCCAGGGTTTGGGCAGGTGACTCAGGACAGTGGATAAGATTTGGGAAAGAAGGCAGGCAAGCCAGCAGGTTGCAGTCAGGCTCCAGGCCCAGGGCCACTTCCAGGTTTCAGGGTTCCTGGTGCAGGAACAAGCACCCAGGGAGAGCAAGGGGCTCAGGCAAGGGCCAGGGTATTGTTTCCCATAACGTGCTCTGGATCAGATGAAAATCTACGTCCAGCGTCCTTGCAAAGGAGCCCAGAAAAGGGAGGGTGCCAAGGGAGGGTGACGGGAGGGCTCAAAAAGAGATCAGGGTGAGTGTGCATTGGTCCAAGACTCAGGACCCATGCTAGGTGACCAGGCAAGTGACCCACCTGATCAATGGTGATGGGGGACCCAAAGAGCAGGAGACCTGGGGAAGCCAGAAAAAGGCACAAGCTGAATGAGAGGAAGAGGCTGCCTGAGGTCCAGGTGAAGCCAAGGAGCACCTTGGGGAGACAACTGGTGGGCCCAAGCAAAGGGCCCCCAGATCAGACCCAAGACAAAGAGACTCTTTGCTATGCCAAGTGCCATAAGGAATGTGGTCAGGGGTTCAGCAAAGGAGGGGATCTCTCAGGGCTAGGTTGAAGCAAGTCCATGTTAATTGCCAGGCCTCATGTTTTAGGCATTAAGGGGGACTCAGGCGAGTGGCAGGGCTGTGTTCCCCATAGGGAGCATTCAGGGCAAAGAGGTGAGCCAATTCTGCTCCTCTGCAACAGGTGAGTAGATCCTCAGAGAGGGTCCTGGAACAAAGGAGGGGCCAAAGAGGGTACTGTGAGGGGATACCTGGTGTGCAGAAGTGTTAAGAGCCACAGCTGAAGGGGCCCCAGCAAACTTCCAGCTGATTGGCTCACAGCAGCCCCAGCAAACTTCCAGCTGATTGGCTCACCATGGCCCCAGCAAACTTCCAGCTTCCAGCTGATTGGCTCCTCTGCGGTGATGCTCATTGAGCTGATTCCCTGCCCTTTCAGACCACGGAGATGCTCATTGGGGGACTCTTTTGGCTCCACTCACGTGACCCAGCCTCAAGAGCAGGAGGAGTGGGGGGTTGAGAGGCTCACAGGAAGCCGGTGGTGGCAGTTGGGCTCTGAGGGAATTCCTGAAGAGCTTGTGTGGTACAGCGTGTATGTTCTAAAAATAAAGTTTGTTTCTGCTTGAAAAAAAAATTGGATCCATTTTGTCATGAGTGCTCATCATATATGATATATGGACATATGCACATACAAACATAGAACACAAAACACAAGTGTGCACACTTTGTAATATAATACATACAACACATAACATAATAGTAAAGGCCTTATAACTTTTTACAGGTGAAATCTCCATTGCAATGTTTAAAAACTCTATAGTCAAAAAATAGAACTGATCAGCAAAACATTAACCTAGGTCTTTATGAGCTCAAAAAAGAAAATAGAACTTCATGATGTGGGAAAGGGCAATAATAAAATAGATATTGAAAAGGAATCCTGGATTCATTAGCCTCCAGGTGTGGGAGAACCACTGTTGCAGATGTAAGGAGAGCCAAACTGGAGTTCTGGATATCAGCTGTTATGGATTTGAGCCAAATCATCTTCTTTTTGGTCTGTAGAAATTGCTTTAGTTAATCTCTCTGGGATCCAAATCGGCTGCTGTTCTCCCTGTGGAAACTCACAAACAGACCCCCTACTCCAGACAATCACTGGGTCAGGACCTTAGTTAATCTCTCTGGAATCCAAATTGGCTGCTGTTCTCCCTGTGGAAACACACAAACAGACCCCCGACTCCAAACAATTACTGGGTCAAGATCTTTCCATTGTGGGGATTCCCCTCTCCAGGCAGGAGACCCTCCCACCTGGGTGTCAGGGGAAGATCCTTTACTGCTGCAGCCTGGGTTAAAGGGACTCTCCCTTCCAGGCAAGAGACCCATCAAACTTGGGCGTCAGGCAAACCTAGTAAACCAGTGCAGCCAGGGTAGAAAAGACTCACCCCTTCAGGTGGGAGACCTGCCCACCTGGGTATGGGGGGTTGGGGCTCATATACCGGTGTAGCCAGTTACTGTAAAATCCTCCCCCCAGGCAGGAGACCTCTCTCATATGGGTATGGGGGGCTTATATAATGCAGCAGCCAGGGTAAAGGGGACTGGCCCCTCAATGCGGGATACCTCTCCCACCTGGGTGCAGGGGGGGTAGCTTCTATAGAGTACATCCAGGATAGAATGGACTCGCCCTTGCAGGTGGAAGACCCCTCCCACCTGGGTGTCAGGGGGAGCTCCAATACCACTGTAGTCAGGGTAGAAGGGACTCGTCCCTTCAGGCAAAAGACCCTTCCCACCTGGGTGTCCTGGGGGGCTCCTATACAGCTGCCGGCAGGGTAGCAGGAACTCGAAATCCCAGGTGGAACACCACTTTCACCTGGGTATCTGGGGGAGTACCGATCCTGCAGTAGCCATGGTAGAGGGCACTTGAACGTCCAGGCCAGAGTCCCCTCACACCTGATGGTTGGAGGGAACTCATATACTGCCCCAGGCAGGAGAGAGGGGATTCAGCCCTCCAGGCATGATACCCCTTCCACCTGGGTGTCAGGGAAAGCTAGTATATCACTGGAGCCAGGGAAAAGGGGAAATCCCTTTCAGGCGGGAGCCCTTTCCCATCTGTTAATGGGGGTGGCTCATATACCACAGCTACCAGGGTAGAGGGGACTCGCCCATCCATGCGGGAGACCCCTCCCACCTGGGTGTCTGGTGGGAGATTCTATACTGCCTTAACCAGAGTAAAGGGTACTCTCTCCTCCAGGTGGGAGAGTCCTCCCAGCTGGCTATGAGGGGGAGCTCACATATTGCTGCAGCCTGGATCGAGGGGTCTCGCCCCACTAGGGCGGGAGACTCCTCAACCCTAGTTGTCAGGGGAGCTCATATACCTACGCAGATAGGCTAGAGGGGACTTGCCACAAAGGGCAGGAGACCCCCTCCCACCTTGGTGTAGGAGGAGCTCCTGTACCACCACAGCCATGGTAGAGGCTACTCGCCCTCCAAGCTGGAGAGCCCTACCATCTTGGTGTCAGGGCGAGCTCATATACAGCCCCAGCCATGAGAGAGGGGACTCACCCCTTCTTGCGGGAGACCTCTCCCACCTGGGTTACTGGGGGAGCTCTTACACTGCTGAAGTGAGGGTAGAGTGGACTCTCCCTTCCAGGCGGGAGATACCTCGCACCTGGTTGTTGCTGGCAGCTTGTATACCACCTTAGCCAGGATAGAGTGGGCTTGCCCCTCCAAATGGGAGATCTCTCCCTCCTAGGTGTCAGAGAAAACTCCTATACTGAAGCAGCCAGGGTACCAGGGATTTGCTCCTCCAGGCGGAAGACCCATCCCATCTGGCTGTACAAGGTAGCTCATATATCACCCCAGCCAGGGGAGAGGGGACTCATTATTCAAGGCAGGAGACCCCTCTTTCCTGGATGTACTGGGGGTGGGGGTGGATTCCAATATAGCTGCAGGCAGGGTAGCCAGGACTCGTCCCCCATGGCAAAAGACCACTTTCACCTGGGTGTTGGGGGAGATCCTATCCCGCTATAGCCATGGTAAAAGAGACTGGCCACTCCAGGCAAGAGATCCATCCCACCTGATTATTGGGGGGGGTTCATATATCTCTGCAACCAAGGTAGAGGGAGGGGAATCACCACTCTAGGCCAGAGACCCTCCTACCTGGGTGTCAGGGGAGCTCCTTTACTGCCACATCCAGTGTAGAGGGAACTAATGCCTCCAAGCAGGAGAACCCTCCCACATGGATGTCAGAGAAAGCTAGTATACCACTTCAGCCAGGGAAAAGGGGATTCGCCCCTTCATCGGGAGGCCCCTCCCACCTGGGTGTCACATGGAATTTGTATACCACATTAGCCAGGCTAGAGGTGACTCACACCTCCAGGGGGGAGACCCCTCCATCCTGGGTGTCTGGGAGCTTGTATACTGCAGTAGCCAAGGTGGAGGGGACTAGATCCTCCAGGAAGGAGACCTCTCCCATCTTGCTATGGGGGGCGGAACTCGTATACCGCTGAAGCCAGGAGAGAGAGGACTTGCCGCACTAGGCGGGAGACCCCTAAACCCTGGTTGTCAGGGGAGCTTATATACTGCAGAGACAGGGAAAAGGGGACTCACCACTCCAAGTGGGAGAACCCTCCCACCTGTGTGTGGGGAGAGAGCTCTTATACCACTACATCCAGGGTAGTGGGGACCCCTTCTCCAGAAAGGAAACCCCTCCAACCTGGGTGTTGTGGGAGAATATATACCACGTTAGCCAGGGAAGAGAGGACTCACCACTCCAGGCGGAAAACCCCTCCCAGCAGGGTGTCAGGGGGAGCTCCTATACCGTGGAAGCCATGGTATAGGGTATATGCCACTCCATCCCACTTGGGTGTTAAATGGAGCTCTTAAATAGCTGCAGCTAAGGTAGAGGAAACTTGCCCCTCCAGCTGGAGACCCCTCCCACCTGGGTGTCAGGGTTGGGGAGCTCTTATACCACTGCAGCCAAGGTAGTGGAGACTCGCCCCTCCACACAAGATACCCTTTCCACCTGGGTCTTGTGAGGAGCTTGTATACCACATTATCAGGGTAGAGAAGACTCAGCCCTCCAGGCAGGAGAAGCCTCCATTTAGGTTGTAAGGGAGAACTTTTGTACCACAGCAGCCAAGGTAGAGGGGAATCACCCCTTCAGGTGGAAGACCCCTCCCACCTAGGTGTCTGGTTGGGGGGCTCGTATACAGCGCTAGCCAGCATAGAGGGGACTTACCCCTCCAGGAAGGAGACCCCTCCCACCTGGGTGTTGCAGGGAGCTTGTGTAGCAAGTTTTCCAGGGTAGAGGGGACTGGAGGTGTGAATCCCCTCTACCCTGGCTCTGATGGTATATGAGCTCTCCCCAAAACCCAGGTCGGTGGGGGTCTCCTGCCTGGAGGGTGAGTCACCTATACACTGGCTGTGGCCATTTTGAGTTCCCCCCAACACCCAGGTGTGAGGGGTCTCCCACCTATAGGGGCAAGTGCCCGCTACACTGGCTGCAGTAGTATAGGAGCTCCTCCCAAAACCCAGTTAGGAGGAGTCTCCTGCAGAGAGGAGGGAGTCCATATACCCTTTCTGCAGGGCTATAGGAGCTCCCCTGAAACCCAGGTAGTAGTGGTCTTCCATCTGGAAGGGCGAGTCCCCTCTCTTCTGGCTGTGGTGGTATATGGGGAAAAAGGGGGAGTAAGGGGAACAGGTGGCACAAAGAGAGGTCTCATGGACCAGATTCACTGCAGGTGTCAGGATTGAGGAGCAGGGCCCAGGCTAAAGGAGGCCAAAGCCCCCAGGAAAGGGGCACTACTACCTTTTCCAAAAGGAAGACCGCAGGGCCAAACATCCAAGTTCCATCCCCTGGCTGTGATGAGCATTCTGGGAAAGGGATCTGGAAAAGGAACCCAGCAGGTACAAGGTCAACAAGTTGGCCAAAGGAGGGCACAGTGTGAAGTGCTGGAAGTAGGGGGTTTGTGGGGTGCAGGTCAGGACTTCAGAAAGGAGCCAAGGCTAGGAACTAGAGGAGGGCCCAGGATAGGGGAGAGCAGGGAAGGGCAGGGCCCAGCATGCAGAGGCTGCAGTAGGGTTCTGAGATGCAGGAAAGACAAGGGGAGTGGGAAAGTGGCCCCAGCAAGGCCCACTGTTCAGGTCCAGGGAAGCACAGAGCAAGAAGGACCCCAGAGTCTCAAGAGAGGAGCCAGTGCAAGGAATGGAGAGCCAAGGGCCAGTGCTGGGGCACGTGGCTCAGGAAACTGGACAGGGCTGGGTAGGGAATGCAGGAGGTCAGCAGAGGGGATGAAGGATTGAGGGCCAGCTCCACTGACAGATATCAGTGTTCCTGATGCTGCCCCAAGGGTCTAGGGAGAGCAGGTAGCCCAGTTGAGGGTCAGGGTTCTGTTTCCCACAAGGCGCCCTCGCGCAGATGAGGATCAAGGACCAGGGACCAGGCCAAAAGGCCTGACAAAGGATAGGGTCCAGGAGGAGTGCAATGTGAGGGCACAGCAGGGGTCACAGTAGGTACAGAGAGGTGCAAGAGCCAGGACCCAATCAAGGATCCCAGGTAAGGGACCGACCCCACCAAAATGTATTAGGGACCCAATGATCAGGAGGCACCTGCTCCAGAAAAAATCGGTAGGGGAAGGAGAGGTAGAAACAGTGCTAAGATGAGAAGACCCTGGGCTGCACAAAGGATACAGAGGGGAGCAAGCTTGGTGGCCAAATCAAGGGACACCCAATTCAGACCAACAGGAAGAGACACCACAGAAAGCAATGCAACCTGAGTAAGGCAGTAAGAAGCTCAGGTTGGCAGCCAGGCCAGGGAAATGTAGGGTGAAGGGTCAGGTTGAGGAAGGGCTGGGTTGGCTTAGGGTCAGCTTGCAAGGCTAGAGGGCAGGAGAGTAAATGGAGGGGATCACCTAGGGCAAAGTCATCACTAGGCCCAAGTCCACTGCCAGTGTCATGTTTGGACAGCAAAGGGGTCCCAGGTGAGGGGCAGGGCTGTGTTGCCCATATGGATCCTACAGGGCCCAGAAGCCAGCCAAATTCACTCCAACATGAGGGAAGCAGGGGGCAGTCAGGCTCCAGGCCCAGTGCCACCTCCAGTTGTCAGTGTGCCTGGTGGAGGACCAATAAACCAGGGAGAGCAAGGGGCCCAGGCAAGGGGTAGAGCACTTTTTTCCCATAAGGTTCCCTGGTTCATAATTGAATCCAGGGTCATGGACCTGGCAAAGGAGGCCAGACAAGGGAAGGGGGCCAGGAGGAGGGCAATGAACGGGCATGGTGGTGGTCATGGTGGGTGTACTGTAGGGAGAGACTATGACCCAAGACAAGCCTGAGGCAAGAACCCACCCAACCGATTGTGATGAGGGACACAAGGAGAAGGAGACCTGCAAGTGCCAGAAAAAGGTGAGGGGAAGGAAGGTAGGGGCTGCATGAGGATCAGGAGACAGAGGGAAGCACAAGGGGCATTTAGTTGAGCCAACTGAGGGGCCTAAGTAAGAGGCCCCCAGGTCACACCTAACATGAAGAGACTTCATGCTCTGACAAAGAACACGAGAAACACAGTCAAGGGCCAGGCTGGTACTGAGGCCCAGAGACTGGAGCACAAAGGGCTGTGATGGGGTAGGGGCAGCATGCAAGGCGAGAGGGCAGGGGTGGGAAGGAAGGTGATCACTCGGGGCTGTGTTGGAACAAGTCTCATGTTAACTGTCAGGCCTCAAGGTACAGGTGGTGATGGGGACTTAAGTGACTGGCAGGGCTGTTTCCCATTGGGAGCATTCAGAGTGTAAAGACGAGCCAAATCCATTCCGCTGCACCAGGTGAACAGATACTCAGAGAGGGACCTGGACCAATGAGGGGCAAAAGAAGGTACTCAGAGGAGATACCTGGCTTGTGGAAGTTGAGGGAGTCAGTGGGCTACAGGACCCATTTGAGGAGCCTAGGCTAGAGCAAAACAGGGGTAGTGGAAACTCCAGACAGTGCCAGGATACCACAGCATGAGGGGAACAGAGGGGAGGCACAGGAGTGCGCTGGCAAAAGGGGCCTGAAACCAAGGGACAGGGACAGAGTCCTCAAGAAGGGCAGCCAGTGGCTCAAGCAAACAGCCAGGCCCAGTAATGGAGAGCCAAGTGCTAGCACCTGGGACTGGGTGAATGAAAAGAAACATGGATATGGTGGGGTGGAGGGGAGAAAGGGGAGCAGCTGGCACAGGAGAAGAAGGGCTCAAGACCTGGGTTCATTCAAGGGTTTTAGGGGTCTGGAACAGGGCCCAAGCTGAGGGAGGGCAAAGAGCTCAGGCAAGGGGCAGGGCTACATTATCCCTAAGGGAGTGCCCAGGGAAAAGAGGCTGGACCAAGTTGCCTGGCCCAGGTGTGCATCCTGGGAAGGGGATCAGGAAAGCAGGTGTGGCAGAGACAGAAAGGACTGGAGGGCCAAAGGAGGGCACATCCTTTAGGGCCCCAGGAAGGTTGTGGGTGGGCTATGGGTCAGGACCCCAGCAAGGAGCCCAGGAAAAGACCTAGAGAAAGGCCCAGGCCAGGGAAGAACAGGGAACACTGGGCCAGGAAGGCAGGGCTGCACTAGGGTACTGAGGTACAGGAAAACCAAGGGGAACAGGGAAGCAGCACCAGCGAGGGGCCTTCACACAATGTCCAAAAAAGCACTGAGCAAGAAGGGCCAGCAGAGGCTCAAGTGAGGAGCCAGGCCTGGGAACAGAGAGCCAAGAGCCAGGGCTTGGGCAGTGGCTTAGGGCACTGGACAAGATTTGGTAGGGAAGGCAGAAGATCCAGCAGGGGGCGGTCAGGCTCCAGGCCCAGGGCCACCTCCAGGTTTCAGGATTCCTGGAGGAGGACCAAGCACCCAGTGAGAGAAAGGGGCCCAGGCCAGAGGCAGAGCTCTGTTTCGCATAAGGTGCCCTTGCTCATATTTGAATCCAGGCCAGGGACCTGGCAAGGGAGGCTAGAAAAGGGAAGTGGGCCAGGAGGAGGAAGATGAAAGGGCATGGTGAGGGGGCATGGTGGGTTCACTGTAGGGCAAGATCCATGACCCAAGACAGGCCCCAGGCAAGGGACCCACCCAACCAATTGTGAGGAGGGTCCCAAGGAGCAGGAGACCTGAAAGCGCCAGGAAAAAGCACAATTGGAGAGGAGGTAGGGGCTGCGTGAGGACCAGGAGACAGAGGGAATCACAAGGGGCACCTATGTGTGTCCGCTGGGGATCCTAAGAAGGGGCCCCCAGGTCAGACCAAACACACGGATACTCCATGCTATGTCAATGGACAAGAGGAACAAGGTCAGGGGTGTAGACAAGCACCCAGGCCCGGAGCCTGGAGCACAAAGGGTCAGGGATAGGGAAGGCTGTGTTGGGGTAGAGCAGCATGCAAGAGCAGAGAGCAGGGGAGGGAAGGGAGGAGATTGCTCAGCACTGGTTTGGAGCAAGTCCTATGTGACCTGGCAGGCCTCAAGGTACAGACGGTGAAAGGGACTCAGGTGACTGGCAGCCTGTGTTTCCCATTGGGAGTCTTCAGAGTGTAGAGACCAGGCAAATCCACTCTTCTGCCACAGGTGAGTAGATCTTCAGAGAGGAACCTGGAATAATGAGAGACAAAAGAGGGTATTGTGAGAGGATACCTGGCGTGCGGAAGTTGGGGGTGTCCGTGGGCTGCAGGACCCATTTGAGGAGCCTAGGCTAGAGAAAAGCAGAGGTAGCGGAGGCTCCATGCAGTGCCAGGATACCATAGCATGAGTGGGACAGAGGGGAGTCACGGGGGGGGGGGGGGCTGGGAAGAGGGGCCTGAAACCAAGGGACAGGGACAGGATCCTCGAGAAGGGCGGCCAGGGGCTTAAGCAAGGAGCCAGGCCCAGAAATGGAGAGCCAAGTGCTAGTACCTGGGACTGGGTGAATGAAAAAAAAGGATAGGGAGGGGCAGGAGGGGAGAAAGGGGAGAGGCTGGCACAGGGGGAGAAGGGCTCAAGTCCCGGTTCCACTGCAAGGTGTCAGGGGTCCGGAGAAGGGTCTGTGCTGAGGGAGGCCAAAGGACCCAGGCAAAGGGCAGGGCTACATTTTCCAAAAGGAAGCCCCCAGTGCCAAGAGGCCAGGCCAAATCGACTGGCCCAGATGAGCATCCTTGGAAGGGGATCAGGAAAACGGGCTTGGCAGAGACAGAAAGGTCTGGAGGGCCGAAGGAGGGCACATCCTTAAGGGCCACAGGAAGGTTGTGGGTTGCCTAATGGTCAGGACCCCAGAAAGAAGCCCAGAAAGGGACCTAGAGGAGGGACAAGGCCAGGGGAAGAAAGGAACATCAGGCCTGGAAGGCACTCTGCACTAGGGTACTGAGGTAGAGGAAAGCCAAGGGGAGCTGGAAAGTGGCCCAAGAGAGGGGCCCACAGACAATGTCCAGAAAAGCACTGAGCAAGCAGGGCCACCCAAAGCTCAGGTGAGGAGCCAGACCTGGAAACAGAGAGCCAAGGGCCAGGGCTTTGGCAAGGGCTCAGGTGACTGGACAAGATTTGGGAGGGAAGACAGGGGATCCAGCAGGGGTCAGTCAGACTCCAGGCCCAGGGCCAATTTCAGGTGTCAGGGTTCCTGGTGGAGGACCAAGCACCCAGGGTGAGCAAGGGGTCCAGGCGAGGGGCAGAACTCTGTTTTGCCTAAGGTGCATTTGAATCCGGGTCCAGGGACCTGGCAAGGGAGGCCAGACAAGGGAAAGGGGCCAGGAGGAGGGGGATGAAAGGGCATGGTGGCAGGGCATGGTGGATGCACTGTAGGGCGAGAGCCATAACCCAAGGTAGGCCCCCAGGCAAGGGAAAACCCCAATGGATTTTGATGAGGGACCCAAGGAGCAGGAGACCTGCAAGCACCAGGAAAAAGCACAATGGGAAGGGAGGTAGGGGCTCCATGAGGACCAGGAGACAGAGGGAATTGCAAGGGGCACCTAGGTGAGCTCGCTGGGGGGCCCAAGTAAGGGGCCTTCAGGTCAGACCCAACTGGAGGATACTCCATGCTCTGTCAAGGGACATGAGGAAAACAGTCAGGGGCCTATGCGAGCACCCAGGCCTGGAGAATTGAGCTCAAAGGGTCAGGGTTAGGGAGGGCTGGGTTGGGGTAGGGGCATCATGCAGGCCAGAAGGCAGGGGAAAGAAGGAAGGAGAGGGCTCAGTGCTGGGTTGGAGCAAGACCCATCTTAACTGCCAGGCCTCAAGGTACAGGCCGTGAAGGGGACTCAGGTGGCAGGGCAGGGCTCTGTTTCCAATTGGGAGCATTCAGGGTACAGGGACCAGCCAAATCAGCTCCTCTGCCCTAGGTGATCAGATACTCAGAGACGTACCTGGACCAATGAGGGACAAAAGAAAGTACTATGAGGGGATACCTGGCTTGCGGAAGTTGGGGGCTTCAGTGGGCTGCAGAACCCATTTGAGGAGCCTAGGCTAGAGTGAAGCAGGGTAGTGGAGGCTCTGGGCAGTGCCAGGATACCACAGAATGAGGGGGACAGAGGGGAGGCACAGGAGGGGCTGGCAAAAGGGGCTGAAAGCAAGGGACAGGGACAGCGTCCTCGAGAAGGGCAGCCAGGGTCTCAAGCAAACAGCCGGGCCCAGTAATAGAGAGCCAAATGCTAGCACCTTGAACTGGATGAATGAATAAAAACATGGATAGGGTGTGGCTGGAAGGGTGAAAGGGGATCGGCTGGCACAGAGCGAGAAGGGCTCAAGGCCCAGGTCCACTGCAGAGTGTCAGGGGTCCAGAGCAGGGCCCAGGCTGAGGGAGGCCAAAGGGCCCAGGCAAGGGGCAGGGCTAGGTTTTCCCAAAGGGAGTCCCCAGGGCCAAGAAGCCAGACCAAGTCGCCTGGCCCAGGTGAGCATCCTGGGAAGGGGATATGGAAAGGAGGCCTGGCAGGGACACAAAGGACAGGAGGGTTGAAGGAGGGCAAAGCGTGAAGTGCCAGAGGACAGGTGTGTGGGGGCTGTGGGTAATGACACCAGCAAGGAGCCCAGGAGGTGACCTATAGGAGGGCCCAGGCCAGGGTAGAGCAGGGAACGCTGGGCCAGGAAGGCAGGGCTGCACAAGGGTACTGAGGTACAGGAAAGCCAAGGGGAACAGGGAAGCAGCCCCAGCAAAGGGACCTCAGACAATGCCCAGAAAAGCAGTGAGTAAGAAGAGCCACCACAGGCTCAAGCAAGGAGCCAGGCCTGGGAACAGAGAGCCAAGGGCCAGGGCTTGGTAAAGGGCTCAGAACACTAGACAAGGAGGGTAGGCAGGGGATCCAGCAGGGGGTAGTCAGGTTCCAGGCCCAGAGCCACCTCCAGGTGTCAGGGTTCCTGGTGGAGGACAAGCACCCAGGGAGAGCAACGGGCCCAGGCCAGGAGCAAATCTCTGTTTCTCATAAGGTGTCCTGGCTCATATTTGAATCCAGGGCCAGGGACCTGGCAAGGGAAGTCAGACAAGGGAAGGGGGCCAGGAGGAGAAGGATGAAAGGGCATGGTGGGGGGTCATGGTGGGTGCACTGTAGGGTTAGAACTGTGACCCAAGACAGGCCCCCAGGCAATGGATCCACGCGACTGATTGTGATGAGGGACCCAAGGAGGAGCAGACCTGAAAGTGCCAGGAAAAAGCACAATGGGAAGGGAGGTAGGGGCTGCTTGAGGCCAGGAGACATAAGGAAGCGAAAGGGGCACCTAGGTGAGCCTGCTAGGGGCCCAAGTAAGGGGCCCCCAGGTCAAACTAAACAGGAGGAGACTCCATGCTATGTCAAGGGACATGAGGATCACAGGCAGGGGCCTAGGTGAGCACCCAGGCCCGGAGACTGGAGCACAAAGGGTCAGGGTTAGGGAGCGCTGTGTTGGGGTACAGACAGCATGCAAGGCCAGAGATCAGGGGAGGGAAGGGAGGAGATTGCTCAGGGCTGGGTTGGAGCAAGTCCAATGTGAACTGGCAGGCCTCAAGGTACAGGCGGTGAAGGGGACTCAGGTGACTGGCAGGGCTGTGTTTCCTGCTGCAGTCTGGCTGGGCACAAAATCATGAGCCACTCAAGCAGGAACAAACTTTATTTTTGAAACTGCCGCCAATGCCCCGTAGGCTCCCCGGGAAGATTGCCGACCTACCCACGCGGGGTTCTCCGGACTCCAACAGAAAGTCCCTCCTCTGGAATTCCCTCGCACTTCCCCAACCAATGGGAACTCTCCAGGAGTCCCGTAACAGGCCGAGGTGGACAGCAGGAGTCCAATATCCATATGAATGCAGATCTTAACATAATCATATCATCTCAATGGCTTGCTGGCATCACCTTTCAACCAAAAATGCCATGCATCATATTACTTGGCTGTGGCTCTTAGCAGTTTCCCATAGGGAGCATTCAGGGTGCAGAGACGAGCCAAATCTGCTCTTCTGCCGCAGGTGAGTAGATCCTCAGAGAGGGTCCTGGACCAGTGAGGGGCAAAAGGGGGTACTTTGAGGGCATACCTGGTGTGTGGAAGTTTGGGGTGGTTGGTGGGTTGCGGGACCCATTTGAGGAACCTAGGCTAGAGCAAAGCAGGGGTAGTGGAGGCTCTGGGCATTGCCAGGATACCACAGCATGAGGGAAACAGAGGGTAGGCACAGGAGGAAGCTGGCAAAAGGGGCCTGATACCAAGGGACAGGGACAGGAACAGGGTCCTTGAGAAGGGCATCCAGGGGTTCAAGCAAGGAACTGAGTATAGTAATGGAGAGCCAAGTGCTATAACCTGGACCTGGGTGCATTAAAAAGACATGGTTGTCTGTGGGAGGCCTTATACCTCTGCAGCCTGGGTGGAGCAGACTGGCTCCTGCAGGAGAGAGAGCCCTCCCACCTTGGTGTCCAGTCTAGCTTGTATTCTGCCTCAGCCTGTTTACAGGGGATTCA
This sequence comes from Marmota flaviventris, assembly GCF_047511675.1. Classification (NCBI taxonomy): domain Eukaryota; kingdom Metazoa; phylum Chordata; class Mammalia; order Rodentia; family Sciuridae; genus Marmota; species Marmota flaviventris. The sequence continues at coordinate 135,674,607 of NC_092505.1, forward strand.
CCCCTACAGGCATGAGGTCCCTTCCACCTGGGTGCCCCATGAGGTTTGGGCTCCTGTACAACTGCAGCCAGGATAGCAGGGACTCGCCCCTCCAGGCAGGATACCCCTTTCACCTGGGTGTCAGGGGAAGCTCATATCTAGGTGCAGCCAGAGTAGCAGGGACTCGCCCCTCCAGGCAAGAGACCACTCCCACCTGGGTTTGTAAGGATGGCTCTTATAGAGCTGCAGCCAGGGTAACAGGTACTTGCCCTTCAAGGTGGGAGACAACTTTCACCTGGGTGTCTGGATGAACTCATATAACTCCCCCAGCAGGGTAGAGGGGACTCGCCCCTCCAGGGAGGAGATGCCTCCCAACTGGGTTTTGGGGGAGTTAGTACACCACCCCAACCAGGGTAGAGGGGACTCACGCCTCCAGGCGGTAAACCTGGAGCTGCAGGTTTCCTGCAGTCAGGTTACAGGGGACTCGCCTCTCCAGGTGAAGACCCCTCCAACCTGCATATCGAGGGGAGCTCATATACCACCGCTGTCAGTGTAGAGGGCACTCGCCCGGCCAGTCTGGAGACCCCTCCTACCTGAGTGTCTTGAGGCACTTTTATACCGCAGTCAGTTTAGCAGGGACTCCCTCCTCCAGGCGTGAGTGTCAGGGGGTGTCAGGGGGACTCCTATACCACTGCAGCCAGTTTAGAGGGGACTCAATCCTCCAGTCAGGAAACCCCCTCCCACCTGGTGACTGGGGGAGCCCCTATACCTCCCAGCCAGGGTAGAGGGGACTCACTCCTCCAGTTGGGAGAGGCCTCCCACGTGGGTGTCCTGGGAGCTATTATATAGCACCAGCCAAAGTAGAGGGGGTTTCACCCCTCCAGGTGGGAGACCCCTCCCACCTGGGTGCTGGGGTGTTGTATAGCTTGTATACCACTAACGCCAGGGTAGAGGGGAGTCGCCCCTCCAGGCGGGAGACCCCACCCAACTGGGTGTATGGGGAAGCTTGTATACCTGCACAGCTAGGGTAGAGGGGATTCCCTGCAATAGGCGGGAGACCCTTCCTACCAGGGTGTCAGGGGGAACTCTTATCCTGCCACAGCCCAGGTAGAGGTGATTCGCTGGTCCAGGCAGGATACCCCTCCCACCTGGGTGTCAGGGGGAACTCTTATACCACCAAAGCCAGAGTAAAGGGGATGTGCCACTCCAGGTGTGAGACTCCTTCCACCATGGTGTCTGGGGAGCTAATAAACCTCCCAGCCAGGGTAGGGGGGACTCGCCCCTCCAGTCGGGAGATACCTCCCATGTGGGTATCCTGGGAGCTCTTATATGGCACCGCCAAATTAGAGGGGACACGCTGCTCCAGATGGGTCCCACCTGGGAGTCTGAGGAAGGTTGTACACATCCACAGCAAGGGTAGAGGGGATTCGCTGTTCTAGGCGGGAGACCCTTCCTACCTGGGTGACAGGGCGAGCTCTTATACTGCCACAGCCAGGGTAGAGGGGACTCGCCCTTCCAGGCAGGAGACCCTGACCACCAGGGTGTGGGTGGGGATGCTGATATACCACTGTAGCCAGGTTAGTGGGGACTCGCCCCTCGAGGCAGGAGACCCCTCCCACCTGTGTGTCACAGGGAGCTTGTGTACCATCTTAGCCAGGGTAGCAGGGTCTGGCCTGTTCATGTGGAAGACCAGTCCCACCTGTGTGTCAGGGGGCGCTTGTATAGTGCCTTAGCCAGTATAGAGAAGACTTGCCCCTCCAGGCGTGAGACCCCTCCCACCTGGGTGTAGGGGGGAGCTCCTATACCACTGCAGCCAGGGTAGAGGGGACTCGCCCCTCCAGGCGAGAGACCCATCCAACCTGGGTGTCAGGGAAAGCTGCCGTAGTCCGGCTGCGGCAAAATAACCCAGGGGTGACGAGAAACTTGTGTAGATTGATACAGCAGGAGTGGGAACCATTTATTGTAGGACAGGAGGGATATTTATACATTCCACACAGCTTATCTTAATTAACATAAACTAGATACAGCAGTCAACCAATAAGGAATCTCCACACTTAATGGCTCGCTGGCATTACTTCACAAACCACTCCCTCTGGGAAAATGCCAGGCGCCATCCTGACTTGTTTACAGACTCTAACAGAAATCTAGTATATCACTGCAGCCAAAATAGAGGGGACTCGCCTCTCCAGGCGGGAAAACCTTCCCATCTGGAGGGGGAGCTCATATAACACAGCAGCCAGAATAGAGGGGACTCTCCCCTCCAAGCATGAGACCCTCCCACCTGGGTGCCTGGGAGAGCTTGTACACTCAGCCACGGTAGAGGGAGTCACCCTTCTAGGCGGGAAACCCCTCCCACCTGGGTGTCAGGTGGAGCTGTTATACCACTGCAGCCAGGGTAGAATGCAATTGACCCTCCAGGTGAAAGTCCCCTCCCACCTGGGAATGGGTGTAACTCCTATATTGCCTTAGCAAGGGTAGAGGAGACTCACCCCTCCAGGCTGAAGACCCTTCCCACAGGGATGTCTAGCGAGGGGGAATTCATATACAGCTGTACCTGGGGTAGCAGTGACTCCCCCCATCTAGGCGCCAGACCCTTCCCTCCTGAGGGTAGGAAGGGGCTCTTATACCCCTGCAACCAGGGTTGAGGGGACTCGCCCTTACTAGCAGGAGACCCTTCCACCTCGGTGTGTGAGGGGGCAGCTCCTATATCTCTGCAGTTAGGATAAAGCGGACTCCCACCTCCAGGGGGAAGACCCCCTCCTACCTGGGTGTGGGGGGTGGAGCTTGTATACCCCTGCAGCCAGGGCATTGGGTACTCGCCTCTCCATGCAGGAGACCCCTCCAACCTGGGTATAAGGGAGATCTCTTATACAACAGCAGCCATGGTAGAGGTAATTTCCCTTTCAGGCGGGAGACCCCTCATCTGTGTGTTGGAGGAGCTCATATATGGCAGCAGCCAGGGAAGAGTCAACTCCCCACTCCTGGCCGTTGACCCCTTCCACCTGGGTGTCCTCAGGAGCTCCTATACCACTGCAGCAAGATAGAGAGGACTCTATCCTCCTGGTAGGAGACTCATTTCAATGGGGTATCAGGGGAGTTCCTATACCAAAGCAGCCAAGTTAGAGGAGACTCCCGCGTCTAGGCGGGAGAGCCCTCCCATCTGTGTGTCAGGGGGAGTTCCTCTACCGCTGCAGCAAGGGTAGAGAAGACTTGCCTTTCCATGGGGAGACCCTTCCCACCTGGGTGTCTGGGTGAACTCCTATATCTTGCCCCTACAATCAGGAGACCCCTCCCACCTGGGTGTGTGTGTGTGTGAGCTCCTAAACTGCCACAGCAGGGTAGAGAGTACATGCCCCTCCAGGCGGAAACCACTCCTACATGGGTGTACTGGGAGCTCTTATATGGAAAGAGCTAAAGTAGAGGGGACTCGCCCATCCAGGCAGGATACCCCTCCCACCCGGGTGTCAGGTGGAGCTCATATACCCTAGCAGCCAGGTTAGAGGCGACTTGCACCACAGGCGAGAGACACCTCCTACTTTGGAATGGGGGAAACTCCTATACCTATACCGCCTTAGCCAGTGTAGACAGGATTTGCCCCTCCTGGCGTAAGACCCATCCCACATGGGTATCTGGCGAGGTGGGTTTCCTATACAGCCGCAGTTGGGGTAGAGCAACTCACCCCTCTGTGGGAGACCTCTCCCTCCTGGAGGTAAGAGGGGGCTCTTATACCCTTGCAGCCAGGGTTGAGGGGACTTGCCCCTTCAGGCGGGAGATCCTCCCACCTGACTGTTGGGGGACAGCTCTTATACTGCTGGAGCAAGGATAGTGGGGACTTGCCCCTCCATGTGGGAGACCCGTCCCACCTGGGTGTCTGGGAGAGGTTGTATTCTGCCATAGCCAGGGTACAGGGGTCTCTTTGCTCCAGGTGGGAGACCTCTCCCACCTGGGTGTAGAAGGGACCTCCTATACTACTGCAGTAAGTTTAGAGGGGACTCCCATCTGCAGGCCGGAGACCCACCCAACTGGGTGTCAGGGGGAGATCCTTTACCACCACAGCCAGGGTAGAGGGGAATCACCCCTCCAGGGGAGAGCCCCATCCAACCTGGGTGTCAGGGAAAGCTAGTATACTACTGCAGCCAGGGTAGAGGTGACTCACCCCTTCAAGTGGGAGACCCCTCCCATCTGGGTATGGGGGTATCTCCTATATCACAGCAGCCAGAATAGAGGGGACTTGCTTCTCAAGGCAGGATAACCCTCCCACCTGGCTTTCATGATACCTGGTACACCCCCTCAGCCAGTGAAGAGGGGACTCATCACTCCAGGCAGAGGACCCTTCCTTCCTGGGTGATGGGGGGGGGGCTCCTATACCTGCAGCCAGGGAGAGGTGACTCGCCCCTCCAGGGGGGAGACCCCTCCCACATGTGTGTCTGAAGGAACTCGAATACTGCAGCAAACAGAAAATAAGGGACTCGCCCTTCCAGTCAAGAGACCCCTATAACCTGGGTGTCCGGAGGAGCTCCTATTCCACCTCAGCCAGAATAGAGTGTACTTGCCCCTCCATGCTGGAGACCCCTCCCACCTGGGTGTCTGGGGGAGCTTAAACACTGCCAAAGCCAGGGTAGAGGGGACTCACTACTCTAGGCAGGAGACCCCAACCACCTGGGTGTCAGGAGGAGCTCCTATACTTCTGCTGCCAGGGTAGAGTGGACTCATTCCTCCAGTGGGAAGACCTCTCCCACGTGGGTGTCTTTTAGAGCTTATGTACAGCTTGAGCCATGCTAGAGTGGACACAACCCTCCAGGCAAAGGACACCTCCCACCTGGGTATGAAGGGAGCTCTTTTACCCCAGCAGCCATGGTAGAGGAGAGTCAACCATCCAGGTGACAGACCCCTCTCACCTGGGAATATGAGGGAACCGGTGTACCACCACTGCCAGGGTAGAGGGGACTCCACCCTCCAGGCAGGAGACCCCTCCCACCTGGGTGTCCTGAGGTGGGGTCTCATATACCGCTCCAGCCAGGGTAGCAGGGATTCACCTCTCCAAGGAAGAGACCCCTCCCACCTTGGTTCAGGGGAGCTCCTATACATTTGTGGCCAGGATAGAGTGGAATTGCCATTATAGGTGGGATACCCCTCCCATCAGGGTGTGTGGGGGAGATCCTATACTGCCACAGCGGGGGTAGAGGTGTTTGCCCCTGCAGTGGGAAGACCCCCTCCCACCTGGGTGTTCAGGGAGCCCTTATAAGGCACCAGCCAAAGTAGAGGGGACTCTTCCTTCCAGGCAGGAGAACCCTCCCACATGGGTGTCAGGGGAAGCTCCAATACTGCTGCAGCCAGGGTATAGGGGACTCGCCCATGTAGGCGAAAGACCCCTTGCACCTGTGCTGTGGGGTGGGGCGAGCTTGTATACAGCCTTAGCCAGGGTAGAGGGGACTTGCTTCTCCGTGCAGGATACCCCTCCCACCTAAGTGTCTGGGGAGCTTGTATAAAGCTGCAGCCATGGTAGAGGGGACTTGTTGCTCCAGGCCGGAGACCCCTCTCACCTGGGTATCAGGGGAGCTTCTATCCTGCCACAGCCAGGGGGAAGAAACTCGCCCCTCCAGGTGGGAGACCCCTCCCACCTGGTGTTGGGGCAAGATTGAATACTGGCACAGCCAGGGTAGAGGGTACTTGCCCCTCCAGTCAAGAGACCCGTCTATCATGGGTGTAGTGGGGAGGTCCTATACCGCCTCAGCCAGAATAGAGGGGACTCTCACCTCCATGCAGGAGACCACTCCCACCTGCGTGTCTGGGGGAGCTCATACACAGCCACAGCAGGATATAGGGGACTCACCACTGAAGGTGGGAAACCCCTTCCACCTGGGTGTCTGGGGAATCTTTTATACTGCTACAGCCAGGGTAGAGCGTACTTACACCTCCAGGCGGAAGACCCTTTTCACGTGGGAGTCGGGTGGAGCTCTTATACATCTACAGCCACGGTAGAGGGGACTCACCCCTGGGGGGGGGGGCCCTTCCCACTTGGGTGTTATGGGAGCTCGTATACCCAGCAGCCATGGTAGAGGCGACTCGCCCCTCCTGGCAGAAGATCCATCCCACGTGGGAATCGGCGGGAACTTGTATATATCCGCAGCCAGGGTAGAGGTGACTAGCCCATCCAGGCGGGAGACCCCTCCCAATTGGGTGTTGGGGGGTGGGACTCCTATACTTCCACAGCTAGGATAGCAGGGACTCGCCACTCCAGGGGAGACACCCCTCTTACCTGGGTGTTGTGGGAGCTTCTATACCTCCGCAGCCAGGGTAGAGGGGACTCATCCCTCCAGCTGGAGACCCTTCCCACTTGGTTGTGGGGGGAGCTCGAATACTGCTGCAGCCAGGATAGAAGAGACTCGCCCCTACAGGTGGGAGACCCTTTCACCCGAGTGTTGGGGGGAACTCCTAGACTGCCACAGCTAGGGTAGAGGTGTTCACCTCTGCAGGCGGGAGACCCTTCCCACCTGGGTATCCAGGGAGCTCTTATAGGACACCAGCCAAAGTAGAGGGTACTCGCCCCTCCAGGCGGGAAAACCCTTCCACCTGTGTGTCAGGAGGATGTTGTATATCGCCTTAGCCATGGTAGAGGTGAATTGCCCCTCCATGTGGGAGACCATTCCCACCTGATTGTCCAGGGTAGAGGAAACTCGCCCCTATAGGCGGGACACTCCTCCCCTCAGGGTGTCTGGGAGAGCTCCTATACTACCACAGCCAGGGTAGAGATGTTGCCCCTGCAGTGTGAAGACTCCTCCCACCTTATAGGGCACCAGCCAAAGTAGAGGGGACTAGCCTGACTCTAATCTGGGTGTCTGTGTAAGCTCCAATACTGCTGCAGCCAGGGTAGAGGGGACTCGCCCCTCCAGTCAAGAGAACCTTCTATCCTGGTTGTCAGGGGAGCACCTATACTGCTGCAGCCAGGATAGTGGAGACTCGCCCATCCAGGCAGGACTCCTTCCCACCTGGGTGTCATGGGGAGCTTATATACAACCTTAGCCAGGGTAGAGGGGAATCGCTCCTCCAGGCAGCAGACGCCTCCACCTGGTTTTGGGGAGGAACTCTAATACCACCAAAACTAGGGTAGAGTGTACTTGCCCCACCAGGCAGAAGACCCCTTTCACCAGGTGTCACGGGGAGCTCATATAGCACAGCAGCCAGGGTAGAGAGGACTTGCCCTGACAGGCAGGAGACCCCTCACACCTGGGTGTTAGGGGGGTCTTGTATACTGCTGCAGACAGGATAATGGGGACTCACTCCTCCATGCAGGAGACCCCTCCCACCTGGGTGTTGAGGAGAGCACGCATACCACCTTAGCCAGGTTAGAAGGGACTTGCCTCTCTAGGCTGGGGACTCCTCACATATTGGTGTCTGGGGGACCATACATTCTGCTGCAGCAAGGATAGAGGGGACTCGCCCCTCCAGGTGGGAGACCCCTCTGACCTGGGTGTTGGGAGAGCTCAATTACCACCGCAGCCAGATAGAGGAGACTCGCCCCTGCAGGTGGGAGAACCCTTCAACCTGGTTGTCAGGGGGAGCTCCTATACTGCTGCAGCTAGGGTCCAGCGGACTCCCAGAAATGGATGAAAGACCCCTTCCACTAGGGTGTCAGGGGGAGCTCTTATACCTCTGCAGCCAGGGTAAAGGGGACTTGCTCCTCCGGGGAGAGACTCCTCCCATATTGGTGTCAGGGAGCTTATACTCGGCCTTAGCCAGGGTATAGGGGACTCACCCGTCCGGAGGGAGACCCCTCCCACCTGGGTGTGTGTGTGTGTGTGGGGCTCCTATACAACTTCAGCTGGGTTGCAAAGACTGGCCCCTCCACGCAGGAGAACACTTTCACCTGGGTGTCAGGAGGAGATCTTATCCCGCTGAAGCCAAGATAGAAGGGACTCGCCCCTTCAGGCAGGAGACCCCTCTCATCTGGGTATGGGGGGGCAGCTCATATACTGCCACAGCCAGGGTAGAGGGGACTCACCCCTGAACACAGGATACTCCTCCCACCTTGTTGTCCCGGAACTCTTATATGGCACCAAATTATAGGGGACTCACCTCTCCAAGCGGGAGATCCATTCCACCTGGGGGTTGGGGGGAGCTTGTATTCCTCTGAATCCAGGTAGAGGGAACTTGCACCTCCAGTTGGGAGATGCCTCCCACTTGTGTTTTGGAGGAGCTTGTATTCTGTCAGCGTGGAGGGGACTCGCCCTTCGAGGCACGAGACCCTCCCATTTGGATATTGAAGGGGGAGCTCATGTACCATTGCAGCCAGGAAAGCGAGGACTTTCCCCCCTAGGCAGGAGACTCCTCACTCCTGGTTTTCAGGGGAGCTCATATGCCACCTCAGGCAGGATAGAGGGGACTCGCCATTCCAGGAGGGAGACACCACCCACCTGGTTGTACAGGTGACTTGTATAATGTCACAGCCAGAGTAGAGGGGAATTACCCCTCCAATCAGGTGACTCCTCCCACTTGGGTGTCAGGGGGAGCTCATATACCGCTACAGACAGGAGTGTGGGGACTCGCCCCTACAGGCAGGAGACGCCTCACACCTGGGAGTCTGGCAGAGCTCCTATACCTCCTCAGCCAAGGTAGAGGGGACTTGACCCTCCATTTGAGTGACCCATCCCACCTCTGTGTTGGAGGGAGCTCAAATAACTCCACAGTCAGGGTATAGGGAACTCGCCCTGCAGGAGGGAGATCCCACCCACCTGGTTTTCAGGGGGAGCTTGTATACTGCCACAGCCAGGGTAGAAGGGTTCGCCTCTTTAGGTGGGAGACCCCTAAAACCTGGATGTCCCTGGAGCTCTTATAGAGCACCAGCCAGGGTAGAGGGGACTCCCAACTCCAGTGGGAGACCCCTCTCACCTGTGTGTGTGGGGGCTTGCATACTGCATTAGCCAGGGTAGAGGTTACTTGCCCCTCCAAGCGAAAGTCCCCTCCCACCTGGGTATCTGGGAGAGCCTGTACACAGCAGCAGCCAGAGTAGAGGTGACTCTCCCCCCAGACGGGACAGCCCTCCCACTTGGAGTGTCAGGGGAGCTTCTTTACCGCCACAGCTAGGGAAGTGAATTCACCCCTCCAAGCAAGAGACCTCTCCCACCTAGGTGTAGGGTGGGGAGATTGTATCCCGCCCAAGCCAGGGTAGAAGGGACTCGCCCCTCCATGAAGGAGACCCCTCCCACTTGAGTGTATGGAGGTAGCTCATACACCCCCAAGTCCAGGGTAGAGGCAACTCGCACCTCTATGCGGGATACCCCTCCCAACTGGGTGATACCACTGCAGGAAAGTTAGAGTGGACTCACCCCTCCAGGCGGAAGACCCCTCCCACCTGACTGTTGGGTGGAGCTCTTATACTTCAGCAACCATGGTAAAGGTGCTCACCCCTCCAGGCAAGAGACCCCTCCAATCTGGGTATGGGGGGTATCGTATATAACAGCAGCCAGGGTAGAGTAGACTTGCCCCACCCAGTGGGAAACTCTTTCCACCTGGGTGTCTGGGGGGAGCTCTTACACTGCTGAAGCCAAGATAGAGTGGACGCTCCCTTCCAGGTGGGAGACCCCTCCCACCTGGGTGTAGCAGGGAGCTTGTATACCACCTTAGCCAGGGTCCAGATGACTTGACCCTCAAGATGGGAGCTCTCTCCCACCTGGGTGTCAGGGAAAGCTCCTAAACTGCAGCAGCCAGGGTACCAGGGACTTGCTCCTCCAGTCAGAGACCCCTCCCACCTGGTTGTCATGGGGAGCTTGTATACCTCCTTAGCAAGGGTAGAGAGGTCTCACCACTCCAGGTGTGAGACCACTCTCACCAGGGTGTCAGTTGGGAGATCCTGTACCATCAAGGACAGGGTATAGGGTACATGCCATTCCAGGCAGGAGATCCATCCAACCTGGGTGTTAAATGGAGCTCTGGTACAGCTGCAGCCAGGGTACAGGGACTTGCCTCTCCAAGCTGGGGATGCCTCCCACCACGGTGTTGAAGGGGGCTAGTATACCTCCACAGCCAGGGTAGAGGGAACTCAACCCAGGATGGAGACTCCTCCCACCAGGGTGTCAGGGTGGGGGAGCTCTTATACCACTGCAGCCAGGGTAGTGAGGACTTGTCCTTCCAGACGGGAAAACCCTCCCACCTGGGTCTCCTGGGAGCTTGTAAACCACCTTAGCCAGGGTAGAGAAGTCTTGCCCCTCCAGGCAGCAGATGCGTCCCTCCAGGGATTCAGGGAGAGCTCTTGTATCACAGCAGCCAGGGTAGATGTGAATCACCCCTCCAGGCAGAAGAACACTCCCACCTAGGTGTCTGGTGGGGGGGGTTCTATACAGCCCTAGCCAGTGTAGAGAGTACTTGCCCTTCCAGGAAGGAGACTCCTCCCGCCTGGGTGTTGTAGGGAGCTTGTATACCAAGTTAGCCAGGGTAGAGCAGACTGGAGGTATGAATCCCCTCTACCCTGGCTTTGGTGGTATGAGCTTCCCCCATAACCCAGGTAGGTGGTGTCTCCCGCCTGGAGGGGCGAGTCACCTCTACCCTGGCTGTGGCTGTTTGGAGTTCCCCCAACACCCAGGTGGGAGGGGTCTCCCACCTATATGGGCGAGTACCCTCTACCCTGGCTGCAGCAGTATAGGAGCTCCCCCCAAAACCCATGTGGGAGTGGTCTCCTGCATAGAGGAGGGAGTCTCTCTACCCTGGCTGCTGGGCTATAGGAGCTCCCCTGAAACCAAGGTGGGAGTGGCCTTCCATCTGAAAGGGTGAGTCCCCTCTCTCCTAGATACAGTGGTATATGTGGAGAAAGGGAATAAGGGGAATGGGTGGCACAGTGAGAGGATGGTTCATGACCCAAATTCACTGCAGGGTGTCAGGATTGAGGAGCAGGGCCCAGGCTGAAGGAGGCCAAAGCCCCAAGGAAAAGGGCAATGCTACTTTTTCTCAAAGGAAAACCACAGGACAAAACATCCCAATTCAATCCCTTGGCTAAGGTCAGCATCTTGGGAAAGGGATCTGGAAAAGAAGCCCAGCAGGGACAGGGACAACAGGAGGGCCAAAGAAAGGCACAGTGTGAACAGGTCAGGACCACAGAAGAAGCCCAGGCTAGGGACCTAGAACAGAGCACAGGCTAGGGGAGAGCAGGGAAGGGTGGGCCCTGGCAGGCAGGGCCTGCACTAGGGTTGTGAGATGCAGGGAAGACAAGGGGAGCAGGGAAATGGCCCCAGTGAGGCCCACAGTTCAAGCCCAGGGAAGCACAGAGCAAGAAGGACCCCAGAGGCTCAAGAGAGGAGCCAGTCCAGGGAATGGAGAGCCAAGGGCCAGCACTGAGGCAGGGGCTCAGGAAAGTGGACAGGGCTGGGGAAGGAATCCAGGCAATCCAGCAGGGTGGACGCAGGCTCAAGGCCCAGCACCACTGCCAGGTGTCAGGTTTCCTGCTGCTGCCCCAAGGGCCTAGGGAGAGCAAGTAGACCAGTTGAGGGTCAGGGTTCTGTTTCCCATAAGGCGCCCTGGCTCAGATGAGTATCAAGGGCCTGGGACCAAGCCAAAGGGCCTGAAAGAGATAGGGGCCAGGAGGAGTGCAATGTGAGGGCACAGTGAAGGGTCGTGGTGGTTGCAGAGGAGGACAAGAGTCAGGACCCAATCAAGGTACCCAGGTGAGGAACTGACCCCAACAAAAGTTAATAGGGACCCAAAGAGCAGGAAGCCCTTTCTCCAGGAAAAATCTGTAGGGGAAGGAGAGGTAGAATTGGTGCTATTATGATGAGACAGAAGGCTTCACAAAGGGCACAGAGGGAAGCAAGCTTAGGGGCCAAATCAAGGGGTGCCCAGGTTAGACATGACAGGAAGAGACACAACAGACAGCAACAAAACCTGAGTAGTGCAGTATGGAGCTCAGGCTGGCAGCCAGGCCAGGGGATTGTAGGGCAAAGAGTCAGGGTGAGGAAGGGCTGGGTTGGCTTAGGGGCACTTGGAAGGCTAGAGGGCAGGAGAGGGAAGGGAGGGGATCACCCAGGACAAGGTCATCACTAGGCCCAAGTCCACTGTCAGTTGTCAAGTTTGGACAGCAAAGGGGGCACTGGCGAGGGACAGGGCTGTATTGCCCATAGAGGTTTTTCAGGGCCCAGAGGCCACCCAATTCCACTCATCTGCCCCAGGTGAGTAGATACTCAGATAGAGACCAGGACCAAAGGATGGCAATCTAAGGGATACCTTTGGTCCAGGATTGGGGGGGTGTTGGTGGGGAGCCAGCAACCCTTTGGAGGAGATCAGGCTAGGGAGAAGTAGGGGGAGGGCAGGTTCCAAGAAATAACAAGATACAACAGTAGAAGGGGACAGTGGGGAGGAACAGGAGGGGGGCAACAAGGGACCTGAAATCAAGGAACAGGGACAGGTTCCTCATGAAGGGAAACTGGGGGCTCCAGCAAGGATCCAGGCCCAAGAATGGGGAGCCAAGTGACAGGACCCGGTCCTAGGTCCTATGAAAACACATAGGGCTGGGAGAGGAGAAAGGGGAGCAAGGGTAATGGGTGGCAAAGGGATAGGTGGGCTCAAGGCCCAGGTTCACTGCTGGATGTCAATATCAAGGAGCAGGGCCTAGGCAGAGAGAGTCGAAAGTCTCAGTCAAGGGGCAGAGCAATGTTTTCCCAAAAGGAGCCCACAGGGCCAAACGTCCAATTCCAGTCCCCTAGATGTGGTGAGCATCCTGGGAAAGGAATCTTGAAAGAGGGACCAGCAGGGAGAGGGATGACAGGAGGGATGAAAGAGGGTACAGCATGAAAGGCCAGAGGAAGAGTGTTGATGGGGTGCAGGCCAGGACTCCAGAAAGGAGCCCAGGCTAGGGACCAACAGGAGGGCTCAGGCCAGGAAAGGGCAGGGAAGGGTGGGGCTGTGCAGGTGGGTGTCAGTAGGGTTCTGAGGTTCAGGAAAGCCAAGTGGAGTAGGGTACTGGCCCCAGCAAGGCCCGCAGTCAAAGCCCAGGGAAGCACTGAGCAAAAAGTTCCCCCAGAGGCTCAAGCGAAGAGGCAGGCCAGAGAATGAAGATCCAAGGGCGAGGGCTTGGGCAGGGGGCTCAGGACAGTGGACAAGACTTTGGAGGGATGACAGGGGATCCATCAGGGGGCAGGCAGGCTTCTGGCCCATGGCGACTGCCAGGTGTCAGGGTTATGGGTGCAGGACAAAAGGCCCAGAGAGCAAGGGGCCCAGGGAAGATGCAGGGCTCAGGTTCCCATAAGGTGCTCAGGCCCACATGAGATTCCAGGGATAGGGACCTGGCAAAGGAGGCTTGGCATGTGAATGCGGCCAGGAGGAGGGCAATGGGAAAGCACGGCGGAGGGTCTCTGTGGGTGCATGGGGGAGCAAGATCCAGGACCCAAGCCAGGTGCCCAGGAAAAGGACACACCTGGCCGACCATGAATGACTGACCAGAGGAGCAGGATATCTGCAAGCACCAGGGGAGAGCACAAGGGGAAAAAGAGGAAGGGCTGCAGAAGGACAAGGAAACAGAGAAAAGTGCAACAGGCACCTAATGGAACAAGCTGGTAGTCCCAAGCAAGGGGCCCACATGTCAGACCCAACAGGAAAAGACTCCATACTGTCAAGTGACATGAGGAACACTGTGAGGGGCTCATGTGAGTGCCAGGCACAGGGACTGAAGCACAAAGGGTCAGGGTTATGTAGGGCTGGATTGGGATAGGGGCAGCATGCGAGGTGAGAGGGCAGGGGAGGGAAGGGAGTGGATCTCAAAGGGTTGGGTTGAAGCAAGTCACATGTTAACTGCCAGGCTTCAAAGTTCAGGAAGCAAAGGGGACTCAGGCAAGGGGCAGGGCTGTATTTCCCATAGGGAGCCTTAAGGGTGCAGAGGTCAGCCAATTTGGCTCCTCTGACCAGGTGAGTAGATCCTCATTGAGGGACCTGGACCAAAGAAGGGTCAAAAGAGGCTACTGTGAGGGGATCCTTGGTGTATGGAGGTTGTGAGGATGGTTGGTTGGCAGTCTGGACCCATTGGAGGAACCCAGGCTAGGGAGAATGAGGGAAAGTGAAATGTCATGGCAGTGCCAGGATACCATAGCACCAATGGAACAAAGGAGGGCACAGGATGGAGTCTGAAACCAAGGGTAGGGAAGGCATCCTCAATAAGGTCAGCCAGTGGCTCACGCAAGGATCTGAGTCCTGTATTGGAAAGCTAAGTGCTAGCACCTGGGGCAGGGTGCATGGAAACTGATATGGTTAGGGAGGGGAGGGAGGGGAGAAATATGAGCAGGAGGCACAGGGGGAGGAAAGCTGAAGGCCCAGGTACATTGCAGGGTGTCAGGATTGGGTAGCAGGGCACGGGCTGAGGGAGGCAAAATGGCCAAGACAAGGGGCAGTGCTACATTTTCCCAAAGAGAGCACACAGGGCCACAAGGCCAGGTCAAGTACCTGGCTTGGTGAGCATCCTGGGAATTTGATCAAGAAAGTGGGCCTGGGAGAGACAGAAATGACAAGAGGACCAAAGGAGGGTACAGGCTTAAGGGCCACAAGACGGGTGTAGGTGGGGTGAGGAGCTAAGACAAGGGACCTAGAGGAGGGCCCAGGCCAGGGCAGAGCAGGGAAGGGTGGGGCCAGTAAGGCATGGCTGCACTAGGGTACTGCAGTACAGGGAAGCCAAGGGGAGGAGAGAAGCTGTCCCAGTGAGGGGCCCTCAGACAAAGCCCAGAAAGGAAAGAAATAAGAAGGGCCACCAGAGGCTCAAGCGAGGAGCCAGGCAAGTGAAAGGAGTGCCAAGGACCAGGGCTTGGGCAGGGGGCTTAGGACAGTGGACAAGACTTGGGAGGGAAGGCAGGGGATCCAGCAGGGGGCAGTCAGGCTCCAGGCCCAGGGCCACCTCCAGGTGTCAGAGTTCCTGGTGCAGGACCAACCAAGCATACAGAAAGAGTAAGTGGGCCAGGTGAGGGGCAGTGCTGTTTCTCATAATGAGCTCTGGCCCACATGAGAATCCATAGAGAGGGACCTGGCAAAGGAGCCCTTCCATTGGAATGGGGCCAGAAGAAGGGATATGGGAGGGCATGGCCAGGGGTCACAGTGGGTGCATGGTGGGAGGAGAGCCATACAAGGTACCCACATGACCAAACTAGGATGAGGGACCCAAGGAGCAGGAGGCTCAAGAGCACCAGGGGAATTCATGAGGAGATGGGGAGGAGGAGCTGCACGAGGATCATGAGACAGAGCAAAGCTGAAGGAGCACCAAAGGGAGCCCTCTGGTGGGCCCAACCAACAGGGCCCCAATTCAGACCCAACATGAAGAGACTCCACACTAGGTAAAGGGACATGAGGAAAGCAGACAGGGGCTCAAGGGAGCACACAAGAGAGGGACAAGATCTCCAAGGGTCTGGGTTAGGGAAGACTGGGATGGGATAGGTGAAAGAATTCCCCACGCAAAGACACTTCACCGGGAGAATTCCAATTTTATTGCAAAAAGCTGTGTGCTTATATAGAACTAAGGGGGAGATGGTAGGGCTTAGATAAATGGCAGGCAACCCGTTTATTGGCAAGTTCTTCCAGATATGAGCTCCAAAGCCCAGGAATTAGTTCTCATTGGAGCTAAGGTTCCCCGCCAGAGAGATTTGAAATTGGCGCTGGTGGGAGAGTTCACACGGGTGGGAACTTTTCATGCCACTGCAGAAAAGAAGAAGGTAGGAAGAAGAGGTCCTTAGGTGCCATGTTGGGGTTTTTTCTCTGGGGTATGGCTGCCATTTATACTTTTCCCAACATTCCTCCCTTTTTGTTTTCTTAGGAAGTGGGGCGTCGTTGGTCAGATACGGCTGCTTCCTGCTGTGTGGGGGCACTGTGGGGCCTAGAAAGGGAAGTGGAGGAATGTTCGGGGGACAGGTCTGGGGATATCATGGCAGCCAGAAATAAAACCCAGTGGCTATAGACAGCTACTTCCATAGGGGTGAAGTCTATGAAAGTTCCCTGAAGCCACAAGTTGTCGATGGCATCGAACCAGTCCTGGATGGAGGAGATTGTTGGTATCAGCCACTGGTCCTGTAACAGAGACTCTAGGAAATACTGGAAGTGTTGCCTGGACATGGCGTCAACAGCACCTGAAGAAGATCAGAGCGAATAAAAACAGAATGAAGATAAAAATTAAAGCAAAGTTCAATTTTTGGCAGAAGTTCCATGTTGGGGAACTGACAGAGAAGAGGCCAAGGGCCATGAGGAGGCTTAAAAGGACATAAAGACTCATGAATCCAGGATGGCAGATTAAGAGGTTCTCGGAGCTCATTGTCTCCCGCTGTCTGATGTCCATTGCATTCCATCGTGCCTGGTAGTGAGCTTCAGCACTGAGTGAACTGTTCTCTTGGAGATGTTGGGGATTCATCGGTCATCAGAGGCTGGTAGTGCCTAAGCAGAAGCTGGTTGAAAGTTTGATTAGAAATTTTCTGCAATTGGGTTTGAAGGAACTTCATTATGCAGGGCAAGAGAGCACAAAAAAGGAGCATCCCAATAAGGGGCCCCAAGATAGGTAGTAAGTACGTGGCAAGAGAGGATTGGAAGAACCCCGTTATGGGATTAGAGGAGGTGGGTTTAAGCAATTGGGTCGATAATTCCTGCAATTTAACAATATTTTTTTCTATTAGCCCAGACTCATTAACATAGTAGCAACATTCCTCTCTGAGGAACAGGCATGTACCCCCTTTTTCTGCAGTGAGAAGATCAATTGCCCTTCGGTTCTGTAAAGCCACTTGTGCCAATGAAGTAACCTGCCACTGCAAGGAGCCCAGAGACTCAGCAGTGGTATCGAGTGCTTCCTGCAGTTTTTGTTGCAGGTCATTGGATGCCCATAGAGCATGACCTATAGCTCCACCAGAGAGTCCAAGACTCGCCACTGAGGTTGTTAAAGTGAGGCCTACCAGAACCAGCAGAAAGACTGCCCTACGGGTGCGGGAAGGTAGGGCCAACTGTCGGAATTCGGTGGGAGTATACAAAGACAGCTGAGGAACTACAGTAACCAAGAAACAGGTGCCAGAGACATTGATCGTTGAGGTACTTAAAGACCCGTTACACCAGAGGAAATGTCCAGGTTGCATAAACACAGGGCTCGATGGGGTGCTATAGCTCAAGGAACAAATGGGTAAAGGATTCATTGTTGGCAGGTGGAAACAGATGAAAGGAAATGAAGTATTGGTGGAATAACTTTCCCATAGTGGGATACGTGTCACATGTAGGGGTTATCCTTTCTTAGAGAAATTGTAGGTTTTTGCTGAAATATTTCCTGCCGCTAATGGGACCGCTGCTAGAAGTGGATGACTAAGTGAAGCACAGAGAAAGCACTGAGAAGTAGGCACAGAAAGAGGGGTGGAGTTTAATAATTGAAGAGTTTGGTGTAGCAAATTGAGCCATGTGGGAGGGGGACCTGAGGGGGTTGAAGGCTCTGAATCCTCTTTGGATGGGCTATGGATAAGATCTCGAAGTTTTGATTCTGACTCCTTGATGTGTTTGACAACCTGGATGGTTGCCTTAGGTGGCGTAATCAGGATGCGGCCAACAGTCATCCACCCTGTGGGTCTGGCTGAGGTTGTCCGAGCATAGACAGCAAACTCAACATAGTCCCAACGTTTGGCCTTGGGGTCAGGTATATCTAAAGTATACCATCCATTGTTATCGGATGAATAGCCTTTATGCCACTTTAGGTAACTAGAAGTCCACCCTTCAGGGTAACCAAGTGAGTGGTAAGAATAGCTATCATGTTCATCATGGAACCTGCATGACCAATAGGGGCACCCATTATATATCTCAGGCCACCAATGACAATAGTCTTTGGTTTGATCAAAAAGGAAGCAAATGAAAGGCCAGTTCCAGCTACCAGGGACAAAGGTCCTGGAAGGTGACAATTTTAGGGAAATAGAGGTGCAGTTGTGGATGAAGCAAGTAGTTGCATCCACTGCGCGGACCTTCTGCATAACATGTTCTGAGTATCGTTCCCGAAGAGTCAATAAATACATGGTAGGAGAGGAGGGTAAAGACCAGTCCCGACAGAGCACAGAAAATAAGCAGAGCACAAAAAACAGAGAGAGAAGACTAGGCTGTTGGGAAAGCTCATGGTGCCTTCTTTAAGAGGAATTGGGCTGCGGGGAACACCGTGTGAGCCGCAACTTAAAGGGGTGAGATGGGTGTGGAGAGCAGGAGTAAAGGGGAGGTTCAGGAGGTGGCTCTTGGAGTTCCTCTGGGGTGGTCCTGTCATCAGCAGGTGGGGCCTCCTGGTGATATGGCTTCAACCTAGAAATGTGAATCCAGGGAGTGAGACAGTTGTCTGGTAAGGAGAGTTTGGCGGCGGTGGGGGTACAGAGAATGACAGGATATGGGCCTTCCCATTTGGGGGCAAGAGGCCCTTTCTCCTCTGGGGTATTATAATAGACTGGACTCCCAGGTGTTAAGGGAGGAGTGTTTGGAGAGGAGACTGGGTCAGGAAGAAGCCAGTCCTGATATTTCCAGAGTTTTGAGTGGAGATGAAACAAGAGAGGCAAAGACAAATCTTGGGTGAGAGGTCCTTGTGAAACGACCAACCCAGGGGGTATAAGAAGTCTTCCATACATTATCTCAAAGGGAGACAGTAAAGATGGTTTCATAGGGAGAGCTCTGATTCGAAGCAAAGCCAAGGGAAGGAGTTTGACCCAGTCTAAGTTTAATTCCATTGTCAATTTGGTAAGGACTTCCTTTAGAGTACGTTTTACCCTTTCCACTTTCCCTGAAGCCTGGGGGCGATATGGAGAGTGGAAATGCCACTTGAAGGAGAGGGCTTGAGAGACCTTTTGTGTGATCCTAGAAATAAACTCAGGGCCATTGTCAGATTGTAAGGATGTGGGCATACCAAACCTGGGGATGATGTCTGTCAGTAAGATTGAAGCTACAGTGGAAGCCTTTTTATTGGAAGTGGGAAATGCCTCAACCCAACCAGAGAAAGTGTCCACAAAGACAAGGAGGTATTTAGTGCGCCATACTGTGGACATGTTGGTGAAGTCTACCTGCCAGTCAGCAGCAGGAATGTGTCCCCGGGCTTGGTGGGAGGGGAATGGTTTGGGCCTTAAAGGAGTATGAGGGTTGGTCCGCTGACAGATCTGACAATTAGAGGCTATATTCTGTAGCATGGCTTTGTCAGAGGGGGTGAGGGAGAAGAAGCTCTGTAAAAAGAGGGTCAAAGACTGAGAATTGGAATGGAATAGAGTATGAAGGAACTTGAAAAGATCCTTGTTCTTACTGGAAGAAGTAGGGGCTTCAGATGAGCTGTCTAAAGTGGCCATTATATGTCCCCCAGGGGGGCCATAATTGGAAGTGGTAGCAGCCATTTGTGCTGCCTGGTCAGCTTTGGTATTGCCCTCAGTGATAAGAGAGCCATCCTTCTGATGGGACCTACAATGGACAACTCCCAACTGGGTGGGTAAGTGGGAGGCCTCTATCAGATTGGTTATAAGAGCCGAATTAGTGATCGCATTACTTTTGGTGGTAAGTAGGCCTCGCTCCTTCCATATTGCAGCATGGGATAATAGAATATGGAAGACATATTTTGAGTCAGTATAAAGGGTGAGGGATTTGCCTTGTGCTAGAAGGCAGGCACAAGTGGCTGCTATAAGTTCAGCTTGCTGGTTGGTAGTTCCTGAAGGCAGAGCTTTGGCCTCTATAATCTCAGTGGCTGAAACTACAGCGTATCCAGAGTAATGAGTGCCGTTCTGCCTAAAGGAACTGCCGTCAGTGAACCAGATAAGGTCAAGCTTGGTGAGTGGTCCCTCAGAAATGGAAGAATGGCAGGGGAGGAAATCATCCAAGGTTTCCAAGCAATTATGAGTTGGTGTGTTAGACGTGGGAGTCGTTGGGAGCAGTGAGGCAGGGTTCAGTGCAGAGCAGGGGAGGAACGTAATATTAGGGTTTTCCAGAAAGGAAGTGAGGAGTGACAGAACTCTGGATGGAGGAAGGGTTTGAAGGCCATTATAAGCTAAAAGATTCTTCAAGTGATGTGAGGAGTGGATAGTTAAAGGGGCCCCAAAAGTCAGCTTAGAGGCTTCTTTGTGTAAAATTTGTCCAGCAGTCAGAGCTCTTAAGCAAGGGGCCCACCCACGGATGGTAGGGTCTAGTTGCTTGGACAAATATGCCACAGGTGCAAATGTAGGCCCATAGTTTTTACCTAAGACCCCAAGTGCTTGCCCCCCTTTTTCATGGACATATAGATGAAATGGTCTTGAAAGATCAGGAAGGTGAAGGGCGG
Source organism: Marmota flaviventris (assembly GCF_047511675.1). NCBI lineage: Eukaryota > Metazoa > Chordata > Mammalia > Rodentia > Sciuridae > Marmota > Marmota flaviventris. The sequence goes on from NC_092505.1 coordinate 135,694,825, forward strand.
GTGCCTTTAAGAGGAGTTGCTGAAGCCTGCAGAAGTGGTAGTTGGGGGAGGAGGCAAGAGATTCACTAGGGGGTCCCTTTGCTAGGTCATACAGGGGTTTGGCTAGAAGAGAATAATTTGGGATCCAGGCCCTAAAATAACCTGCTAGTCCTAGGAATGATAGTATTTCGGCTTTTGTATGGGGCACCGGAAGATTAGAGAGGAGTTGCCTCCTATCCAGTGTTATTTCCTTTTTCCCGGGTGTAAGGCAAAAACCAAGGTAGGTGACAGAAGACTGGGAAACCTGGGCCTTGTGGGGAGACACCCTATATCCCTTGTCTGCTAGGAAATTAAGAAGTTGGGCAGTGTGGGATTGAGAGTGTTCCCAAGAGGGACTACATAGAAGAAGGTCATCGACATATTGAAGGAGAGTAGAGTCAGGACAGGTGGGGTGAAAGAATGTGAGGTCCTGGGCAAGAACTTGGCCAAAGAGATGGGGGCTATCCCTGAATCCCTGTGGGAGGACAGTCCAGGTAAGCTGACGAGAATGGCAGGTGTGAGGGTCAGTCCACGTAAAAGCAAAGATATCCTGAGATTCTGAGGACAAGGGAATAGAAAAGAATGCATCTTTCAAATCTAGTACAGAGAAGTGGGTAGTAGTGGCAGGGATCTGAGAGAGGAGGGTGTAAGGGTTGGGCACTAGCGGGTGGATGGGTACCACAGTGGAGCTGACAAGGCAAAGGTCTTGAACCAGCCTGTAGGACCCGTTAGGTTTCTTAACTGCCAGAATGGGGGTGTTGAAAGGAGAGTGTGTAGGCCTAAGATACCCCTTTTGTAATAAATCCTGGATGATGGGTTCTAATCCGAGGAGGGCTGTGGTTGTAAGTGGATATTGTGGTTGACTAATATATCTTGAAGGGTCCCATAAGACAATATTATGGACTGCATTTAGCCATAGAGGGTGTAGTTGTGTCCCAAACCTCAGGGTTAACTGGTTTAGATAGTTGTGGAAGAGTGCGTGAAGGAGGTGTATCTGCCCATAGGAACATCATGAGGAAATGAGAAGTAGGATAGGTGTGGGGTGATATGTGAATGGTGACTTTCAATAGTGAGAGTATGTCCCTTCCCAGAAGGGGAATGGGAAATGGCTCATAAAAAACGAGAAAGGAGTGTGAGAAGGACAAAAGAGATCCCTGCATATAACATGATAAGGGGGGGGGGTTTCGAGGGAAAATCTGTTTACCTACTACCCTGACAATAGGAGTTTTTGAGGGTGTGGTAGGACCCCAATACTCCCTCAAGACCGAAAAAGCGGCACCAGTATCCAAGAGGAAGGTAATGAAGCATCCATCCACCAGGAAGGTGACCCTAGGCTCTTGCTTCTTGATGGTAATAGTCGGGAGGGAAGGCCCAGGGCTCCGTCAATCCTCCTCTGCCAAGCCCAGGAGAGGCTGGGGTTGCCGGGTGGCTGACCATCCTCCCTTGCGGGTTGTTGGGCAGTCTGCCCCCCAGTGTCCCATTTGATGGCATTTTGGGCAGGGGGTGGAGGGTGTCCTCGGAGAAGGACAATCCCTGGCCCAATGTCCCTCCTTACCACATTTGAAGCAAGCTCCAGGGGGTGTCTTATTAGGACAGCATGGTGATGACCTTCTCTGAATGACCTGGGCCAACATTTGGAATTTGGCATTTTCAGCCCTCTGCCTACGGCGTTTGCTTTCATCCTCTCTACCATGGAAGACCTTGAAAACGACTGCGAGGATTTCAGTCTGAGGAGTAGCAGGGCCCTGTTCAAGCTTTTTAAGCTTGGCTTTAATGTCAGGGTAGCTTTGGGCCAGAAAATATGTCATTAAGACATGATGGCCATCAGGGGTTTCTGGGTCGAGTTTTGTGTACTGTTGGAGAGCCTTGGTTAGTCTATCCAAGAATTCTGAAGGTGTTTCTTCCTTCCTTTGAATGACCTCCTGCATGTTTTGAAAATTAACAGCCTTGCGGGTAGCCTTTTTCAGGCCCGCCAAGAGGCAGGATGTAAAAAGGTCATGAGACTGTAAGCCTCCAGGGGTGTTGTAAGCCCATAGGGGATCCTGCTCTGGGACAGCATGAGGGCCTGTGGGGTGGTTGGGATTGGTCCTATGATTTTCATCAGCATGGGCTTGGGCTAGCTCCCAGACCCGTCGCCTTTCCTCAGGGAGAAGTGTATTGGCCAAGAGCATGTAGATGTCATGATGAGTGAGGCTATATGCTTGCAGGACCCATTGAAATTCCCGAATGTAAGTGGTGGGGTCAGTGGTGAATGAGCCTAACTTCCTCTCTAGCTGAGTAATGTCCGACATGGAGAAGGGCACGTGGACTCTGATGACACCCTCAGGACCAGCTACCTCACGAAGGGGTGCAATTGTCTTGGGGGTGGGAAGGAGTCCCTTAGACCTGGTAACAGGAGGACTGAAAGAGGCAGGCAGCGGACAGGAAGGAGAGGGAGGGGAAGGGAGCGTCTCTGCAGAGGAGGAGGTGGAGCAGGCAGAAGAGGGTGGAGGGGAGGGGATGAAACGGAAGGCTGAGGATCCGTGGAATCAGGCAGAGGAAGAGGAGGGTATAGAGGGAGAGAAGGGGCAGATGGGGCTGGGGGATAAGGTGGGGGTTCATCTGCTGGGTTGAATGAGGAAGAATCTGCGAAGTCAGGAATAGAAGTAGGGGAGGAGAGGGGTTTGCAAGCAAGGAGGACCTGAGAGGGAGAGCAGGAGGAGCAGAGAGCAGGGTGCTGTGCAAGAAGGCTAAAACCTTCAATGCAGGGAATCTCCCTCCACTTTTTTAGACGCCGGCAATAGTTAAAAAGGTCCCGGAGGAGGTTTGGATCTAAGGAGCCTTCTGGAGGCCAATGATTGCCATTATCCAGTGGATATGTAGGCCAATCTTGGGTACAGTATTTGATTAGAAGTTTGGGCTTGATGTCTGGTGTGAGGGAGAGTGTGGCCAGATTTTTTATTAAACATTTGAGAGGTGAGGCTTCAGGTACAGATGAAGAGGTGCCCATAGTCACAGGGAGAGATGGAAGAGAGAGAAAGAGAGAGAGAGAGGGAATAAGAGTAAGCGAGAGAGACAAAGAGAAAACCCGGGCTGGAACGGCTTCTTGAAAGCTCAGGGCGAACGGGGGTCACGTGGGCATCCCCAAAGTGACTAGCCATCACGAGGAACTACAGAGGGCACTACCCGGTCATCATCAGTGAAGTGCGATCTGTGAGACCCAATGGGGTCGGAGCCACGGGCAACCTGACGTCAGGAAAGTTTTCGACAGCAGCGGAAGAAGTCAGTAATGAAAACAGAACTCCGGCTCTGGCAGAACGCAGTTCCAGGCAGGGAGTTCAGTTTCCCCGAGCAGAAAGGCAGCTTCAGCCAGACAAAGCAGCCCCGCAGGAAACAGCAGTTCTAGCCGGCAGCGGCAGCGGAGGAGGAAAAGAACCACAGAGCCTCTCGTGTAAACTCAGAAGCCTCATGCCCCAAAGGGAAACGGATCACCAGAGGGTCCACTGCAGCCGGTAAAGGTCTTAGTGGGGTGGATTCCCTCCTGCCTACTGGGCGTCTGGAGTGTGCCGGATGATCACAGTCACAAAACCAGCTTGAGCCCGAAGGGAGTTGGCGAGCAGGGGTCAGGGGAGACTTACCTAAGCCAGATCAGTGGTGAGTGCAGGGAGCTGGTGTCTGAAAAGAGCGGACCAGGGCGGAGTGTCCGGGGCTCTTGTTGGAAAGAGCTCACCCGTATCCTCACACGGGACACCAGAATGAAAGAATTCCCCACAGAAAGACACTTCGCCAGGAGAACTCCAATTTTATTGCAAAAAGCTGTGTGCTTATATAGAACTAGGGGGGAGATGGTAGGGCTTAGATAAATGGCAGGCAACCCGTTTATTGGCAAGTTCTTCCAGATATCAGCTCTGGAGCCCAGGAATTAGTTCTCATTGGAGCTAAGGTTCCCTGCCAGCAAGATTTGAAATTGGCGCCAGCGGGAGAGTTCACACGGGTGGGAACTTTTCATGCCACTACAGAAAAGAAGAAGGTAGGAAGAAGAGGTCCTTAGGCGCCATGTTGGGTTTTTTTCTCTGGGGTATGGCTGCCGTTTATACTTTTCCCAACAATAGGGGCAGCATACAAGGCCAGAGGGCAGGGGAGAAAAGGGTGGGGATCACTCAGGGCTGGGTTGGAGCAAGTCCCATGTTAACTGCCAGGCTTCAAGATTCAGGAAGTGAAGGGTACTCAGGCGAGTGGCAGGGCTATGTTTCCCATAGGGAGCATTCAGGGTGCAGAGGTGAGCCAATTTTGCTCCTCTGCCCCAGGTGAGTAGATCCTCAGAGAGAGACCTGGACCAAAGGAGGGGCCAAAGAGGGTACTGTGAGGGGATATCTGGTGTATGCAAGTGTGTGGGGGTTTCGGGTTGCCAGAACCCATTCAAGCAGCATACACTAGGGAGAAGTTTGGCGAGCGGAGGTTCTGGGCAGTGCCAGGATACCACAGCATAAGGAGATAAGAGGGGAGGCACAGGAGGGTGCTGGCAAAATGGGCCTGAAACCAAGAGACAGGGAAAGGGTCTTCAATAAGTGTAGCCAGCGTCTCAAGTAAGGAGTCGGACCCAGTAATGGAGAGCCAAGTGCTAGCACCTGGTCCTGGGTGAATGAAAATAAACATGGAGGGGGAACCGCAGAAGGGGAGAAAGTGGAGTGGGTGGTGGGGGAGAAGGGCTCAAGGCCTGGGACCACTGCAGGGTGTCAGGGGTCGGGAGCAGGGTCCAAGGGAGGCCACAGAGCCAAGGTAAGGGACAGGCCTATGTTTTCCTAAAACGAGCCCCCAGGGCAAAGAGGCCAGGTCAAGTAGCCTGGCCCTGGTGAGCATAGTGGGAAGGGGATAAGGAAAGCAGGCGTGTCAAAGACAGAAAAGAGAGGAGGGCCTAAGGAAGGCACAGCCTGAAGGACCCCATGACTGGTGTGGGTTCAGAGGGGGCCAGGACCCCATCAAGGAGCCCAGGCAAAGGAACTAGAGGAGGGCCCAGGCCAGGGGAAAGCAGGGAACTCTGAGCCCAGAAAGCAGGCCTACACTATGTACTGTAGTACAGGGAAGCCAAGGTGAGCAGGGAAGCAGCCCCAGCCAGAGGCCCTCAGACAATGCCCAGAAAAGCAGTGAGCAAGAAGGGCCACCAGAGGCTCAAGCTAGGAGCCAGGCCAGGGAACAGAGAGCCATGCTCCAGGGCTTGGTCAGGGGGCTCAGTACACTGGACAAGATTTGGTAGGGAAGGCAGGGTATCCAGCAGGGGTTAATCAGGCTACAAGCCCAGTGTCACCTCCTGGTGTCAGGGTTCCTGGTGGAGAACCAAGCACTCATAGAGAACAAGGGGCCCAGGTGAGGGGCAGAGCTCTGTTCCCCATAAGGCCCCCTGGCTCAGATTTGAATCCTGGGCCAGGGACCTGGCAAAGGAGGCCAGACAAGGGAAGGGGGCCAGGAGGAGGGCAAATCAAAGGCATGGCAGGGGATTATGCTGGGTGCACTGTAGGGTGAGAGCAATGACCCAAGACAGGCCCCCAGGCAAGAGACCCACCCAACTGATTGTCATAAGGGACCCAAGGAACAGGAGACCTGCAAGTGCCAAGAAAAAGTGTGAAGGGAAGGGAGGTTGGGGCTGTGTGAGGATCAGAAGATAGAGGGAAGTGCAAGGGGCATCTAGGAGAGCCTGCTGTGGGGACAAAGTAAGGGGACCCCAGTTCAGACCCAACACGAAGAGACTCCATGCTATGCCAAGGGACATGAGGAACATGGTCAGGGGCTCCTGAAGACTGGAGCACAAAGGGTCAGAGTTAGGGAGGGCTTGGTTGGGGTAGGGGAAGCATGCAAGCCCAGAGGGCAGGGAAGGGAAGGGAGGATATCGCTCAGGGATGGGTTGGAGCAAATCCAATGTTAACTGCCAGCCCTCAAGGTACAGTCAGTGAAGGGGACTAAGGTGACTAGGGTTGTGTTTCCCATAGAGAGCATTCAGGGTGCATATACCAGCCAATTCTGCTCTTCTGCCCCACATGAGTAGATCCTCAGACAGGAACCTGGACCAATGAGGGTCAAAAGAGGGTACTGTGAAGGGATACCTGACATGCAGAGGTTGGCAGGGGTCGGTGCACTGAAGGACACTTTTTAGCAGCCTAGGCTAGAGCGAAGCTGGGGTCTTGTATAGTTTGTATACCATGAAAGCCAGGGTAGAGGGGACTCACTCCTCCAGGCAGGATACCCCACCCAACTGGGTGCCTGGGGAAGCCTGTATACCTGCACAGTTAGGGTAGAGGGGATTTCCTGCTCTAGGCAGGATACCCTTCCTACCAGGGTATCAGGGGGAACTCTTATCCTGCCATAGCCCTGGTAGAGGGGAATCGCCCTTCCAGGCAAATACCCCTCCCACCTGGGTGTCAGGGGGAACTCTTATACCACCACAGCCAGAGTAAAGCATATGTGCCCCTCCAGGCAAGAGACCCTTGAAGCTGGGTTTCATGGGGAGCTCCTATAGCGCCACAGAAAGGGTAGGGGAAACTCAGCAATCCAGGCTGGAGACCCAACCCAACTTGGTGTCAGGTGGAGCTAGTATACTGCATCAGCCAGGGTAGAGGGGATTTGTCCCTCCAGGCGGGAGACCGCTGCACACCTGGGTGTGGGTGGAGGAGCTCATATACCACTGTAGCCAGGATAGTGGGGACTTGACCCTCCAGGTGGGAGACTCCTCCTACAGCAGCCAAGGTAGAGGGTATTTTCCCCTCCAGGCGGGAGACCTCTCCCACCAGGGTGTCAGGAGGAGCTCATATACTTTAGCAGCCAGGGTACAGGGGACTTGCCCCTCTATATAGGAGACCCCTCTCACGTGGGTATGGTGGGGTGGGCTTGTATACTGAAATATCCAGGGTAGAGGGGACTCAACTCTTCTTGTCACAGACCCCTTCCACCTGGGTGTCTGGGGGAGCTTCTATGCCACTGTAGCCAGGATAGAATGGACTCTCCCCTCTAGGCAAGACACTCCTCTCACCTGGATGTATGGGGGAGCTCCTATACAGCAGCAGCCAGGGGAGAGCCGACTTCCCCCTCCAGGAGGAAGACCCCTCCCACCTGGATATCTGCGGGAGCTCCTACACCACTGCAGCCAGGGTAGAAGTGACTCGCCCCTTTAGGCAGGAGACCCCTATAACCTGGATGTCTGGAGGAACTCCTATACAGCAGCAGCTAGGGGAGAGTCGACTTGCCCCTCCAGGCAGAAGCACCCTTCCACCTGGGTGTCAGGGTAAACTCATATACTGCTGCAGCCAGGGTAGAGTGGACATGCTCCTCCAGGTGAGAGAGACCCCTCCCATCTTGGTGCCAGGGTGAGTTTGTATTTTGCGTTAGCCAGGGCAGAGGGGACTTGCCCTTCCAGGTGGGAGACCCCTCCCACCTGAGTTTCAGGTGGAGCTCTTATACCACTGCAGCCAGGGTAGAGGGTTCTCACCCATGCAGGCGGGAGACTTCTCCCACCTGGGTGTCCTGGGAGCTCTTATATGGCACCAGCCAACGTAGAGTGGACTCTTGCCCTTCAGGAAAGAGACCCCTTCCATATGGGTGTTTGGGGTGAGCTTATATACTGCCCCAGCCAGAATACAGGGGACTCACCTGTCAAAGGGAGAGAACCCTCCTACCTGTGTGTCAGGGGGAGCTCTTATACTCTGTCAGCCAAGGAAGAGTGGACTTGCCCCTCCAGGCATGAAATCCCTTCCACCTGGTTGTCTGGGAGAGCACCTATACAAACACAGGCAGGGTAGAGGGGACTCTAACCTCCAGGCTGGAGACTCCTCACACCTGGTTGTCAGGTCAACTTCTATACCACAGCAGTGAGTGTAGAGGGGACTCATCTCTCCAGTCAGGATACCCCATAACCTGGTGTCGGGGGGAGCTCCTATACCACAAGATCCAGGGTGGAGGGGACACACACCTCTAAGTGGAAGACACCTCCCACCTGTATGGCATGGGAAACTCATATACTCCTGCAGCTAGGGTAGAGTGAACACGCTCCTCCAGGCGATAAACCCCTACCATCTTGGTGCCAGGGTGAGCTTATATTCCGCCTTAGCCAGAGTTGAGGGTACTCACCCCTCCAAGCGGAAGTCTCCTCCCACCTGGGTGTTGGAGGGGGCAGGTATACAGCTGCAGCCAGGGGCTGCTGGAACTCGTCCCTCAACGTGGGAGACCCCTTTCACCTGGTTGTCAGGGGGAGCTCTTATTCCACCATAGCCATTATAGATGGGACTTGCCCCTCAAGGCAAGAGACCCCTCCCCCCTGTGTGTGGGGGAGAGCTCATGTATCTCCAGAGCCTGGGTGAAGGGGACTTGCCCCTTTCAGCAGGAGACACCTCCCATCTTGGTATTTGGGAGGGGAGGGAGCTCCTCTACCACATCAGCCAGAATAGAGGAAACTCGCCCCTCCAAGCAGGAGACCCCTCCCAACTGGCTCTCTGGTAAAGCTGGTAAACCCCTGCAGCCAGGGTAGGGGGAGTCACCCTTCTAGGCTGGAGACCCCTCCATCCTGTGTGTCAGGGGGAGCTCCTTAACTACTGCAACCAGGTTAGAGGAAACTCATCCCTCCAGGCAGAAAACCCCTCCCACCTGAGTGTCAGGTGGAGCTCATATAGCCAAACAGCTAGGGTAGAGGCAACTCGCATCTCCAGGAGAGAAACCTCCCACCTGGGAATAGGAGTAACTCCTATATTGCCTTAGCCAGGGTAGAGGGGACTTTCCCCTTCAGGCGGAAGAACCCTCCCACATGGGTGTCAGGAAGAACTCATACACCCCAGCAGTCAGGGTAGAGGCAACTCGCACATCCATATGAGAGACACCTCCCACCTGGGAATGGGGGTAACTCCTATACAGCCTTAGCCATGGTACAGGGGACACACCGATTCAAAAGGTAAACCCCTCCAATCTTGGTATGTAGGGGGGAATCTCCTATATCAAAGGAGCCATAATAGAGGCTTTTAAGCAGGAGAAGCCTCCCACGTGGGTGTCTGGGAGAGCTGGTAAAACCCTGTAGTCTGGGTAGAGGGAAGTCACATTTTTAGGTGGAAGACCACTCCCAAGTGGGTGTCAGGGGAAGCTCCTTAACCACTGCAGCCAGGGTAGAGTGGACTGGCCCCTCCAGGCGGAAGACCCCACCCACCTCTGTGTCAGGTGGAGCTCAAATAGCCCAGCAGCCACGGTGAGAAATATCTCCCACCTGGGAATGGGAGTAAATCCTATATCACCTTAGCCAGGGTAGAGGGGACTCGCCCTTCCAGGCATAAGACCCCTCCCACATGGGTATCTGGTGAGGGGGGATTGTATACACCTCCACCTTGGGTAGCAGTGACTCACCTCTCGAGGCTGGAGACCCCTCCTCCTGGGGACAGGAGGGGTCTCTTATATCCCCAAAGCCAGGGTTGAGGGGACTCACCACTTCAGGCGGGGGACCCTCCCCCCTGAGTGAGGGGGGAGAGCACCTATACACTGCAGCCAGAGTAGTGGGTACTCTCCCCTCCACACAGTAGTCCCCTCCCACTAGGGTGTTGCAGGGAACTTGTAGACCACCTTAGTCAGGGTAGACCAGGCTTGCCCATCCAGGTGGGAAACCTCTCCAACCTGGCTGTCATCTGGAGCTCACATACCACCCTAACCATGATAGAAAGTACTTGCCCCTCCTCGTGGGAGATCCCTCCCACCAGGGTGTCAGTGGGAGCTCATATACCACAACAGCCAGGATAGAGGGGACTTGCCCCTCCATGCAGGAGAACCCTTCCACTGGGGTATCTGGGGCAGCTTGTATACCTCCACAACCAGGGTAGAGGGGACTCGATTCTCCAGTTGGGAGACACTTCCCACCTGTGTGTCAGGGGGATATCATATACCTCCACAGCAAGGGTAGACGGGACTTCCTCATCCAGGTGGGAGACCCCTCCCACCTGGGTGTGTGTGTGGTGGGGAGATCCTATACTGCCACAGCCAGGGTAGAGGGGACTCTCCTCTCCAGGCAGGAGACCTCCCACCTAGGTTTCAGGGGGAGCTATTATACTGCTGCAGCCAGGGTAGAGGAGACTTGCCCCTCCAGGAGGGAGACCCCTTCCACCTGGGTGTCCTGGGGAGCTCCTATACCGATGAAGCCAGGGTAGAGGGGACTCGCTCCCCTAGGCGGGAGAACCCTCCCACCTGAGTGTCAGGGGGAGTTCCTATATTGTTGCAGCCAGGGTAGAGTAGACTTTCCCTTTCAGTCGGAAGACCTTTCCCAACTGGGTGTCTGATTGAGCTCTTATACCTCTGCAGACAGGGAAGAGGGCTCACCCCTCCAATTATGGGACCCCACCCACTGGGTGTATGGGGGAGCTTGATTACTGCAGCAGCCAGGGTAGAGGGGACTCGGCCCTACAGGCTGGAGACATCTTTCACCTGAGTGTCGGAAGGAGCTCCTATGGTGACACAGCCAGTGTAGAGGGAACACGCACCTGCAGGCGGAAGAACCATCCCTCATGGGTGTACTGAGAGCTCTTATATAGCAAGAGCCAAAGTAGAGGGGAATCGCCCTTCCAGGAGGGATGTCCCTTACACCTGGGTGTCCAGAGAGCTTGTATACCGCCAAAGCCAGGGTAGAGGGGACTCGCCCATCCATGCAGAAGACCATGCCCACCTGTATGTAGTGGAGTGCTTGTATACCACCCTAGCTAGGGTATAGGGGAATTGCCCTTCCAGGCGGGAGACCCCTCCCACCTAGGTGTCTGAGAGACATTGTATACTGCCAAAGCCAGGGTAGAGATGACCCCCTCCCAACTGGGTGTCTAGGAGACATTGTATACTGCCAAAGCCAGGGTAGAGGGGACTCATTACTCCAGGCATGAGACCCCTCCCACCTGGGTGTCAGGGTGAGATCCTTTACCTCAGCAGCCATGGTACAGGGAACTCGCTCCTCCAGTGGAGAGACCCATCCAACCTGGGTGTCAGGGAAAGCTAGTAAATCACTTCAGCCAGGGTAGAGAGGACTTGCCCTTACAGGTAGGAGACCCCTCCCATCTTGCTATGGTAGGAGAGCTCCTATACTACAGGAGTCAGAATAGAGGGGACTCACCCCACAAAGCAGGAGACTCTTCCCACCTGGGTGTCTGGGAGATCTGGTACACACTCTCAGCCAGGACAGAGGGATGTCACCACTCTAGGTGGGAGATCCCTCCTACCTGGGTGTCAGGGGAAGCTCCTTAAGCACTGCAGCCAGAGTAGAGAGGTCTCACCCCTCCATGCAGAAGACCCCTCCCACCAGGGTGTCAGGTGGAGCTCATATAGCCCAGCAGCCAGAATAGAGGTGACTTGCACATCCAGGTGAGAGACACCTCCCACCTGGGAATGGGGGTAACTCCTTTACCACCTTAGCCAGGATAAAGTTGACTCACCCCTCTAGGTGGAAGACATCTCCCACCTAGGTGTCAGGTGGAGCTCATATACCCCAGAAGTCAGGGTAGAGGCGACTTGCACCTCTAGGTGAGAGACACCTCCTACCTGGGAATGGGGGTAATTCCTATACTGTCTTAGGCAGGGTAGAGGGGAATTGCTCAGCCAGGAGGAAGATACTTCCCATGTAGGTGTCTGGCAAGGGGGGCGGATCTTTTACACCTGCAGATGGAGTAGCAGCAAATCACCCCTCCAGGCTGGAGATCCCACCCTCCTGGGAGTAGGAGGGGGCTCTCAAACTCCTGCAGCCAGGGTTGAGGGGACTCGGCCCTTCAGGCGGGAGACCCTCCCACCTAGGTGTGAGTGTGGAGCTCGTATACCACTGCAGTCAGGGTACTGGGGACTCACCCCTCCATGAAGGAAACCTCTCCCACCTAGGTGTCTGGGGGAGCTTGCATACCACTGCAGTCAGGGCAGAATGGACTCTCTTCTCCAGGAGGGAGACCCCTTCCACCTGGGTGTCCTGGGGAGCTCCTATACCACTGAAGCCAGGGTAGTAAGGACTCCCACCTCTAGGCGGGAGACCCCTTCCACCTGGGTATCAGGGGGTGTTTCTATACCATTGCAGCCAGGGCAAAGCGGACTTGCACTTCCATTTGGGAGATCCCCTCTCACATGTGTGTCTGATGAGCTCCTATACCTCCACAGCCAGGTTAGAGGGGACTCGTCCCTCCAATCGGGCGGCCCCTCCCACCTGGATGTAGGGAGGGAACTCTTATACCACTGCAGCATGGTAGAGGGGACTAGCCTCTCCAGGCCAGAGACCCTCCCACCTGGGTGGAAGAGGGAGATCCTTTACCACAGCAGCCAAGGTAGAGTGTACTGGCCTCTCCAGGTGAGACCCATCCAACCTGGGTGTCAGGGAGAGATAGTATACCACTGCAGCCACGTAGAGGGGACTCGACACTTAAGGCAGGAGACCCTTTCCTATCTTCATATGGGGAGGGGAGCATGTATACCACAGCAGCCAGAATAGAGGGGACTCCCACTCCAAGCAGGAGATCCCTCCCACCTAGGTGTCTGGGAGAGCTGGCAAACCCCTCTGCCAGGGTAAAGGGAAATCACCCTTCTAGGCGCGAGACCCCTCCCACCTGGGAAGCTCCTTAACAGCTGCAGCCAGGGTAGAGAGGACTGGCCTCTCCAAGCTGAAGACCATGCCCACCTGGTTGTCAGGTGGAGCTCATATACCCTGGCAGCCAGGGTAGAAGAGACTCGCACTTCCAGGCCAGAAACATCCCACCTGGGAATAGGGGTAACTCCTATAAGGTCTTAGCCAAGGTAAAGGGGTCACACCCCTCCTGGTGGAAGAACCCTCCCACATGGGTGTACGGCAATAAGGGGATCATATACACCTGTAGCTTGGGTAAAAGTGACTCACCCCTCCAGGGGGGATACCCCTCCCCTCTGGGGGTAAGAGGGGGATCTTATACTCCCTCAGCCATGGTTGAGGGGACTTGCCCCTTCATGCAGGAGCCTCTCACCTGGGTGGGGGTGGGAGCTCCTATACCGCTGCAGCCAGGGTGGTGGGGACTCGCCCCTACAGGCAGGAGATGCCTCCGACCAGGGTGTCCCGGGGAACTTGTATACCGCCTTAGCCAGGGTAGAGGAGACTCGCCCATCCAGGCGGGAGACCCCTCCAACCTGGCTTTCGGCAGAAGCTCTTATGCCACCACAGCCAGGATAGAAAGTACTTGCCCCTGCTGGCGGGAGACCCCTCCCACCGGGATGTCAGTGGGAGCTCATATACCACCACAGCCAGGATAGAGGGCACTTGTATACCGCGAGGGGACTCGCGGCTCAGTGCAGGAGAACCCTCCCTTCCGGGTGTCTGTGGGAGCTTGTATACCTCCACAGCCAGGGTAGAGAGCACTTACTGCTCCAGTTGGGAGACCCTTCCCACCTGTGTATCAGGAGTATCTCGTATACCTACCGCCACAGCCAGGGTAGAGCAGACTTGCTCCTTCAGGCGAGAGACTCCTCCCACCTGGGTGTGTGTGGGAGGAGATTCTATACTGCCACAGCCAGGATAGAGGGGACTCGCCCCTCCAGGTGAGAGACCCATCCAACCTGGGTGTCAGGGACAGCTAGTATACCACTGCAGCCAATGTAGAGGAGACTGGCTCCTCCAGGCAGGAGACCCCACCCACTTTGGTGAGTGTGTGGGGAGATCCTATACCTCCACAGTAAGGGTAGATGGGACTCACCCGTACATGCAGAATATCACTCCCACCTGTGTGTAGTGGGGGCTTGTATACTGCCTTAGCCAGAATAGAGAAGACTTGCCCCTCCAGGCGGGAGACCCCTTCCACTTGGGAGAATTTGTATACCACCACAGCCAGGTTAGAGGGGACTCATTGCTCCAGGCAGGAGACCCATCCCACCTCTGTGTACTGGGACCTCTTATATGGCAAGAGCTAAAGTAGAGGGGACTCACCCTTCCAGGTGGGATACCGCTCCCATCTGTGTGTCAGGGGACCTTGTATACCGCCAAAGCCAGGGTAGAGGAAACTTGCCCATCTATGCAGATGATGGTATATGAGCCTGCTGTGGTATACGAGCTCTCCCTCATATGTGTGTAGGGGAGTGTTTGTTTACCACCTTAGCCAGGGTAGAGAAGACTTGACCCTCCAGATGGGAGATCCCTCCCACCTGAGTGTCTGGGGGAGCTTGTATACTGCCACTGCCCAGGTAGAGGGGACTCATTGCTCCAGACTGGAGACCTTTCCACCTGCGTGTCAGTGGGTGGCCATATACCCCACAGCCAGTGTAGAGGGTACTCACCCTCCTGTCTGGAAACCCCATAACCTGTGTGTCGGAGGAGCTTCTATACCACCAGAGCCCCAGGAGAGGGTACTCGACCAGGAGAGGGTACTCGAAGCTCCAGGTGGAAGATCCCTTCCACCTGGTTTTCAGGGTAGTTCATATACTACCACAGGCAGGGTAGAGGTAATTCGCCACTTGAGGCAGGAGACCCTTCCCACCTTGGTGTAGGGTGGAGCTCTTATACCACTGCAGCCAGGGTAGGGAGGACTCACCTCTCCCATCCAGGGGCCCTCTCACCTGAGTGTCAGGGGGAGATCCTTTACTGCAGCAGCCAGGGTAGAGGGGACTTGCCCCTCCAGGTGAGAGATCCATCCAACCTGGGTTTCAGGGAAAGCTAGAATACCTCTGCAGCCAGGGTAGAGGGGACTCGCCCCTTCAGGAGTGAGACACCTCCCATCTTGATATGAGGGAGAGCTCGTGTACCACAGCAGGCAGAATAGAGGGGACTCGCCCCTCAAAGCAGGAGACCCCTCCACCTTGGTGTCTGGGAGTGCTGGTACATCCCCCCAGCCAGGGTAGTGTGGAGTCACCCTCTAGGCAGGACACCCCTCCAACTGGGGTGTCAGAGGGAGTTCCTATACTGTTGTAGCCAGGGTAGAGCGGACTTGCCCTTTCAGTTGGTAGACCCCACCCACGTAGGTGTCTGGGTGAGCTCCTATCACTCCGAAGCAAGGATAGAGGGTACTTGTCCCTCCAATCGGGAGGCCCCTCCCACCTGGGTGTCCAGGGGAGGCTTAATTACTCTAGCAGCCAGGGTTCAGGGGACTCGCCCTTCCAGGTGGGAGACCCCTCCCACCTGGGTGTGTGAGGGGAGATCCTATACCGCCACAGGCAGGGTAGAGGGGATTTGCCCCTCCAGGAGGGAGACCCCTTCCACTTGGGTGTCCTGGGGAGCTCCTCTACCTCCAGAGCCAGGGTATAGAGGACTCACCCCTCCAGGTGGAAGGCACCTCCCTCCTGGGTGTCAGGGGGAGTTCCTACACTGCTGCAGCCAGGTTAGAGTGGACTTGCCCTTCCAGTTGGGAGACCCCTCTCACCTGGGTGTCTGGGTGAGCTCCTCTATATCCGAAGCAAGGGTAGAGGGGACTCACACGTCCAATCGGGAGACCCTTCCCACCTGGGTGTCTGAGGGAGCTTGATTACTGTAGCAGCCTGTGCAGAGGGGACTCACCCCTACAAGCGGAAGTCCCCTTCCACCTGGGTGTCAGCTGGAGCTCCTATAGTGCCACAGTCAGGTTAGAGGGAACACGCCCTGCAGGCTGAAGTCCTCTCCCACTTGGGTGTACTGGGAACTCTCATATGGCAAGAGCTAAATTAGAGGGGACTCGCCCTTCCAGGCGGGATACCCCTCCCACCTGGGTGTTGGGGGAGCTTGTATACCACGCAAGTCAGGGTAGAGGAGACTCACCCGTTCATGTGGAAGTCCACTTCCACCTGTGTGTAGGGGGGCACTTGTATACCGCCTTAGCCAGGGTAGAGAAGACTTGCTCCTCCAGGCGGAAGACCCCTCCTACCTGGGTATCTGGGAGAGCTTTTATACTGCCACAGCCAGGGTAGGGGGGACTCATTGCTCCAGGCGGGAAACCCCTCCCACCTGGGTGTCTGGAGGTGCTCATATAACCCCGCAGCCAAAGTAAAGGGGACTCGCCTCTCCAGTCGAGAGACCCCATAACCTGGGTATCAGGGGGAGCTCCTATACCACAGCTGCCAGGGTAATGGGTACTCACCTCTCCAGGATGAAGACTCTCCCACCTGGGTATCAGGGGGAGATCATTTACTGCATCAGTCAGCGTGGAGGGGACTCATCCCTCCAGGTGAGAGACCCATCCAACCTGGGTGTCAGGGAAAGCTAGTAAACCACTGAGGCCTAGGTAAAAGGGACACACCCCTCAGGCAGGAGACCCTTCCCATCTGTTTATGGGGGGGCTTGTATACCAAAGCAGCCAGAACAGAGGGGACTCGCCACTCCAAGCAGGAGACCACTCCCACCTGGGTGTCTGGGAGAACTGGTACAACCCCTCAGCTAGGCTAGAGGGAAGTCACCCCTCTAGGATGGAGACCTCTCCCACCTGGATGTCATGGGAAGCGCCTTAACCCCTTCAACCAGGGTAGAGAGGACTCACCCCTCCAGGCGGAAGACCCTTCCTACCTGTGTCAGGTGGAGCTCATATACCCCAGCAGCCAGGGTAGAGGCAAATACCACCTCCATCCCAGAAACACCTCCCACCTGTGAATGGGAGTAACTCCTATACCCTCTTAGCCTGGGTAAAGGGGACTCGCCACTCCAAGCAGAAGACCCCTTCCACCTGGGTGTCTGGTTGAGCTCCTATACCTCCACAGCCAGGCAGGGTAGTGAGGACTTGCCCCTCCAATTGGGAGACCCTTCCTCCTGGGTGTCCTGGAGAACTTTATTACTGCAGCAGCTAGGTAGAGGGTACTCACCCCTGTGGGTGGGAGACCCCTCCTACCTGGGTGTAGTGGGAGCTCTTATATGGCAAGAGCTAAAGTAGAGGGGACTCACCATTCCATGCAGGATACCACTTCCACCTGGGTGTCTGGGAAAGCTTGTATACAGCCACAGCTAGGGTAGAGGGGACTCATTTCTCCAGGTGGGAGACCGTTCCCATCTGGGTGTCTAGGGGAGCATGTAAACCCCCGAAGCCAGTTTAGAGGAGACTTACCCCTCCATTTGGGAGATCCCATATCCTGGGATTTGAGGAGCTCCTATTCAGCCAGAGCCAAGGGAATGGGGACTGGACTCTCCAGATGGAAGATCCCTTCCACCTGGTTGCCAACAGAGTTCATATACTGCCATAGCAGGGTAGAGGGGACCTGCCATTCAAGGCGGTAGACCCCTCCCACCTGCGTGTAGGGGGGAACCTCCTATATCACTGCAGCCAGGGTAGAGGGGATTCGCCCCTCCAAGCGAGGAACCCATCCAAACTGGTTGTCAGAGAATGCTAGTAAACCACTGCAGCCAGGGTACAGGGGACTCGCTTTTTCAGGTGAAGATATCTCACATCTGGGTATGGAGGTGCTTTTATACTACAGCAGCCAGAATATAGGGGACTCTCCCCTCCAAGCAGGAGACTCCTCCCATCTGTGTGTATGGGAGAGCTGGTACACCCTGCCAGCCAGGGTAGAGGAAAGTCACCCCTCTAGGAAGGAGAACCCTCCCACCTAGGTATCAGGGGATGATCCTTAACTGCTGCAGCCAGCATAGAGTGGACTTGCCCCTCCAGGTGGATACCCCTCCCACCTGGGTGTCAGATGGAGCTCATATAGCCCTACAGCCAGGGTAGAGGCAACTCACACATGAGGCAAGAAACACCTCCCACCTGAGAATGGGGGTAACTCTTATACCACCTTAGCCGAGGTAGAGGGGACTCGCCCCTTTAGGCAGAAGACACCTCCCACCTGGGTGTCAGGTGGAGCTCATATAGACTAGCAGCCAGGGTAGAGGTGACTTGCACCTCCAGGCAAGAGACACCTCACACCTGGGAATGGGGGTAACTCCTATACTGCCTTAGCCAGGTTAGAGGGGACTAGCCCCTCAAGGTGGAAGACCCCTCTCACCTGGGGGTCAGGTGAGTTCATATATATCAGCAGCCATGGTAGAAGCAAATCGCATCTCCAGGCGTGAGACACCTACCACTTGGGGATGGGGTAACTCCTATACCTCCTTAGCCAGGGTAGAGGGGACTCACCTCTCCAGGCTTTTGACCCCATAAGCTGGGTGTTGGGGGAGCTTCTATACTGCCAGAGCCAGGGGACAGGCGACTCGGCCCTCCGGGTGGAATATCCCTTCCTCCTGGTTGTCAGGGGAGTTCATGTACTCCCACAAGCAAGGTAGAGGGGACTTGCCACTGGGGACGGGAGACCCCTCCCACCTGTGTGTAGGGGGGACCTCTTATACCACTGCAGCAAGGGTAGAGGGGCCTCACCTTTCCAGACCTGAGTCCCCCCTTACCTGAGTGTCAGGGGGAGATAATTTACCACAGCAGCAAGGGTAGAGGGGACTCGCCCCACCAGAGGGAGACCCTTCCCACCTGGGATTCAGGGGGCGCTCTTATTCCACTGCAGCAAGGGTAGAGGAGACTTACCTATCCAGGCGGGAGACCCCTCCAACCTGGGTGTCAGGGGGAGTTCCTTCATTGCTGCAGCAAGGGTAGAATGGGCTTACCCTTAAAATCAGAAGACCTCTCCCACCTGGGTGTCTTGGTTAACTCCTCTACCTCCACAGCAAGGATAGAGAGGACTCACCCAACCAATGGGGAGACCCTTCCCACCTGGGTGTTTGAGGGAGCTTGATTACTGCAGCAGACAGTGTAGAGGGGTTTTGCCCCTACAGGCGGGAGACCTTTTCCACCTGGGTGTCCAAGGAAGCTCCTATAGTGCCAATTCCAGGGTAGAGGGAACACGCCCCGCAGGTGGAAGAGCCCTCCCACCTGGGTGTACTGGGAGCCCTTATATGGCAAGAGCTAAAGTAGAGGGGACTCGCCCTTCCAGGCGAGATACCCCTCCCACCTGGGTTTCCAGGGAACTTGTATACCACCAAAGTCAGGGTAGAGGAGACTCGCCCTTCCATGCAGAAGTCCACTCCCACCTGTGTGTAGGGGGATGTTTGTATACCGCCTTAGCCAGGGTAGATAGCCTTGCTCCTCCAGGTGGGAGACCCCTGCCACCTGTGTGTCTGAGAGAGCTTGTATACTGCCACAGCCAGGGTAGGGGGTACACATTGCTCCAAGTGAGACACCCCTCAAGGGGAGCTCATATACCCCGCAGCCAGTGTAGGGGGGACTCACCTCTCCAGTCGGGAGACCCCATAACTTAGATATTGGGGGGGAGGTCCTATACTGCCAGAGCCAGGGAAGAGGGGACTCGACCTTCCAGGCAGAATATCCCTTCCATCTGGTTGTCAGGGCAGTACATATAGTGCCTCAGGCTGGGTAGAGGGTACTCCCACTTGAGGCGGGAGACCTCTTTAACCTGGGTGTAGGGGGGACCTCCTATACCACTGCAGCCAGGGTATAGGGGAATTGCCTCTCCAGGCTGGAGACCCTCCCACCTGGGTGTCCTAGGGGGGTCCGTTACTACCACAGCAAGTTTAGAGGGAACTCTCTTCTCCAGGCTAGAGACCAATCCAACCTGGGTGTCAGGGAAAGCTAGTAAACCACTGTGGTCAGGGTAAAGGGTACTCGCCCCTTCAGGTGGGAGACCCCTCTCATCTGGGTATGGGGGAGCTCATATACCATAGCAGCCAGAATAGAGGGGACTCTTCCCTCCAAGCAGGAGACCTCTCCCACCTTGGTGCCTGACAAAGCTGGTACACCCACTTAGGTAGGGTAGAGGGAAGTCAAACCTCTAGGCAGGTGACCCCTACCATGGGTGTCAGGGGAAGCTCCTTAACCGCTGCATCCAGGGTAAAGTGGAATCACCCTTCCAGGCAGAAGCCTCTCCCACCTGGGTGTCAGGTGGAACTTATAAACCGGAGCAGCCAGGGTAGACGCAACTTGCAACTCTAGGCGAGAGACACCTCCAACCTGGGAATGGGGGTAACTCCTATATGGCCCTTCCAGTCGAGAGACGCCTCCCACATGGGTGTCTGGTGAGGGAGGGTTCATATACAGCTGCAGCTGGTTTAGCAGGGACTTGCCCCTCCGGGCAGGAGATCCACCCCTACTGAAGTAGGAGGGGGCTCTTATACCCATCTGGGTTGGGAGGGAGCTCATATACCACAACAGCAAGAATAGAAGGCACTCGCCTTCCAAGCAGGAGACCTCTCTCATCTGGGTGTCTTGGAGAGCTGGCACACCCCAACCATGCTTGTGACCCCATAACCTGGGTGTTGGGGGAGCTCCTATACCGCCAGAGCCAAGGACAGGAGACTCGACCTTCCAGGAGGAATATCTCCTCCACCTGCTTGTCAGGGGAGATCTTATATTCCCACAAGCAGGGTAGAGGGGACAAGCCACTGGGGATGGGAGACCCCTCCCACCTGGGTGTAGGGTGGACCTTCTATACCACTGCAGCCAGGGTAGAGGGGACTTATCACTCAAGGCAAGAGACACCTCCCACCTGAGTGTCACGGAAAGCTAGTAAACCACTACAGCAAGGGTAGAGGGGACTTGCCTTTTAAAGCAGGAGACCCCTCCCATCTGGATATGTTGTGGGGGCTCATATACCACAGCAACCAGAATAGAGGGGACTTGCCCTTCCAATCAGGAGACCCTTCCCTCCTGGGTGTCTGGGAAACTGGTAAAGCCCTGCAACCAGGGTAGGGGGATGTCACTCCTCTAGGCTGGGGACCCCTCCACCCTGGGAATCTGGGGAAGCTCCTTAACTTCTGCAGCCAGGGTAGAGTGGACTTGCCTTTCCAGGCAGAAGACCCCTACCACCAGGGTGTCAGGGGGAATTTATATACCCCAACAGCCAGGGTAGAGGCAACTTGCACCTCCAGGCAGGAAACACCTCTGACCTGGGAATGGGAGTAACACCTATACCCCTTTAGCCCAGGTAGAGGGGACTCGCCCCTCTAGGCAGAAGACACCTCCCAAATGGGTTTAAGGTGGAACTCCTATACCCCAGCAGCCTGGATAGAGGCAACATACACCTCCAGGCAAGAGACACCACCCAGCTGCTAATGGATGTAACTCCTATATGGCCTTAGCCAGGGTAGAGGGGACTCGCTCCTCTATTCGGGAGACGCCTCCCACATGGATGTCTGGCTAGGGGGAGTTCATGTAGAGCTGCAGCTTGCGTCGCAGCGAATTGCCCCTTCAGGTGGGAGACCCCTTCTTACTGGGGGTGAAAGGGGGCTCTTAATCCCCCACAGCTATGGTTGAGGGGACTCTCCCCTTCAGGTGGGAGACCCTCCAACCTGGGTGTTAGGGGTAACTTGTACACCACCTTAGCCAGGGTAGAGGAGACTTGCCCATCCAGGCGGGATACCCCTCCAACCTGGTTGTCAGTGGGATCTCTTATACCATCATGGCCAGGGAAGAAAGTACTTGCCCCTCCTGGCGGGAGACCCCTCCAACCAGGGTGTCAGGGGGAGCTCATAGACCTCCAGAGTCAGGATAGAGTGGACTGGCACCTTCAGGCAGGAGACTCCTCCAACCTGGGTGTCAGGGAGAGCTCTTATACCACTGCAGCCATGTTAGATGGTACTTTCCTCTTCAGGTGGGAGAACCCTCCCACCTGGGTGTTGGGGGGATCTCCTATACTGCCACAGCCATATAGGGAAGAGTAAACTCATCCCTCTAGGTGGGAGACCCCTCACACCTGGGTGTTGGGGAAGCTCCTATACCACTTCAGGTGGGGTAGAAGGAACTCTACTCTCCAGACTGGAGACCTCTTCCACCTGAGTGACCTGAGGAGCTCCTATACCACTGCAGAAGGGTAGAGGGGACTCTAGCTTCCTGGCTGGAGACTCATCCCAATTTGATGTCAGGGGAGCTCCTATTCCACAGCAGCCAGGGTAGAGAAGACTCCACCTCTAGGCCTAAAATTTTTTATAAGCCTAAAATTACCATGCAACATTTTGGAGAACACAGCTTGATATAATGTTTTTTTTTTAAAGCTTCTATCTTAAAGATTTATATACCAGGAAAATATGAACACATTTAATGTACAAAGAAGAGTAATAGTACCACAATTACTATTGATGTTTTTACATTAATCAAGTTTAGCATTAAAGAAATAACATATTACAATATTGCAAAATAACAATTGTTGTTTAACCATAGTTATATAATGCTTAATTCCTTCAAGATTACTTGCTCAGAAAACTTACATATATAACCTTCTATATAACACAGACCTTCTTTATCACTTCCTTAAACCCTCTTATTTACTTAATGATATAGACTTTCTTATCCAGAAAACTTTTTCCCTTTGATTAAATCCATTACTAGAACCTTCTAATTTCTCCTTCCCATCTGTTATCCCCTTCTTTATTCACATTTTGAAACACTCCTTGTAAATTTCTGGATTTAGGCAAAATATTCCATTTTAATAACAGATATTTTGTTATTTGCAGTACACAATTAATCACATCTGTTTACCATTTCGTGAAAACATAAACAATGTTTAAGTATATAGAATTATACAGTTGTAGGGATGGACGAGAGGCAAGGCACCTAGGATACTAACAAAAATATGGAAATAGTTTTATTTGGTTGCAGCCAGATTCAGAGGGCACAGCTTCTGCAGTAATCAATAATACCATGAACTCCAAGTTTAGGTAGTTTCATAATTTTGTTACAATTATGTAAGGTGTGGGGCTCAGAAGTTCATAGTCTCTAGAAGTTCACATAAAAGCAGTTTTTTTTCTCTGTTCTGGGCAAGTTAACCCTTAGAAGACACCTGAGAAGGGGAGAGCTTCTTTTTCCCTTCTTTCCTCCCCCTGCCACCTGTTACCATGGAGTCCAGTTGGTAACTTCTCTTATCATAGTAGAAATGTAGCTATTTCTGTGAAGCCCAGCTGAAGGCCAGAGGCCTTGTTTACATATTTTTTGTGAAAAACTAGTAAGGGGGTGTCCAGCACCTGGAGTGCTGATTTTTTTTTTGGGGGGGGGCAGCGGCCAAGTAAAACAGGGTAATAGGAAAAGAGGAAGTTTATCTTTTCTGTAGAGACACTTTGCTGACAGTTCTGAAACCACTCATGGAGAAGATTTCTGGAGAAGGTCATTTAAGACTTTTCTGTGAGCCTGGGTAGGGTGGGGCAAGATGGGAAGGTGGGGCTGACAGCAGCTAGGGTGGATCTGAAAATGAAAAAGGAGATGTAAAAGAATAATGGGAAAGGGCTTTGGGATTTTCCCTATCAATGAAAACTTGAGCAGTAGAACAGCTTGAGCAGAGGGGAGGACAGGAGTGAATATCCCAAAAAGCCTGTAAGGGTCTCTAAATTCTTAATAAGCTGTTTTCAGTGATGACAAAGCAACTTTAAAGGAAATTTTCACCAGATATCAGATAGGTGTCCAAGGGCTCTCCTCAGCTAGTTTGAGCTTTGGGTTAACTGGTAAGAGGATCTGGTGGGACCAGATGTGGGCACTGACAGGAGAAGAGAGGAGTGAGTGGGTGGAGGATAACTTCAGTACCTGCTACCCCAGCAAGGGAGCAATGGTTTGAGGAAGAGCAGTGGTTTGGGTTTTATAATCTAGTAATTTGAGAGGAGAAAGCAGGTTATTGAGGTTGGGGAAATGGTGGAGGGGCTGGGGCAGAAGGTTGAGGGTGGGGACCTATTTGAGCCAGGTGATAGGATGGAGGTTCATCAGCAGGGTCAAAAGTAGTGGATGAGTCTGGAAGAGGAGAAAATTGGGTATCTGTGGTTGTGGGGGTTGGTT
The DNA here is from genome assembly GCF_047511675.1 of Marmota flaviventris. Classification (NCBI taxonomy): domain Eukaryota; kingdom Metazoa; phylum Chordata; class Mammalia; order Rodentia; family Sciuridae; genus Marmota; species Marmota flaviventris. The sequence continues at coordinate 135,718,479 of NC_092505.1, forward strand.
TGCAAGCTAGAAAAATTTATAGAGGTTTGCAAGAGGTGTAGAGAGCAGAATTGGATCTGAACAAGAAGAAAGCTTGGACATAGGGGCTCTTTACCCATTTTTTGGAATGCTCACAATAATTGTAATGATCCCTCAGAATGGAGAGATCCAGAGACCAAAAAGGGGGTCATTTATTTTTTCTAGGGGATAAGTGGGCCAATTTGGGGTGCTATATTTGATCAGTTTGGGGGGATTGATGTCTGGAATCAAGTAGAGGGTTTTGAGGTTTTCCAAGAAGCATTTTAAGGGAGAGTAAACCGGTAGAGAGAATGCATTACCCATTTCATAAACATAGTATAAAGAAGAGGGAAGGGAATGCAAACATAGTATAGGGTAGAAGGATGGAGACACAAAGTTAGTGTAAGGGAGAGGGAGGAAACTTATTTATTGGCAAAAGGGTCGTCCCTGCTAGAGCCAAAAATCAGAGGAGTGCCTAGTGGCAGATTGGAGCTGCAGAGATTGGTTGTCACCAAATCCTGACAGTAGAGGCTCCTGTCCTTGACAGGGCCAGAAAGAGAGGAAGAGAGAGAGAGTGATACAAGAAAGAGAGAACAAGGGAGAGTGAACACAAGAGAGGAATACAGAGAGAGAAAGAGAGGGGGGCCCAGCAGGAGTAGGTTTATATAGCCAAATTCTAATGGGGTCTCTGGTTCTGCAAGCTGCCTTTTTGGCGGACAATGAATGGATCACACAGTAGTTGCTAAGGGTGTCATCTTCTGCCTTCAGGAAGATGGGGCAGGGGTCAGGTGTGGGTTTCTGTTGCATCAGACAGGTGGGGGTCAAATGATCAGCCTTGAGTGGGATTGAGTATTCGGACTTTATGCAAACAGGTGATAAAGGACCAGACATAGGGGGGTTTGAGTGTGTGGGTTTTCATGCAGCTAACTTTTGTCAGATGTCCTGCAGACAACTTGGATCAGCCTGTCCTGCACCTAACAAGGGGGAGCAAATATACTGCCACAGCCAGGATAGAGGGGGCTCGCCCCTCCATGTGCGAGACCCCTCCCTCCTGGGTGACCTGGGGAGCTTCATTACTGCAGCAGCCAGGCTAGAGAGAAAATGCCCCTACAGGTGGAAAACCCTTCCCACCTGGGTGTGTGTGTGTGTGTGTGAGCTCCTATTCTGCTACAGCTAGGGTCGAGGGAACACACCCATGCAGGTGGAAGTCCCCTCTTACGATGGTGGACTGGAAATTCTTTTATGTCAAGAGCTAAAGTACACAGGACTCGCCCTTCCGGGTGGGATACCACTCCCACCTGGTGTCGGGGGAGCTTGTATACTGCCAAAGCCAGGGTAGAGGGGACTTGTCTCTCCATGCAGAAGACCACTCCCACCTGTGTGTAGGGGGGTACATGTATCCCTCCTTAGCCAGGGTAGAGAAGACTTGCCCCTCCAGGTGGGAGAACCTTCTCACCTTGGTGTCTGGGAGAGCTTGTACACTGGCACAGCCAGGGTAGAGGGGACTCATTGTTCCAGGCAGGAGATAACTGCCACCTGTGTGTCCAGGGGAGCTCATGTACTCCCACAGCCAGTGTAGAGGGGACTCGCCCCTCCAGTCAGGAGACCCCATAACCTAGGGGTCAGGGGGAGCTCCTATAACACCAGAGCCTGGGGAGAGGGGACTTGACCCTCCAGGTGGAAGCTCCCTTCCACCTTGTTGTAAGGGGAGTTCATATACTACCACAGGCAGGGTAAAGGGGACTCAACTCTAGAGGCAGGAGACCCCTCCCACCTGGGTGTAGGGGGGAGCCTCTATACCACTAGAGCCAGAGTAAAGGGGATTTGCCTCTCCAGGCCAGAGGTCCTCCCCCCCTGGGTGTCAGGGGAAGATCCTTTACTGATGCAGCCAGGGTTGAGGGGACTTGCTCCCCACATGCAAGAGACCCATCAAACCTGGGTGTCAGGCAAAGCTAATAAACTAGTGCATCCAGGGTAGAGGGGATTTGCCCCTTCAGGTGGAAGACCCACCCACCTGGGTGTGGTAGGGGGAGCTCATAGACTCCTGCAGCCAGGGTAGTGAAGACTTCTCTCTCCATGCAGGAGACCCCTCTCATCTGGGTATGGAGGGGAGCTCATATAACGCAGCAGCCAGGGTAAACGGGACTCGCCCCTCAAGGTTGAAGACCCCTACCACATGGGTGTCGGGGGAGCTCCTATACCACTGTGGTCAGGTTAGAGGGGACTCGCCCCTTCAGGCAGGAGACCCTTCTCACCTGGGTGTAATGGGGAGCTCATATACCATCCAAGGCAGGGTAGAGGTGACTTATCTCTAAAGTTGGGAGTCCCCTCCCAACTGGGTGTCCTGGGGGGTGCTTCTATACAGCTGCAGGAAGGGTAGCAGAAAAACACTTTCATCTGGATTTCCAGGGGAGTGCCTATCCTTCAGCAGCCATGGTAGAGGGGAATGTCCCCTTCAGGAAAGAGTCCCCTCCCACCGGATGGTCAGGGGGAATTCATATACCCGCATCCCAGGTAGAGGGGACTTACCCCTCTAGGCCAGAGACCATCCCACTTGGGTGAATGAGGGAGCTCCTATACTGCTACAGTCAGTGTAGAGGGGACTCGCCCCTCCAGGCCAGAGACCCTTCCACCTGGATGTCAGGGGAGCTCCTTTACTGCCACAGCCAGTGTACAGGGAACTCATGCCTCTAGGCAGGAGACCCCTCCTTCCTGGCTGTCTGGTAGCTTCTATACTGCATTAGCCAGGGTCTAGGGTACTCTCTCCTCCAGGTAGGAGACCCCTCCCATCTTGCTATGGGAGGGTACTCATATACCTCTCCAGCCAGAGAGAGGGTACTCATCCCACTAGGTGGGAGACCCCTAAACCCTGGTTGTCAGGGGTTCTTATATACCTGCAGAGGCAGGGAACAGGGTACTCACCATTCCAGGCAAGAGAGCCATCCCACCTGAGGGTGTGTGGTGGAGCTCTTATACCACTATAGCTAGGGTAGTGGGGACTCCACCCTCCAGAAAGCAAACCCCTCCCACCTCCGTGTTGCGCTGGATCTTGTATAAAACCTTAGCCATTCTAGAGAGGTCTCAACACTTCTGACAAGAGACCCCTCCCACCAGGGTGTCTGGGGGGAGCTCCTATACAATCAAAGCCAGGGTATAGGGTATATGTCACTCCAGTTTGGAGATCCATCCCACCTGGCTGTTAAAGGGCGCTCTTATACAGCTGCAGCCAGGGTACAAGTGACTTGCTCCTCCAGGCTGGAGATTCCTCCCACCTGGATTTGGAGAGATATAGACTACCTTGGCAGCCAGGGTAGAGGAAACTCGCCCCTCCAGGCTGGACACCCCTCCCACTTGGGTATCAATGTGGGGGAGCTCTTATACCACTGCAGACAGGGTAGTGGGGACTCGCCCCTGTTGGAGTCTGTAAACAAGTCAAGATGGCACCTGGCATTTTGCCAGGGGGAATGGTTTGTGAACTAATGCCAGCGAGCCATTAAGTGTGGAGATTCCTTATTGGTTGACTGCTGTATCTAGTTTATGTTAATTAAGATAGGCTGTGTGTAATGTATATATACCCCTCTGGTCCTACAGTAAACGGCTCCCACTCCTGCTGTATCAATGTACACAAGTTGCTCATCACCCCCCGGTTATTTTGCTGCAGCCAGACTGTGGCAGCCCCTGCAGACAGTAAACCTCTCCCACCTGGGTGTCTTGGTGAGCTTGTATACCACCTTATCCAGGGTAGAGAAGACTCACCACTCAAGGCAGGAGACCCCTCCTAACTGGGTGTCAGGGTGAGCTCTTATACTACAGCACCCAGGGTAGAAGTGAATTGCCCCTCCGGGCAGTAGGCCCCTCCCACCTAGGTGTCTACTGGGGGGTGGTTCGTATGCTGCCCTAGAAAGGGAAGAAGGTCTCGCCCCTCTAGTTGGAAGAGCCCTCCCTCCTGGGGAGCTCCTATACCACTGTAGTCAGTGTAACAGGGACTTGCCTGACCAGGTGGGACACCCCTCCCACCTGGGTGTTGCAGGGAGCTTGTATACCAAGTTAGCCAGGGTAGTGGGGACTGGAGGTGCAAGTTACCTCTACCCTGGCTGTGGATGTTTCGAGCTCCCCCCACCACCCAGGTGTGAGGGGTCTCCCTCCTATAGTGGTGAGTGCCTTGTACCCTGACTGCAGCAGTATAGGAGCTTCCCCAGACAACCAGGTGGGAGGGGTCCCCATGTGGAAGAGGGAGTCGCCTCTACCCTGGCTGCTGGGCTTTAGGAGCTTCCCCAGCACCCAGGAGGGAGTGGTCTCCTGTCTGGAAGGGTGAGTACCCTCACTCCTGGCTGCAGCGGTATATGGGGAGAAAGGGGAGAAAGGGGAGAAAGGGGAATGGATGGCACAGGGAGAGGAGGGCTCAAGGCCTAGATTCACTAAAGGGTGCCAGTATTGAGGAGCGGGACCCAGGTTGAAGGAGACCAAAGCCCCCAGGCAAGGGGCACTGCTACCTTTTTCCAAAGGAAGACCACAGGGGCAAACATCCAAGTTTCAGCCTGTGGCTCTGGTGAGTATCCTGGAAAAGGGATCGGGAAAAGTGCCCAGCAGGGACAAGGACAACAGGAGGGATGAAGGAGGGCACAGTATGAAGTGGTGGAGGAAGGGTGTTTGTGGTGTGCAGGCCAGGACTACAGAAAACAGCTCAGACTAGCGACCTAGAGGAGGGCCCAGACTAGGGGAGAGCAAAGAAGGGTGGGGCCAGAAAGGCAGTGACTGCAATAGGGTTGTGAGATGCAGGGAAGCCAAAGGGAGTGGGGAAGTGTACCCAGCAAGGCGCACAGTTCAAACCCAGGGAAGCACGGAGAAAGAAGGACCCTCAGAAGCTCAAGTGAGGAGCCAGTCCAGGGAATGGAGAGCAAAGGGCCAGCGCTGGTGCAGGTGGCTAAAGACAGTGGAGAGTGCTGGGGAGGGAGAAAGAGGATCCAGCAAGGGGGAGGGAGGCTCGATGCCCAATGCCACTGCCAGGTGTCAGGGTTCCTGGTGCTGCCCCAAGGGCCTAGGGAGAGCAAGTAGCCCAGTCGAGGGTCAGGGTTTTGTTTCTCGTAAGGCGCCCTGGCCCAGATGAGGATCAGGGGCCAGGGACCAGGCCAAAGGGCCTGGCAAAGGCCAGGGGCCAGGAGGAGCCATGTGAGGGCACAGCGTGGGTCACAGTGGGTGCAGAGAGCGGCAAGAGACAGGACCAAATCAAGGAGCCCAGGTAAGGGATCGACCCCACCAAAAGGTATTAGGAACACAATGATCAGGAGGCCCCTGCTCCAGGAAAAAGCGGTAGAGGAAGGAGAAATAGGATCAGCATTAGGATGAAGAAACAGAGGGCTTCACAAAGGGCACAGAGTGGAGCGATTTTGGGGGCAAAATCAAGGGGTGCCCAGATCAGACACGACAGTTAGAGACACCAGAGAAAAGAATACAACCCAAGTAATGGATAAGGAGCTCAGGTTGGCAGCCAGGCCAGGGGACTGTAGGGTGAAAGGTCAGGGTGAAGTAAAGCTGGGTTAGCTTAGTGGCAGCTTTCAAAGCTAGAGGGCAGGAGAGGGAAGGCAGGGGATCGCTCAGGGCAATGTCATCACTTGGCCCAAGTCTACTACCAGTTGTCAACTCTGGGTGGTAATGAGGGCCCAGATGAGAGGCCCATAGGGATCCTTCAGGGCCCAGAGGCCAGCCAATTAAACTACTCTGCCCCAGGTGAGTAGATCCTCAGAGTTGGACCAGGACCAAAGGAGGGCAATGTGAGGGATACATTTAATCCAGGATTGGGGGGTGTTGGTGGACAGTCAACAACCATTGGAGGAGACCAGCCTAGGGAGAATCAGGGGAAGATGAGGGTCCTGGAAATGTCAAAATAAGACAGTACAAGGAGAACAGAAGGGAGACACAGGAGGGGGGCCCAGCAATGGACCTCAAATCAAGGGACAGGGACTGGGTCATGGAGAAGGGTGACCGGGGGCTCCAGCAAGGAGCTAGGCCCAAGAATGGGTAGCCAAGTACCAGGACCCAGTCCTGGGTCCCATGAAAACAGACAGGGCTGGGGAGAGGAGAAAGGGGAACAAGGGCAGTGGGAGGTGCAGGGAGATTAGGGTTCAAAGCCCAAGTTCACTCCTTGGTGTCAGGATTGAGGAGCAGGGCTCAGGCTGAGAGAGTCCAAATGGCCCAGGCAATGGGCACAGCTATGTTTTCCCAAAGGGAGCCCACAGAGCCAAATTCTCAGTTTCAGTCCCCTGGACATGGTGATCATCATGTGAAAGGGATCTTGAAAAGGGGACCAGCAGGGACAGGAAGAACAAGAGGGATGAAGGAGGGTAAAGGATGAAAGGCCAGAGGAAGGGTGTTGATAGAGTGCAGGCCAGGACTTCTGAAAGGAGCCCATGCTAGGGACCAACAGGAGGGCCCAGGCCAGGAAAGGGCAGTGAAGGTCAGGGCCAGGCAGATGGGCAACAGTAGGTCTCTGTTTCAAGGAAGCCAAGGGGAACAGGTTACTGACCCCAGTGAGGCCCACATTCCAAGCCCAGGGAAGCACGGAGCAAGAAGGGCCCCCAGAACCTCAACCAAGGAGGCAGGCCAGGGAATGAAGAACCAAGTGCTAGGGCTTGGGCAGGAGGCTCAGGACAGTGGACAAGACTTTGGAGGGATTGCAGGTTCTCTGGCAGAGGGCGGCAGGTTCCTGGCCCGGGGCCACTGCCAGATGTCAGCATTCTGGGTGCAGGACCAAAGGCCCAGAGAGAGCAAGGGACCTAGGCGATAGGCAGGACTCAGTTTCCCATAAGGTGCTCTGGCCCAGATGAGAATCAAGGGACAGGGTCCTGGCAAAGGAGGTTTGGCAAGTGAAGAGGGCCAGGAGGAGCGCTATGGGAGTGCACAGCGGGGGGTCTTGGTGGGTGCGTGGGGAGGCAAGACCAGGACCCAAGCCAGTTGCTAAGAAAAAGGACCCACCTGAGCAACCATGGATGAAAGACCCAAAAGTAGGAGACATGTAAGCGCCTTAGGAAAGCATGACTGGAAAGGGAGGATGGGATTCTCAAGGACCAGGAGACAGAGAAAAGCACAATAGGCATATAGTGTAGCAAGATGGCGCTTCCAAGCAAGGGGCCCCGCAGGTCAGACCCAACAGGAAGAGAGTCTGTGCTACACCAAGTAACATGAGGGACACTGTCAGAGGCTCAATTGAGTACCCAGGCCCGGGGACTGAAGCACAAAGTGTCATGGTTAGGGAGATCTGGGTTGAGGTATGGGCAGCATGCAAGGCCAGAGGGCAGGGGAGGGAAGGGAGGAGATCTCTCACGGCTGGGTTGGGAGCAAGTCACATATTAACTTCCAGGCCTCCAGGTTCAGGCAGCAATGTAGACTCAGGCAAGAGGCAGGGATCTGTTTTCCATAGGGAACCTTAAGGGCACAGAGGCCAGCCAATTTGGCTCCTCTGCCCAGATGAGTAGATCCTCAGAGAGGGACCTGCACCAAAGGAGGGTCAAAAGAGGGCACTGTGAGGGGATACCTGGGGTACGGAAGTTGTGGTTGTGGTTGGTTGGCAGCCACGACCCATTCCAGGAGCCTAGGCTAGGGAGAAGAAGGGAAAGTGAAGGGTCCTGGCAGTGCCAGGATACCATAGCACCAGTGGAACAGAGGAGAGGCACAGGATAGGGAGTGTAAAAAGAGGCCTGAAAACAAGGGAAGGGAAAGGGTCCTCGAGAAGGGCAGCCAGGGCCTCAAGCAAAAACCTGGGTCCTGCCGCAGGCTGGCTGGCTGGGCAAAATAGCCGGGGGTGAGTGACAAGCAACATGTGAAGATTGATGCAGTGGGAGCCGTTTATTGTAGGACTGCAGGGGTATATATACATAACTGAATACACAGCTTGTTTCAATTTAGCATCATCCAGTTACAGCAATCCTCATCATCTTAATAATTATACACAGCTTAACATAATTAGATAGAGCAGTCAGTCATTAAGGAATCTCTATCATCTTAATGGCTCGCTGGTGTTACTTCATCTTAATTATACACAGCTTAACTTAATAAACATCATCTTAACTTGTTTGTGGTCCTCTACAGGGCCCAGTAATGGAGAGCCAAGTGTCAGCATATGGGGTTGGATGAATGAAAAAGGATATGGATAGGGAGGAGAGAGAGGGGAGAAAGAGGAGCAGATGGCACAGGGGGAGGAGGGCTCAAGGCCCAGTTCCACTGCAGGGTGTCAGGACTCAGAAGCAGGGCTGAGGGTGGCCAATGGGCACAGGCAATGGGCAGGGCTACGTTTTTTCAAAGGGAGCCTGCAGTGCCAAGAGTCCAGGTCAAGTCGCCTGGCCCAGGTGAGCATCCTGGGAGGGGTATCAGGAAAACAGGCTTGGCAGAGTCAGAAACCACTAGAGGGTGGAAGTAAGGCTCAACCTGAAGGGCTGCAGGTCAGGTGTGAGTGGGGTAGGGGCCAGGATTCCAGCAAGAAGCCCAGGCAAGGGACCTAGAGGAGGACCCAGGCCAGGGGAGAGCAGGGAATGCCCTCATGAGATGGGGGTGCTGCGGTAGGGTACTGCAGTACAGGAAATCCAAGGGGAGCAGGAAAGCAGCCCCAGGGATGGGCTCTCAGACAATGGCCTGAAAATCAGTGAGGAAGAAGGGCCACCAGAGGCTCAAGCGAGGAGCCAGGCCAGGGAAATGAGAGCCAAGGGCCAGGGCTTGGACAGGGGGCTCAGGACAGTGGACAATATTTGGGAGGGAAGGCAGGGGATCCAGCAGGGGGAAGTCAGGCTCCAGCCTCAGGGCCATGTTCATGTTTCAGGGTTTCTGGTGAAGGACCAAGCACCCAGGGAGAGCAAGGGCCCAGGCCAGGGGCAGTACATTGTTTCCCATAAGGCTCTTGGACTCAGATGAAAATCCAGGGCCAGGGTCCTGGCAAAGGAGGCCAGGAAAGGGAGAGTGGCCAGAATTAATGCCATGGGAAAGCACGGCTGGAGGTCGGGGTGGGTGTGTGGAGGGCCGAGAGCCAGGACCCATGCCAGGCACTCAGGCAAGGGACCCACCTGATCAATGTTGATGAGGGACCCAAGGACAGGAGACCCAGGAGCGCCAGAAAATAGCACAAGGGGAAGGGGATAAAGGGCCTCCAGGAGGATCAGGAGAAGACAAGGGGCACCTAGGTGAGGCCTCTGGCGGGCCCAAAATGGGCCCCCAGGTCAGACCCAACATGAATAGACTCCATGCTATGGAAAAGTCCATGAGGAACACAGTCACAGGCTCACGTGAACACCAAGACCCAGGGACTGGAGTGCAAAGGGTCAGGGTTAGGGAGGGCTGGGTTGCAGTAGGGGCAGCATGCAAGGAGAGAAAGCAGGGGAGGGAAGGGAGGGGATCGGTCAGAGCTGGGTTGGATCAAGTCCCATGTAATCTGCCAGGTCTCAATGTTCAGAAAGTGAAGGGGACTCAGGCAAGTGGCAAGGCTCTTTCCCATAGGGAGCATTCAGGGCACAGAGGCCAGCTAACTCCACTATTCTGACCCAGGTGAGTTGATCCTCAGAGAGTGACCTTGACCAAAGGAAGGGCCAAAGATGGTACTGTGAGAGGATACCTGATTGATGGAGGTGGCGGGGGGTGGGGGGGTAGGCTGCCAGGACCCATTGAAAGACCAGAAAGCTGAAGGAGGGAACACGCTGAAGGGGCACAAGTCAGTTCTGAGTGGGGTGGGGGTCAGGATCCCAGCAAGGAGCCCAGGCAAGGGACCTAGATGAAAGCCCAGGCTTGGGGAGATCAGGGACCACAACTAAACAGGGAAAGCAGGCCTGCACTTGGTACTGTTATACAGGAAAGCCAAGGGGAAAAGAGAAGTGGCTCCAGAGAGGGGCCCTCAGACAATGCCCACAAAAGCACTGATCCAGAATGGCCACCAGAGGCTCAAGCACAGAGCCAGGCCTGGGAATGCAGAGCTAAGGGCCAAGGCAGGGTAGAGAGTTCAGGACAGTGGATGGGGCTTGGGAAGGAAGGCTGGGATCCAGTTGGTGGGAGTCAGGTTCAAGTACCAGTGCCCCTGACAGGTGTTATGGTTCTGGGTGCAGGACCAAAGGCCCAGGAATGCAAGGGGCCCACATGAGGGGCAGGGCTCTGTTTCCACAAGGTGCCCTGGTGCAGATGAGAATGGTGCAGGTACCAGGCCAAGGGGACCTGGCAAAAGAGTAGTCCAGGAGGACAGTGACCAAAAGATATGGAACAGGGTTGAGGTGGATTTGGAGAGGGGCAAGAGCCAGGACCCAAGCAAGGATTCCAGGTAAGGGACCAACTCACCGAAAAGATGATTAGGAACACAAGGAGCAAGAAGCCTGCTCACCAGGTGAAAGTGCTAGGGGAAGGAGAGAATGGGACAATGCTAGGATGAGGAGAGAGAGGGAAGTGCAAAGGGCAAGGAGGGGAGCTCAATAGGGGACCCAAGCAAGAGGCCCCCAGGTCTGTCCCAACAACAAGAAACCCCACAGGAAGCAACACGACACAAGGAACACGATCAGGGGCTCAAGTGAGTGGCCTGGTCCTAGAATTGGAGTGCAAAATATCAGGGTTATGAGGACTGTGTTGGGGTAGTGGCAGCATGCAAGACTAGAGGGCAGGGCATTGAAGGGAGGGAATCAGGCAGGACAAGGTTGGCACTTGGCCTTCAATGATCAGAGGACAGTCAATTCCACTCCTCTGCCCCAGATAAAGTAGATCCTCAGAGAGGGACCTGGTAAAAAGGAGTGCCAAAAGAGGGCACTGTGATGGGATACCTTGTGTCCAGAATCAGGGGGTCAGTGGGGAGCCAGAACCCATTTTTGGAGCCCAGCCTAGAGAGAAGTAGTAGGAGGGGAGAGTCCAGGCGATGCCAGGATAGCACAGTACTGTTGTAGGGTCAAATGAGGCAAGGCACCAAACATAGCAGGAAACAGTTTTATTTTATTTTATTTGCAGCCAGGCTCAGAGGGCACAGCTTTTGCTGTAATCAATCAATCCCCTTTACCCCGATTTCAGGCAGTTTCAGAATTTTATACCCAGCATGTAAGGGGAGGGGCTCAGAATTTCACATAAAAGCAGCTTTTTATTTCACTGTTTTGGGCAAGTTAATTCTTCAAGGACAACACCTGAGTAGGGAGAGCTTCTTTTCCCCATTTTTCCTCTCCCTGCCAGTTGTTATCATGGAGCCCCGTTGGTAACATATTTTAAAAATGTAGACATCACTGTGAAGCCCAGCTCAAGGCCAAAGGCCTTGTTTTCACATTTCTACAAACTACTATACAGGATATGTTTATGAAAAACTAGTAAGGGGGTGCCCAGCACCTGCAGTGCTGGTATCTTCTTGGCCAGGGGCCAAGTAAAACAGGGCAACAGCAAAATAGGAAGTTTATATATATTGAATGATTTTGCAGAGACTCTTTTGCTAACAGTCCAAAAATCAGCCATGGTGAAGGTTTCTTTATAATCCCAGGTAAGACTTTTCTGTGGAGAAAGGGGTTGTTACTTAAATCCCCCCTTTAATGATGCTCCCCATAAATTAATCCTTTAAATTTAAGAGCATCATTACCATTATATTGGCTTAAGGCCTTATATAATATCAAAATCTTAGTTGTTGTCATCTTTTCGAAAGCAGCTTTCATAGTGTACTCGTTAGCTTTAATGCACAGTGGAGGCTAATATGGGAGAAATAAACAGGTTTACAGCAGAATACCCAGTATAGCAGTTAAGCTTTTAAATTTACCTAGGATTGACAACTGCCACAGTCTGGCTGGGCACAAATGCCGCAGTCTGGCTGGGCACAAAATCACGAGCCACCACACAGCTTGTAGATTCAAACAGCAACTCTTTGTTCCCGAACTCACACCAGCCGTCTACAATCACATTCTGGGGAAATCCACGTTCTCTGCCCAAATCCACATCCACTGGGCTTCTATCTCCCAAAAAATACTGTCTGAATCCCGTGAGAACTCAAGGGGAACTCAGGCAGCAGGATACGCCCTATTCTCAGCAGGAATAATCTTAAATCTGGAACCACCCTTAAACCCGGATAGTCCTAAACTGGGAACACCCTAAGCTCGGATCCGCCTTGGTCCTTGAGCAAGGTCACCTACATGCAATGTCACTGCAAAATGTCCTATTTCCACGAGTCCTTCCACTAAGCAACATGGGGTACACTGGCAAGGAAATTGTCATACCTACTTGGCTAATGGCTCCCAGCATATCCCCCCTTCTGATTAATTAAACAACAAGCAATGTGGCTTAAAGACCGTGCCTGGTAGGTTGTCCAATTCAACATATGGTTCTTACCCGTCATGGGAAAAACTGACCTTTAGGCATCAGCCTCCTGTCTTAGGTTGATACCACTGCAATTGGATCATACCTGTCACTGACTACTGGTCCAGCATATAGCCATTGGCCCCCAAATTTTAGACCATCACTAGCAGAAGGGAGGAGGATACAGAAATGCCACGGCACCAAGCCAATTGACGGCTCCTTGGGGAAAATTGCATCACTGGTGACACCATCAGCAAAGATATGCCAGCACTACCACAATTAACATGGGGTGCACTGGCAAGGAAATAAAAATTGCATCACTGGTGACACCATCAGCAAAGATATGCCAGCATTACCACAATTTGCTGCACCAAACGATAGTTACATAGTCCAGGCAAGTTCTGCAAGCAGTTCAAAGTGGAGGAATCTATCAATATGTCCATTTCCTCCCAAAATCCGTTTCCTCCCAAAGTAAGTTGACTCCTTGATTGAGCATTACTTGTTGAGTTATATTCATTGATGCATCAGTTTATACAGTTTACTGTGATAGCTATCATAGAAGCTGTAGTTTTGTTTTATCTTTGTCTTCACTGGCACTGGGATGAAGATAGAAATTCTGGCAATGATGCTAAAGAGACATTATCCTGAAAAGAATTATTAAATATAATGAAAAGGAAAGGTGAAAGTAAACAAACAGATCTGTTAACCTACTTTAAAAACAATCCTTAACAGCTGTTTACCTAATTTAAATTAAACCATATAAATCACGTGAATAAAAAAAAATAATAATTCGGATCCATTTTTTCATGAGCGCTCCTCATATAAGAAATATGGACATACGCACATACAGACATACAACACAAAACACAAGAGTGCACACAAACGTACAACACATAAGAAAATAGTAAAGGCCTTGTAGCTTTACCTAGGTGAAATCTCCATTGCAATGTTTAAAAACTCCACAGTCAAAAAATAAAACTGATCAGAAAAACATTAACCTAGGTTTGTATGTGCTCAAAAAATAAAAATAGAACCTTATGATGCGGAAAAATGCAATAATCTTTCCGATCTGTAGAAATTGTTTTAGTTAATCTCTCTGGAATCCAAATCGGCTGCTGTTCTCCCTGTGGAAACACACAAACAGAGCCCCGACTCCAGACAATCACTGGGTCAGGACCTTTTCATTGTCCTGTTAGAATATCTTTCCAAAGTACTTTAGGCTTATGTACATTTTTTGGATACATATGCCTTTCTGCAGCACTAAGTCCTGATGAATCCAAATTTATAAAGTTTAGAGTAAAAAGCGTTATTTTAAGTTTATCTTTGGGGGATATATACCCCTTTTCAATTCCCTCTTTTTGCTTTAATAAGTATATGTCTGTATCTAATAGTTGTCTTAGCTTTTTGCATTTTCTATCTGAAATACCTTACTTGACATTTTCAACCATTTTTTATCTTATTTCTATCTTCTAGTTTTTTTTTTAAGGTTTGTATATTTACCCTTAGTTGCTTATTTTCCTCCTAGTTTGTTTCCTATTTTGTGGGTTTAAAATTATTGTCTTCCTACATCTTTTTTATCTTTCTTCATCTTTTCTATCTTTTTTTCTTTTTAACTTTCTATACTTCTGTCTTTAAAGTTTTTCACTTCAAATTTTTAATCTTCTTTATCTAAATATCTTTTATCCTATTATTTTCCCATTTTCATGGTTTTTTTAGTAATGCTTTTAAGATTAACTAGGCTTCAAATGATGCAATAAAGCAATCTTTTTTCCGCCATGAAGGTATCTCGACCACCTTCAATTTAACCTTTTAAAGCCTTTCAATTATCATCTATACTGTATTTTTAAATGTACTTTTTCACCACCTACAGCTTCACTCTTTTAAACGAGGCTTAGATTTTGTTTAAATTGCTTCAATGTTAGTTTTCATGGCTGCCCTTCAACCAAAGGCTTTTTTTAAAACTCCATTGAGAAGCTTTGTCTCAATCTGCCATGTACAAATACCTTTTTCTTCTTTCTTCCTTTCTCAAGCTTTTAAAGTAAGTCTAGTTTCCTCAAAATCTTTTTAAATGGCATTTTACAACTTTTTACTTTACCACACAGAGATGATCTCATCTAGAAATATTTCTTTTTCCTTTAACCTTTTATATTAAAATATATTTCCACATCTTGAATCTTTTTCTATCTCTTTTTTAACCATTAACCCTTTTTATAAATTCACATTTTGAAACAACTCTTATAAAATTTCTGATTTAGACAAATTACTCCACTTTAATAAGATGAAAGACTTTCATGTTTTTTATGATAATATAATACTATAATTGAAACCCAACTGAAAATTTTTCTACTCTTTGTATATAAATTACACATGATAGAATCTTAACTCTTAGTAACCTTCTTTTAGCAAAGACACAGACCCAAAGCAATATTAAACCTTTTTTCCATTTACCAATTTATGAAAACACACATAATGTTTAAATATATTACCTTATGGAACTTAATAAGTAAAGAGTACTTGATTTATATTTAGTGGTTGATATTTTAACACTTTAGCTTTGTAAATTAATTAGATGTCTGTAAAAACCAAGATCTTAGACAAATGTAGTAAACAGAACTAGCCATCTCTTTCTTGTTGAAGAAAAATCTTTCTACAGGATACCATGATGGTCCCATTGATATACTTAATAACTCGTCTTTAAAAAGCCATGGGCTACATTTTTGTATTGTATCAACATATGTCCTAACTGTTCTTGGTTTTACTGGGGTGCCTCCTTCCTCTAACAATTTCTCTTGCTTAGAGGCGAACAACTTCAAACCTTGAGTCAACCATTTTCCCCAGTTTGCCTGAGAAAGTTCTAGGAACAGGCAACTTGAAATAAAAACAAAATAAATCAAAACAATAACACATTGTTTTTTGAATTGGTCACCCATTCTTTCACTCTTCCTCAGGGGCGAGCAATTTCACTTACCTCCAAGCTTCAGAAGTTCCCTGTACGGGCCACCAAATGCCGCAGTCTGGCTGGGCACAAATGCCGCAGTCTGGCTGGGCACAAAATCACTAGCCACCACACAGCTTGTAGATTCAAACAGCAACTCTTTATTCCCAAACTCACACCAGCCGTCTACAATCACGTTCTGGGGAGACAACCATCTCCCAAAAGCATGTTTGGGACCCAAAGTTGAATGCCCTTCTAGGTATGCACTAGCACATGTGCTAGTTCTCTTGTGTTGTTGGCTATATTCTTAACGTTTTTATATATTTTAATACATTTGGATGCCACAATCTGAGCTGTTGAGCTATTCACATATTTCTCTCTCCTCAGCCAGTATATAACCTAATGCCAAGCAGTTTTGTTAGTTAGCCACTGATGTTGGCTCTGTTTTGTGGCTAGGAGGTCTAAGGCTTTGGCAGTCTGATTAATAATAATTTCTAGTACAGCTTGTAAGTGAATAATTCTGTTTAACAGGTAAATAGGAGTTCTATATCTCCAACTGCCATTTTGTGCCCAGGTAATGGGACCATAAGTGGCAGTGATCCTCTGGGGTGGCCACTTACCTTCACCCCAAGATTGGTGACTTTCTAAATCACGTTACTTCAACATGGACATCTTTTTTCTTTCCAAACTGTAATCCATCCATTGCATTCCTCTAGCTGGACAGGTCCTAAATATATGTGTTACCCCCTCTTGGTTATTGTGGATTGTCTTGAAATATGGTTCACATGATCTCCATGGTTGGAATAGGAGTAGAATAGAACCTGTTAAGTTTATCAAAGGAAACCAAACTAAATAATAGACTAACATTTTGGTTAGCATAGGTTAAACAGCATAAATTAACAAACCAAAACTAATAACACCTAAAAAATCCTAGAAAATTTATATAAGCAAGATAAAAAAGCATAAATTAATTTTTTTACCCAGTTTCCAGTCAGTAGGAGTTACGGTTATCAAAAGAGTAGCAAAACCTAGAGAATTGTGTATATGTCTAGAAGCAAGGGGTGCCAATTCATTATAGTACACAAACTATCTTAGCGGTTGAAAGCATTCATTAGCCCTGGTGGGAAGTTTATCTTTCATGGTGCATTGATCAGCCAGTCTCTCTGGTGTGGCTGAAGGAGGGCCATGGTCTCCTCAAGCTTCAGCTGTGCATACACCAGTCGGCTTCTGGAGTGACTGGAGCAGGGCTGTTGTCCTTCTGACCCTCAAGCTTCTCTGGTACTCCTTTTTTTCTAGACAGTCAGCTTCAAGTGTGTAACAGCACCTGGAGTGCACACACAGTCCACAGCTGCAGGCTTGAGTCTGGTGTATTCAATCAAAAAAACTATTTCTGCAAACTTGACTGCAGTTGGGTGGATAAAATAACAGGGAAAGGGCCCTTCAAAGAAGTTTAGGTGTTTGAATATTTCATTCTTTGACCCAGAATCAATTTCCAGGCTTGAAGGGGTGTGCACCTGTGGTCAAATTTAGTGGCAATCTTTCTCTAACCCAATGGTTGAGAACCTGTAAATTTTTCCCTATGTCCTGAAGCTGTCTTCTCAGGGTGAATTCTCATATCTCTCTTAAGTCTCCCAATGGTCCTCTAATAAGAGGGGGGCCTTACATACATTATCTTTTAAGGAGAGAATCCAGTCCTCCTAGTGGGAATGGATCTAATCCTCAACAGTGTCATAGGAAGAAGTTCATCACAATGTAAGTGAGTCTCCTGACATAGCTTACCCAATTGAGACTTAAAGTCCTGTTCACCCTTTGAACGTTACCAGAACTCCACAGCCTATAGGCAGTATGTAACTTCCATGTGATGTTTAAACTCTGGTCATTAATCATATCACCTCTGCCCAAAAGCTGGCCTATTGTTTGAGCCAATAGTTATTATGATAAAAAATCTGGAATCATTTCCCAGAGAAGCATCCTGGTTATCTCTTGACTTTTCATGGCAGGTGGTAAAGGCTTCCACCCAGTCAGAGTAGGAACACACAAAAACCAACAGTTACTTATAGCCCCGTGGCATGATAGTTCATTGAAGTCTACTTCCAAGTCTTCAAAAGGTGCTCTTCCTATAGTTTGGATCCCTGGTGGGGACTCTGGCCCCTGACAAGGATTGTTATGGGCACAAGACTCACATTCTTTTCAGAATATCCAGGTGAAGTTTGTGAGCCAGATGACATAGAAATGTTGACTCACAACTCTCTCATGTACTGTATTTCCAATGTGTTCTCAAGTGGAACTGTTTGATAAAGGTTAGGGCTACATTCTCTGGGATGGCTATGCCAGCCATCACAATATCTCCATTTTCTCCTTCTGGGAGAAAATTTTCCTTTTTTGTCTCAAACTATTTACGTTCATGTTGGGAGTATGTTGGCTCCCATTCTGTTACATAATAGGCCATGCAGAAGGGCAGCCTTTAAACCTGGGACTTGATTTTCTTCTCATTTATTGCAGACAGTTCCTTGGCTTCTCTGTACGCCCTGCAGTTGCCCTGAGAAACCAAAGTTTCCCTTTCAATGACCGTGGCAATATATAATCACAACTTTCCTGGGAGCCCACAGTGCATCCAAAATTTTATGAATTTCTTGCCTATACATCATGCCTTTTTTTCTCCTGAGTTAATGAGTCCCTTTTCTTTGTATAAGGCCCACTAAATATGAAGGGTAGCAAACACATATTTTGAGTCTATGTAAATATATACCCAGAATCCTGCTGTCAACTGAGGTGCTTGACTCAAAGCAATAAATTTTGCTTTTTGTGCTGAGGTTCCCTGAGGCAGAGGTTCTGCCTCAACAGTGGAGTCCAGAGTGACCACTGCATATCCAGCAAAACATAACCCATCTTTTATAAAACTTCTTCCAACCAATATTTGTCTCAAAGCCAATTTATCAGCTTCCAACACCAGAAGATCTGTGGCTGCACGGGTCCGTAAACAAGGTGGCCAATCTTGGGCTACAGAGCCCAGCTCTTTGGACAGATATCCATATCAAGACTCCTACAGCCATTCCAGACTGTCCCTGGATGTACAGAAAGTAAAGCTTTGTGAGGTCAGATAGCCCTAGTGCAGATGCACTGAGAGTGCTTGTTTAATGTCCTTAAAGGTCTTTTGCATAGGTGGCCCACATATTAAAGAATCCCATTCTCCCCACTTTGTGGCTTCACAGAAGGTTTTTCTATAACTGAAAGTTGGGGATCCACATATGGCTGAATCTGGTAGCCCCCAAGAATTCTCTATTCTGATAGCAGGTTGAAAGGAATGGAATTGAGCAGATTTCCTGTTTCTTTTGAGGTCCAGTGGCTATTGTCTGTTCTGTTGCTGAGTCAGATGGTAGCCAAAGTATTTGACCTTTTTCTTGATATATTTGGGCTTTAAAGTCAGAGTCCAGTACTGTCCCAAGGATGGTGTCCTCAAGCCCCTGGGAAGAACTGTCATTTAGGGAAGGGGAGCATACATAAATCCTCTGACACTTTAAGATGCAGGAAATTTTTTGTTATCTCCCATATAGGATCCTGGCTGGTGGGATTCTCCAACTCTCAAATCTAATGTAAATCTTAGCAGAGATTGATGCCCTGGGACCTCATTTATATAAAAGACACCTATGTCAATGTCAGCGTGGGCCATCTGCCATGTTGGAGGACAGGTTCCCTGCAGGTTCTGGTGTAGCAGCCACATTCTGCTCACTTAGTTTTTGCTCTTTGTCTGTGTGGCTTTTTCCACTTTACAGGTGGGAGCCTGCTCTAATTGTGTATAGCATAACTAACCAACTTGTGATTTTGTTTGATATGCCTTGATGCATGGGGCTCTGTGTCCCTTTCTGTTGGTGGCTCACAGCGTGTGGCTTGGAGCCAAGGTGGCATGTCCTTTTGGAGTGTGCACCATATGGCCCTCTATTGGGTATTAATATGAATATATTTCTGGTTCTTTTTGAGGCTTACAGCAGCCGAGTCATCCTGAGGCACTGATTTCTGTGCATCTTATACAGTTGAGTGTGTCTATTGGACCCCTGCCATATTCATCTATCATCAACTTCTGAGCAAGTGGGAAGAAATTTCAAGGAGGGGTTGGAGCCAAAGGCTGGGGGAAAGCATTCATTTCTTCTCTGTTCAAGGCTTAGCATTTGAGCATGGAATTAGGTGCTTGCCCACTGGGGCCACTGGGGCTTTCCCCTTTTGTCTGACCACCCTATGTTTTCCTTACAAACATTTTGACCATTGGCTTTGTTGTAATGAGACCCCCCTTTTGAGTGTTATCTGTGTTTGTGGTTAGGGCAGCTGTAAGGAGATCCATCCTCCTCTTTATATTTTTGGTCTGCCTGTCTTTGAGCCTCTGGGTCTCCATTGAGGAAAACTGTGGTGGCCATCTTTATCAGCTCTCTGTCACACTTCTCAGTAAAGCCAGTTTGTGATTTTTGGCAAATGTCACTCTAAGCCTGTTCCACAAAGGCTGCATTCGTCACCTGTTGCTTGTGCCTCTGCACCTCTTCTCTGGCAAACTTGCATAGTGATGCCCCTTGTACGATGCTTGTATGTTGCCCCTCCTCTCCTGGGCACCTCTGGGCAGAGAGAGGGACAGCAGCAGCACTGGCCCGGACACTCAGCTCTGAGTCAGTTGGGCACAACTCTTTTGATCATTACTGAGAGTTTCATAAGGCAGAGGGGTCTTAGGCAGTTGTGGGGTCTAGATAAATATTCAGGGATATCAAAGGTGCAAGAGGGGAGATGCTGGAGCAGTGGTAAGATTTGCTTGGCTCTATTTGTCTGGAGATGTGCTCTGGCTTAGACTAGGTCTTAGGTCTGGCTCTGATTCCTTCTAACTCTTGGGAATAGTTTCTTTCTTATTTTTTTATCTTTGAATTTCTATGAGAGCTTTTTGATATCTCTTTAATTTTAGCCCTTTTTCTTTGTTGTGGCCCCATCCTAGATCTGGATAATGGTCTGTATTAGATCAGTAATGGTCCAGGGTTTCTCCATGTAGGAGGAAGTATGATTTTTTCCAGCTTATGAGTGCAATGGTGGTGAAAGGCTGGCACACAAACCTGCCTTGTCTCCCTCAGGTGTCTCTCTGGTCAATATGGGCAGGTCCTTTAGTCCCTTGCAGGGGCATCTGGAGTGCTCTCATCTGGGTTGTGGCTCTGGTCTTGGGACAAATCTCCCACCTTAATCTTGGGAGGTGAAATATTCTTTCATTGTAGGAAGCCTTTGGCTCTGAGGACACCAAAAAGAAAGGAATACCCAGTATTGGGGGCCATCATTTGTTGCTTCTGAGAATGACAAGGCTGAGGGGACAGTTTGCTGTCCCAGTGGTATTGGCAAATTTGGGTAGAGTGGCACATAAGGTGGTGAATCCTCTTTTCTCTCATGGGGAAAACTGTTTCCCTTCCTATTTTTCCTCCATCAGGTATTCTGGATAGCTGCTTTCTGCTGGGTCTTAGAGACCTCTAGGCTCCTTGATAACATCAGCTTGGACTGTCTATCTAGACAGGCTCTCAACCAAGAGGGCTGTTTCTGTACTATCTCTTGACAGCAGTCAATGGAAAAGAAATGGTTCAGGGACTCCAACAATAATCAAAAGGACCTCAGCAATGACTCTCTCATCTGTAGAGCCTTCTGGTTCCCAGACCACATCTTGCATGGGCCATTCTAATTCAGAGAATATGCCACATTTTTGGAGAGAGTTTCACCCCACCATTACCAGAAAAACCTTCCTAAAGGTTTCTAACAAACATTTCAGAAGGCTCAGTTTTCTTTGTGTGCCTCCCATGTTCCAGCTTGCATCATCAGCATCGCACATGTAGGACAAAACTCACTTTGTCCATCTCAGGATGTTCCCCTTGTGGGGACTTAGGGCCCTCTTAGCGTTGTGGGTTGGCCTCAACCCCTGACCTGGAGCTTTCACCTAGATATTGGTTGGTGAACTTTCATTATAGACTGTATGACATGCCATTGAACCTCAGATCAGGACTCCACACTTGCTTCGGCCCTGGGGTTGGGTAGGAAACCTTCCCTTTTTCCATCTCATTTGCATACTTTTCCCACAGACATGGTCAGAAATAAATTTCTATACTGCACAAATTCTAACATTTTCAAACCAAACAAAAAGGGTGTCACGGTTTCCCCTCTGATCACTGACCCCAAAAACAGTCTACTGGGGTGACTCCCTGGGTCTGTTTCAGCTCCAACTACTTTGGAGAATACTCAGGACTCAACAGAGGTTGATCAAGCCTCTCTTCCTCCCACTTAGGCCTCCAGGGGGAAGTGAGGTGGTCTTCAAAAGCAAATGGACCCAGGTCCTAACTGTTCAGTTGGGCGGGGCTCCAAAACCTTAATTCTGGTTCCTGCTGCCTATGGGTCCCTTTGTGCTCTGGGATGGCAACCCCAGGGTGCTGGGTGAGTCGTTCCTCCTTCAGATCAAGAATGGCCTGGGTGTGCCAAGGAGAATGCAGTCCCCCCAACCTGGAAGTGGGTCTGTGGATAAAAGAGAGGCACAATAGCCCTCCCTACCTCCTATGTCCCATCTGGGTCCCCACAAATGTTGTAGGGACAAACAAGGCAAGGAACCAAACATAGCAGGAAACAATTTTATTTGGCTGCAGCCATGCTCAGAGGGTACAGCCTTTGCTGTAATCATTCAATCCCATGAAACCCGCATTCAGGTAGTTTCAGGGGTTCAGAAGTTCACAGTCTGAAAAAGTTCACATAAAAAACAGCTTTTTTCTTTCACTGTTTTGGGCAAGTTAACTCTTCAAGGACAACTCCTGAGATGGGGAGAAACTCTTTTCCCCATTTTTTACTCTCCCTGCCAGTTGTTACCATGGAGCCAAGTTGGTAACATATCCTTAAAATGTAGACATTTCTATGAAGCCCAGTTCAAGGCTACCAGCCTTGTTTGCACATTTCTACAAATTACTATACTTGATATGTTTGTGAAAAAGTAGTAAGGTGTGCGAGCATCTGGAGTGCTGGTATCTGCTCGGCCAGTGACCAAGTAAAACACAGCAATAGGAAAATAGGAAGTTAATCAACATTGAATTCTTTTGCAGAGACACTTTTTCTGACAGTCCTAAAAACAGCCGTGGTGAAGAATTCTGGAGTAGCCCAGTTAAGACATTTCTGTGGATAATGGGGGTTACAGTTGAATACAAGGAGAACAGAGGGGAGTCACAGGAGGGGGATCAATAAAGGGGCTTGAAATCAAGGGAAAGGGACAGGATCCTGGGGAAGGGTGGCCTCAAGCAAGGAGCCAGGCCCGGGAATGGAGATCCAAGTGTATTGGCCCAAGCAGGGTCCCATGAAAACAGACAGGGCTAGGAAGGGGAGAGCAGGGAGAAAGGGGCATGGTTGGCACAGGGACAGTAGGGCTCAAGGCCCAGGTCCACTGATGGGTGTAAGGGTTGGGAAGCAGGTCCCGGGCTGAGGGAGGCTAAAGAGTCCAGAAAAAGGGGAAGGGCTATATTTTTTCAAAGAGAGCCTACAGGGCCAAAGTCCAGGTCTAGTCCCTTGGCTGTGGTGAGTATCTGGTAAAGGGATAAGGAAATCATAGGGACAGTGACAACAGGAGGTACCAAGGAGGGCACAGCAGGAAGTGCCGGAGGATGCCTGTTGATGGGGGGGGGGTACAGGACCCCCACAGGAATACCAGGCTAGGTACCTAGAGCAGGGCCCCATCCTGAAAGTGTAGAGATAGGTGAGGCCTGCGCAGGAAGGCAGCACTAGGATTCTGCCATGCAGGGAAGCCAAGGGGAGCAGGAAAGCAGCCCAAATGAGGGGCAAGCTGAGAGCAAGAAGAGCCACCAGAGTCTCAAGTGAGGAGACAGGCCAGGGAATTGTGAGAAAAGGGCCAGGACTGGGGCTGGGGGATCAGGACAGTGGACATGGCAGAAGAGGGAAGGAGGGGATACAGCAGTGGGCAAGCAGGCTCCAAGCCCAGGGCCATTGCCAGTACTCAGTTTACCAAGAATAGGACCAAGGGCCCAGGGAGAGTAAGAGGCCCAGGATAGGGACAGAGCTCTCTTTCCTATGAGTTGCCCTGCCCAGATGGGTGTCTGGCAAGGGATGGGTGACATGAGGAGGATGATGGGAGAGCAGGTTGGAGGTTCTTGGTGGATGCAGAGAGGGCTAGAGCCAAGACCCAAGCTAGGATCCTAGGAAAGGTACCAATCCCACAAACAGAGCAGTAGAAACCCAAGAAACAGGAGGCAAGCACTCCAGGGGAATCACGAGTGGAAGGAGAGGAAAGGTTGGCACTAGGATGTGGAAACAGAGAGCAGAGCAAAAGGCACCCAGTGGAGTGCACTAAAGGGACCCTAGGCAATGCCCAATGTGAAGTGACACCTTGTGGTGCCACACAACATGAGGAATGCAGTCCGGGGCTCAAGCAAGCAGCGAGTTTGGAAAACTGGAGCACGGTGTCAGGGTGAGGGAGGACTGGGTTGGGATAGGTGTATCATGAAAGGCTTGATGGTAGGGGAGGAAAGGGAGGTGATTGCGCAGGACAAGGTCAGCAGATGGCCCAAGTCCACTGACAGGTGTCAAGGTTTGGAAGGCGAATGGGGCCCAGGCAAGGGGCAAGGTTGCATTTCCCATAGAGAGCCTTCAGGGCCCAGAGGCAAGCCAATTCCTCTCCTCTGCCCCAGGTGAGTAGAACCTCACAGAGAGACAAGGGCGAAAGGAGGGACAAAGGAGGGCACTGTGAGAGGATACCTTGCTTCAGGAATTGGGGTCAGGGATTGGTGGGGAGCCAGGACCCCTTCAAGGATCCCAGGCTAGGGAGAAAGAGGGGGAGGGGAGGATCAAGGGAGTACCAGGATATCAGAGTACAAGGAGAACAGAGGGGAGGCCCAGGAGAGGCCATAAAAATGGGCGTGAAATCATGGAACAGGGACAGGATCCTCGAGAAGGGCAGCCAGGTATTCAAGCAAGAGACGAGGCCAAGAAATGGAGAGCAAAGTGGCAGGAAATAGGCTGGTGTCTCATGAAAATGGACAGGGCTAGGGAGGGGAGGGAGAATAGAAATGGGATCAGGTGGTGCAGGGAGAAGAGGGCTCAAAGACCAGGTCCACTGCTGGATGTCAGTGTTGGGGAGTAGGGCCTGGGCTGATGGAGGCCAAAGGGCCCAGGAAAGGGGCAGGGCTACATTCTCCCAAAGGGAGCACGGAGGGCCAAAAGGCTAGTCAAGTCCCCGGCCCTGGTGTGCATCCTTGTAAAGGGATCAGGAAAAGAGCTAAGGCAGGGACAGGGACAACAGGAGGTCCAAAGAAGGGAACAGCAGAATAGGCCAGAGGATGTGTGTTGTTGGGTTGGGAGTCAGGACTACAGCAAGGAAACAAGTCTAGGGACCTAGATGTGGTCCCATACCAGGGAAGAGCAGAGAAGGGCAGGACCGGGCAGGCAGGCACCACCAGTGTTCTGCAAGAAAAGGAAGCCAAGGGAAGCAGAAAATCATCCCAAGCAAGGGGTGCAACATCAAAGCCCAGGGATGCTGGGAGCAAGAAGGGGCACAGGAGGCTCCAGGGAGGAGCAAGGCCAGGGAATTCAGAGCAGAGGGCCAACGCTGTGGCAGGGGACTCACAACAGTGTATAGGGCCGGGGAGGGAAGGCAGGGAATCTGAGAGGTGACAGGCAGGCTTGAGGCCCAGGGCCATTGCCAAGTGTCCTAGTTCCATGTTTAGGACAAAGGATCAAAGGAGAGCAAGGGGCCCAGGTGAGGGGCAGGGTTCTGTTCCCATAAGGTTCATTCGCCCTAATGAGAATCCAGGGCCATTGAATGGGCAAAGGGGTCCTGGCAAGAGACAGGTCCCAGGAAAAAAGGCAGTGAGAGGGCCCTGAGCTGGGTCATGGTGGGTGCAGAAAGGACCCATAGCCAGGACCAAAGCAAGGATACCAGGCAAGGGTCTCATCTGACCAACCAAAAATGAGGGACCCGAAGAGCAGGAGGCTCCTGGGTGTGCCCAGTTAAAACACAAGGGGATGGGAAGAAAGAGGTGAAACATGAAGGAGGAGTCAGCTGGACTCACAGGGCAAACCAAGAGAAGCATGCTAGGGGGCCCAAAACGGAATGACATCAGGCAAAGCCACACGATGACATGGGACTCTGGCATGCAGTCAGGGGTCAGGTGAAGGTTCAGGGTCAAGGAGGCTGGGTTGGGTTTTTACCCGCATTGAAGGCCAGAGGGCAGGAGAGGGAAGGGAGGGAATGGTGCAGGGCATGTCTGGCACAAAGCACACTTCACCTGCCAGGTTTCAGGTTTCTCACAGCAAGGGAAATCAGGTGAGGGGCAGGGCTGTGCTTCCATAAGGAGATTTCAGGATACATAGGCCAGTAGCCTGCCCGGGGTGAGTAGATCCTCAGAGAGGGACCAGAAGCAAAGTAGGACCAAAGGGGGGGGGGGCTGTGAGGAAATGCATTTTTTCCAGATACAGGGGAGAGTTGGTAGGAAGCAAGGACCCAATCAATGAGCCCTGTCTAGGCAGAAGTAGTGGAAGAAAGGGTCCAGGCAGTGCCAGGATACAACAGCAGAAGGAAAACAGAGGGGAGGCATATCAGGGCCCTGAGTAAGGGGCCTGAAATCAAAGTACATGAGAAAGATCCTCAAGCAGGGCAGCCAGGGTCTCAAGCAAGGAGCCAGGCCTAGGAATAGAGAGCCAAGTGCAAGGGTCTGTGTCAAGGCGTATGAAAACAGACAAGTCTGGTGAGGGGAGAGGCAAGGGAAGGAGCTGGTAATGCAAAGGAGGTAGGTTCAAGGCCCAGGCCCACTGCAGGGTGTCAGTGTCTGGGAGCAAGGCCAGGGCTGAGGGAGGCCAAATGGCCTATGCAAGGGGAAGGGCTATGTTTAATAAAACGGAGCCCCTAGGTCCAAGAGGCCAGGTCCCGTCTCCTGGCCTGAGTGAGTATCCTGGGAAAGGGAACAGAATAAAGGGCCTAGCAGTGACAGGGAAGACAGGAGGGCCAAAGGAGGGCACAGCCTGAAGGGCCTGAGGATTGATGTGGTTGTAATGTGGGCCAGAATACAAGCAAGGAGCCCAGCTTAGGGACCTAGAAGAGGGCCCAGGTCAGGAGAGAGCATGGAAGGGTGAGGCTGGTAAAGTGGGGCTGCACTAGGGGACTAGTACAGGGAATCCAAGGGGAGCAGGGAAGCAGCCCTAGAGAGGGGCCCACACACCAATCCCAGGGAAACACGGAGCAAGAAGTGCCACCAGAGGCTCAAGTGAGGAGCCAGGCCAGGGAATGAAGAGCCAAGGCTTGGGGAAGAGGCCTCAGGTAATTGGACAAGGGTGGGTAGGGAAGCCTGGGGATCCAGCAGGGTGGAGGCAGGATCAAATCCCAGGGCCACTGCCCGGTTTCAGGGTTCTGGGACAGGACCAAGAGCCCAGGGAGAGCAAAGGGCCCAGGCTAGGAGCAGGGCTCTGTTTCCTACAAGATGCACTGGTACAGATGAGAATCCACGGCCAGGGTCTGGGCAAAGGTGGCTGGCAAGGGAAAGGGGCCAGGAGGAAGATAAGGGGAGGGCTCGATTCACGTCACAGTGGGTGTGGAGAGGGGCGAGAGCCAGTAACAAAGCAAGGAGTACAAGCAAGGAACCGACCTGACCCAAGATGATAAGAGATACAAGAAGCAGTGGACTGCACAAGGGGAAAACAGCGATGGGGAAGAAGGGGAAACGTGAGGATGAGGAGACAGCTGGCGGGTGGGCGGCACAAGGGGCACCAAGGGGAGTGAGGTAGGTGGCACAAAGAAAGGGGCCCCTGCATCCAACATAACACAAAAGGATGCCACGTGAAGCCTTGCAACACTACCCCACACGATGAACAAAAGCAGTCAGGGGCCCAGGTGAGGAGCCAGGCCTGAGACTGAAGTGCAAAGGGTCATGGTTCAGGAGGGCTGGGTTGGGGCAAGGGCAGCATGCAAGGGAAGAGGACAGGGGAGGGAAGGAAGGGGATCCAGCAGAGCAAGTTCCGCACAAGAGCCACATCCACTGCCAGGTCTCAGGGTTCGGGCAGCCAAAGGGGCCCAGGCGAGGGGCTGGGCTCTGTTTCCCATAGGAACATTCAGGGTACAGAGGCCAGCCAATTCCACTCCTCTGTCCCAGGTAAGTAGATCCTCATGGAGGCAGCTGTACTAGAGCAGGTCTGGGGAGGGTAGGGAGAGGAAATAGGGGAGCTAGTGACACACAGGCAAAAAGGCTCAAGGCCCAGGTGCACAGATAGGTGTCAGGATTGGGGAGCAGGACCCAGGCTGAAGGAGGCCAAAGGTCCCAAGCAAGGGGCAGGGCTACTTATTCCTTAGGGATCCAGGAAGACCAATAGGCCAGGTCCACTAACCTGGCATGGGTGTGAATCCTGGGAAAAGGGTCAGGAAAGGGGGCTTGGCAGGGATAGGAATGAAAGGAGGGCCAAAGAAGGGCACAGTGGAAAGGGCCAGAGGATTTGTGCTGGTTATGTATGGCCTGGACCACCATAAGGAGCCCAGGTTAGGGACCTAGACTAGGGCCCACGCCAGGGGAGAACAGGGAAGGGTAGGGCTAAGCAGATAGGCTGCACTAGTGGACTGCTATGCAGGGATACCAGGGGGAGCAGGGAAGCTGCCCACAAAAGGGGCCCACAGTCAATTCCCAGGCATGCTCTGGGCAAGAAGGGCCAGCAGAGGCTCAATCAGGAAGTCAGGACAGGGAATGGAGAGGCAAGGGCTGGGGCAGGGGGCTCAGGACAGTGAGACTTGGTGGGAAGGCAGGAGATCCACCAGGGGCAGGCAGGTACAGGCCCAGGGCCACTACCAGGTCTTAGGGTTCTGGGTGCAGGACCAAGCACCCAGAAAGAGCAAGGGGCCCAGGCGAGAGGCAGGGCTCTGTTTCCCATTAGGCGCCCTGGCTCAGAATAGAATCTAGGGCCAGGGACCTGGCAAAGGAGGCCTGACAAGGGAAGGGGGACAGGAGGACGGTGACAGCAGGGCATGGTGGGGAGTTCTGTTGGGTAATCAGAGGGGCAAGACCCAGGACCCAAGCCAGCAGCCTAGAAAAGGGACCCACCTGACCGTTTTTGGATGAGAGACCCAAAGAGAAGGATACACACAAGTGCCAGAGGAATTAGCAAAAGGAAGGTGAGGAAGGGTTTGCATGAGGACAAGAAGACAGAGAAAAGCACAAGGTGCACCTGGAGGTGCCCAGTGCCTGCCCACTGGCAGGCACAAGCAAGAGGCCACCAGATCAGACCCAACACAAAGAGACTCCATGCTATGGTAAAGGAAATGAGGAAAGGGGTCAGGGGTTCAAGTGAGCAGCCAGGACCTGGGACTGGAGCACAACAGACCTAGGTTAGGGAAGTCTGAGTAGGGGTTGGGACAGCATGCAAGGCGAGAGGGCACTGGAGAGAAGGGAGAGGATTTTTCAGGGCTGGTTCGGAGCAAGTTACATGTTTACTGCCAGGCATCAAAGTTCAGACAGTGAAGGGGACACAGGAGAGTGGCAGGGCTGTTTCCCACTGGGAGCATTCAGGATGCAGAGGCCAGCCAATTTCTCTCCTCTGCCCCAGGTTATTAGATCCTCAAAGAGGGACCTGGACCAAAGGAGGGGCAAAAGCAGGAACTATGAGGTGATACCTGTGGTGCAGTTTTGGGTGGGGTCAGTTGGCAGCCAGTACCCATCTGAGGAGCCCAGGTTAGAAAGAAGTGGGGGGAGCAGAGGGTCAGGGCAATGCCAGGATACCTGAGCATAAGGGTAACAGAGGGGAATCACAGGAGGGGGCCGGTAAAAGGGGCCTGAAACCAAGGGACATGGACAGAGTCCTCGAGAAGGGTGGCCAGGAGCTCAAGCAAGGAGCTGGGCCCAGTAATGGAGAGCCAAGCGCTAGCACCTGGGTGGGTGAATGAAAAGGGACATGGTTGTCTGTGGAGCTCTTATACCTCTGCAGGATGGGTATACCAGACTGGCTCCTCCAGGCGAAAGAACCCTCTGCCTTGGTGTTCAGGCTAGCTTGAATTCTACCTCTGCTGTGTAGAGTGGAATTGCCCCTCCAGGCAAGAGACTCCTTCTACCTGGTTTTGTAGGGGGAGCTCCTATACAGCTGCAGCCAGGGTAACAGTGACTCGCCCCTCGAGGCGGTGGAGACCCCTTTCACGTGGATGTCTTAGGGAATTCCTATACCTCCACATGCATGGTATGTGGACTCCCTCCTCCAGGCAGGAGACCCCTCCATCCCGGGTGTCTGTGGGAACTCCTATACCTCAGCAGGCAGGGTAAAGTGGACTCTACCCTCCAGGCAAGAGACACTTCCCAACTGGTTGCTGGAGGAGCTAGTACATTGCCCCATCCAGGGTACAGTGTACTCGCGCCACCAGGTGGGAGACTCCACCCACCTGGGTGTCTGTTGCCCCTCCAGGTGAAGAAACCTCCCACCTGGGAGTTAGGAGACCTCCTATACTGCCACAGCCAGGGTTGCAGGGACTCACCCCTCCAGGCGAGAGACCCCTCCCACCATGGTTTGTACAGGGGGCTCCTATGCAGCTGCAGCCAAGGTAACAGGGACTCGCCCATCCAGGCGGGAGACCCCTTTCACCTGGATGTCTGAGGGAATTCATATACCTCCACATGCAGGGTGGAGAGGAATCTCTCCTCTGGGTGGGAGACCCCTCCCTCCTGGGTGTCTGGGGGAACTCCTATACCTCCGCAGGCAGGGTAGAGGGGACTCCACCCTCCAGGCAGGAGACGCCTCCTAACTGGGTATCAGAGGAGCTAGCGCACGGCCCCAACCAGGGTAGAGGGTACTCATGCCACCAGGCGGGAGACCCCTCCCACCTAGGTGCCTGTGAGATCTTGTATATCACCACAGCCAGGTTGGAGGGGACTTGCCTGTCCAGGTGAAGACTCCTCCCAACTGGGTGTCAAAGGGAGCTCATATACCATTGCAGCCAGGGTAGAGGGGACTCACCCCTCCAGTTTGGAGATGCCTCCCACATGGGTGTCCTGGGAGCTCTTATATGGCACCAGCCAAAGTAGAGGGGACTCACCCCTCCAGGTGGGAGAACCATCCCACCTGGCTGCTAGGGTGAGCTTGTATACCATCAAAGCCAGGGTTCAGGTAACTCACCACTCCAGGTGGGAAACCCCTCACACCTGGGTGTCTGAGGAAGCTTGTATACCACCACAGCTAGGGTAGACATGATTTGCTGCTCTAGGCGGGAGACTCTTCCTACCTGGGTGTCAGGGGGAGATCTTATACTGCCACAGCCAGGGTAGAGGGGATTTGTCCCTCCAGGCAGGATACACCTCCCACCTGGGTGTCAGGGGGCAATCTTATACCACCATAGCCATGGTAGAGGGGACATGCCCCTCTACGGTAGAGACCCCTTCCACCTGGGTGTCCAGGGGAGCTCCTATACTGCCATAAGAAGGTTAGGGGAAACTTGACCCTCCAGGCAGAAGAACCCGAACACCTGGGTGTGGGTGGCACAGCTCATATACCACTGTATCCAGGGTATTGGGGACTCACCCCTCCAGCAAGGAGACCCCTCCCACCTGGGTGTCACCAGGAGTTTGTATAACACTTTGGCAGGATAGAGGGTTCTTGCCCCTCCAGGCGGGAGACCCCTCCCACCAGGGTTTCAAGGGGGGTTCATATACCGTAGCAGCAAGAGTAGAGGGGACTCGCCCCTCCACATTAGAGACCCCTCACATGTGGGTATGGTGGGGGGCAGCTCGTATAAAACCATAGGCAGAGGAGAGGGGAATCGCTCCTCCTTACCACAGAACCCCTCCCACCTGGGAGTAGTGGGAACTCCTATGCCACTGCAGCCAGGGTAGAAGGGACTCCTACCTCTAGGCAGGAGACCCCTCCCACCTTGCTGTCTCTGGGAGCTCCTATAAAGCAGAAGCCAGGGGAGAGCCAACTCGCCCCTCCAGGTGAGAGACCCCTCCCATCTTGATTCCAGGGCAAGCTTGAATTCTGCCTTAGCCAGGATAGAGGAGACTTGCCCCTCCAAGCGTGAGACCCCTCCCATATGGGTGTTGAAGCAGGGCAGGTATGCAGCTGCAGACAGGATAGCAGAGACTCATCTCTCCAGGAAGGAGACCACTTTCATCTGGTTGTCAGGGGGAGCTCTTATCCTGCTGCAACCATTGTAGATGGGACTTGCCCCTCAAGGCAAGAGACCCCTCCCTCTTGGATGTGGGGGGAGCACCTATGTCTCCAAAGCCAGGGTGCAGGTGACTCGCCCCTCCAGTAGGTAGACACCTAAAACCTGGTTGTCAATGGGAGCTTCTATACGACCACAGGCAGGGTCCAGGGGACTCTACACTCCAGATGGGAGACTCCTCCCAACTGGGGGTCAGGAGAGCTCCTGTACTGCAATAGCCAGGGTATAGAGGACTGGCCCTTCCAGACAGGAGACCCCTTCCACCTGGGTTCTCAGAGAGCTTGTATTCCACCTTAGCCTAGGTAGCAGAGACTCGCCCCTCCAGGCAGGAGACCCCTTTCACCTGGTTGTCAAGGGGAGCTCTTATCTCTCCAAAACCATTGTAGAGGGGACTTGCCCCTCATGGCAAGAGACCCCTACCCCTGGGTGTGAGGGGGAGCTCCTATATCTCCAGAGGCAGGGTGGAGGGGACTTTCCCCTGAGGCATGAGACCCTTCCCACCTAGGTGTCAGTGGGAGCTCCTATACCTCCACAGGCAGTATCCAGGGGACTCTACCCTCCAGGTGAGAGACTCCTCTTACCTGGGTGTCAGCAGAGCTCCTATACTGCAGCAGCAAGGTTTGAGGGGACTCGCCCCTCCAGGCGGGAAACCCCTTCCACCTGGATTTCTCAGGGAGCTTGTATACCACCTTAGCCAGGGTAGAGGCCACTTACTCCTTCAGACGGGAGACCCCTCCAACTTGGGTATCAAGTGGAGCTCATATACCACTACAGCCAGGGTAGAGGGTATTTGCCACACCAGGCGAGAACCCCTCCCACCAGGGTGTCAGGGGGAGGTTGTATACTGCCTCATCCAGGGTAGAGGGGACTTGGCTCTCCAGGCAGAAGAACACTCTCACATTGGTGTCAAGGAAAGCTAGTATACCACTGCAGCCAGGGTAGAGTGTACTCGCCCCTTCAGGCGGGAGACCCCTCCCATCTCTGTTGGGGAGGGGAGATAGTATATTGCTGCAGCCAGGGTAGTGGGGACTCGCCCCTCTAGGCGGGTGACTCCTCCCACCTGGGTGTCAGGGGAGCTCCTATAAAGCAGCAGCCAGGATAGAGGGGACTCACCCCTCTAGGCCGGTGATCCTTCCCACCTGGGTGTCAGGGAGAGCTCATATAGGTGGCAGACAGGGAAGAGAGGAATTGCCCCTCCAGTTGCATGACCCCTCCCACCTGGGTGTTGGGGAGCTCATATGCTGCCACAGCCAGGATAGAGGGAACTCTCCCCTTCAATAGAGACACCCATCACATTTGGGTGTCTATGGAAGCTCATACACCACCAAAGCCAGGGTAGAGTGGACTCTCCCCTTCAGGCGGGAGAACCTTCCACCTGGATGTCCTGGTGAGCTCCTATACAATTGCAGGAAGGGTATAAGGGACTCTCCCCTCCAAGCAGGAGACTCCTCCCACCTCAGTGTCAGGGGAGCTCCTGTACCACAGCAGCCAGTATAGAGGGGATTTGCCCCTTTACCCGAGAGACAACTCCCACCTGGTGTCTGGGGGAACTGTATACCTCTGCAGCCAGGTTAGAGGTGACTTGACCCTCTGGGTGAAAGAACCCTCCAACCTGGGTGTCAAGTGCAGCTCACATACCCCAGCAGCCAGGGTAGAGGCCACATACTCCTCCAGGCTGGAGACACCTCCCACTTGGGAATGGGGATAACTCCTATACTGCCTCACCCAGGGTAGAGGGGACTGACCCCTCCAGGCCAAAGACCTGTCCCACATAGGTGTCTGGTGAGGGGGTGCTCATATACAGCTGCAGTGTGGGTAGCAGCCACTCACCCATCCAGGTGGGAGATCCCTCCCTCCTGGAAGAAGGAGGGGGCATTTATACCTCTGCAGCCAAGGTTGAGGGGATTCGCCCTTTTAAGCGAGAGACCCTCACACTTGAGTGGGAGAGGATCTCATATACCTATGCAGCCAGGGTAGTAGGGACTGGCCCCTCAAGGCAGGAGAACCCTCCCACCTAGGTGTCACAGGGAGCTTGTATACCACCTTAGCCAAGGTAGCAAGGACTCACCTGTCCATGTAGAAGACCCCTCCCACCTGGGTGTAGGGGGATCTCCTATACC
Organism: Marmota flaviventris; assembly: GCF_047511675.1. Taxonomy (NCBI): domain Eukaryota; kingdom Metazoa; phylum Chordata; class Mammalia; order Rodentia; family Sciuridae; genus Marmota; species Marmota flaviventris. The sequence goes on from NC_092505.1 coordinate 135,751,978, forward strand.
ACTGCAGCCAGAGTAGAGGGGACTAGCCCTTTCAGGCGGGAGACCCCTCCCACCTGGGTGTCTCAGGGAGCTCATATACCACCAAAGTCACAGTAGAATGTACTTGCACTTCTTGGCGAAGGACTCCTCCCACCAAGGTGTCAGGAGGAACTCATATACCACCACAGACAGGATAGAGGGGCCTCACCCCTTCATGCAGGAGACCCCTCCAACCTGGATGTCTGAGGGAGCTAGTATACCTCCACATCCAGGGTAGAGGGGACTCGCTGCTCCAGTCAGGAGACCCTTCCCACCTGTGTGTCAGCAGGATCTCCTATACCGCCACAGACAGGGTAAAGGAAACTTGCCCCTCCAGGCAGGAGACCCCTCCCACCTGGGTTTCAGGGGGAGCTCTTATGCCGCTGCAGCCAGGGTAGAGGGGACTCGACCCTCCAGGCGTGAGACCCCTTCCACCTGGGTTTCCGAGGGAGCTCCTATACAACCACAAGCAGTGTAGAGGGGACTCTACCCACCAGGCAGGAGACTCCTCAAACCTGATTGTTATGGGAACGCCTAAACTGCAGCAGCCAGGGTAGAGGGGGACTTGCTTGTCCTGGCAAGAGGCCCCTCCCAGCTGGGTGTCAGAGGCGGATCTTATACACCTGCAGTCAAGATAGAGGGGACTAGCAACTCCAGTCGGGAGACACCTCCCATATGGGTGTGGGAGGTGGAGCACATATACCTCTGCAGCCAGGTAACTGGGGACTTAGTGCTCCAGGCAGGAGACTCCTCCCATGTGGCTTTCTTGGAGAGCTTGTATACCACCTTGGCCAGGGTAGAGGGGACTCGCCTGTCCATGCGGAAGACCACTCTCACCTGTGTGTAGGGGGGCACTTGTATAGCACCTTAGCCAAGGTACAGAAGACTTGCCCCTCCAGGCATGAGACCTCTCCCACCTGGGTGTAGGGGGGAGCTCCTGTACCACTGCAGCCAGGGTAGAGGTGACTCCCCACTCCAAGCGAGAGACCCATCCAACCTGGGTGTCATGGAAAGCTAGTATATCAGTGCAGCCAGCATCGAGGGGACTTGCCCTTCAGGCGGGAGAACCCTCTTGGTGGGTGGGGAAATTGTATTACACAGCAGCCTGAGTAGAGGGGAGTCGCCCCTACAAGCAGGAGACCCCTCCCACCTTGGTGCCTGGGAGAGCGGGTACACCCCCTCAGCCAGGGTAGAGGGGAGTCACCCTTTAGGCGGGAGACCCCTCCCACCTGGGTGTTAGGTGGAGCTGGTATAGCACAGCATCCAAGGTAAAATGGAATCACCCCCTCTCCCAGGTGGAAGTCCCCTCCCACCTAGGTGTCAGGTGGAGCACATATACTCCATCAGCCATGCTAGAGGCAACTCGCCCCTCCAGTTGAGAGACCCCTCTCACCTGGGTTTTGGGGGACCTCCTGTACCTCCACAGCCAGGGTAGAAGGGACTTACACTTCCAGGCAGGAGACCCCTCCCACCTGCGTGTTGGGCGGTGAGACTCATATGCAGCCAGAGCTAGGGTAGCAGGGACTCGCCATACAAGGGGGGACACACCTCTTACCTGGGTGATGTGGGAGCTTGTATACCTCCATAGCCAGTGTAGAGGGGACTCGCCCATCCAGTTGGAGACCCTTCCCACCTGGTTGTGGGGGGAACTCGAATACTGCTGCAGCCAGGGTAGAGGGGATTCACCCCTACAGGTGGGAGAATCCTTTCACCAGGGTTTGGGGGGGGGAACTCCTATACTGCCACAGCTAGGATAGAGGAGTTTGCCCCTGCAGGTGGGAGACCCCTCCCACCTGGGTGTCCTGGGAGGTCTTATAGGACACCAGCCAAAGTAGAGGGGATACACCCCTCCAGGCGGGAGACCTCTCCCACCTGTGTGTCGGGGGGAAGTCGTATATAGCCTTAGCCAGGGTAGAGGGGAATTTCCCCTCCATGTGGGAGACACTTCCCACCTGGGTGTCTGGGGGAGCTTGTGTACTGCTGAAGCCAGGGTATAGGGAACTTGTTCCTCCAGGCGGTATTCCCCTACCACCTGGTTGTCTGGGGCACCTCGAATACCGCTGCAGCCTGGGAGATCCCTCCCACCAGGGTGTTGCCAGGGAGCTCATATACCACCACAGTCAGGGCAGAGGGTTTCACCCATGCAGGCGGGGACCCCTCCCACATGGATGTCCAGGAAACATTGATAGGGCACCAGACAAAATAGAGGGGCTTGTCCTTCCACGGGGGAGACCCCTCCAACCTGGATTTCCAGGGGAGCTTGTATACCGCCTTAGCCAGGGTAGAAGGGACTTGCTCAACCATGTGGGAGACCCCTCTAACCTGGGTGTCTGAGGGAGCTTGTATACCGGTGCAGACAGTGTAGAGGGGACTCCTAACACCCACTTGGTTGTTGGTTGAGCTCATATACTGCTGCAGCCAGGGGAGAGGGGATTTGCCCCTCTCCAGTCGGGAGACCCCTTCCACCTGGTTGACAACGGGAGCTTGAATACCTCTCCAGCCAGGGTAGAGGAAACTCTCCCCTATAGGCGGGAGACCCCTCCCACCAGGGTGTCTGGGAAAGCTCCTATACTGCCACAGCCTGGGTAGAGGGATTTGCCCCTGCAGGCGGAAGACTCCTCCCACCTGGGTGTCCAGGTAGCCCTTATAAGGCACCAGCCAAATTAGAGGGGACTCATCTTTCCAGGCGGGAGACCCCTCCCGCCTGGGTGTCAGGGGAAACTAGAATACTGCTGCAGCGAGGGTAGAGGGGACTCTACCCTTTAGTCAAGAGACCCCTCTAACCTGGGTGTGGGTGGAGCACCTATACCTCCACAGCCAGGGTAGTGAAGACTCGCCCATACAGGCAGGACCCCTTCCCATCTGGGTGTTGTGGGGAGCTTATATTGAACCTTAGCCAGAGTAGAGGGGAATTGCCCCTCCAGGCGGCTGACGCCTCCCACCTGGTTGTGGGGGCGAGCTCTAATTCCACCAAAACTAGGTTAGAGGGTACTTGCCCCACCAGGCAAAAGACCTCTACAACCAGGTGTCAGGGGGAGCTCATATAGCGCAGCAGGCAGGGTAGAGGGGACTCAAATCTCTGGGTGGGAAACCCCTCCAACCTCGGTGTCCAAGGGGGCTCCTACACCCGCATAGCTAGGGTAGAGGGGACTTGCCCCTCCAGGCGGGAGACCTCTTGCAAATGGGTGTGTAGGGGTGCTCATATACCGCTGCAGCCAGGGAAGTGGGGACTCCCCTCTCCATGCAGGAGACCCCTCCCACTTGAGTGTCATGGGGAGCATGTATACTACCTTACCCAGGTTAGAAGAGACTCACCCCTCTAGTCTGGGGACGCCTCTTATATTGGTGTCTGGGGGAGCATATATTCTGCTGCAACAAGGGTAGAGGGGACTCGCCCCTCCAGGCAGGAGACCCCTCTCACCTGGGTGTCAGGGAGCGCAATTACCACTGCAGCCAGGGTAGAGAAGACTCCCCGCACCAGGTGAAAACCCCTCTCACATGGGTGTCAGATTACCGCTGCAGTCATGATAGAGGAGACTTGCTCCTCCAGGTGAGAGATCCTTCCCACCAGGGTGTCACGGGGAGCTTTTATACCTCTGCAGCCAGGGTAGAGGGGACTTGCTCCTACAGGCGAGAGACCCCTCTCACATTGTTTTCAGGGCGAGCTTGTATTATGCCTTTGCCAGGGTATAGGGGACTCACCCCTACAGGTGGGAAACCCCTCCTACCTGGGTGTTTCTGTGTGGGGTACAGTATACAACTGTAGCCGGGTTGCTGGGACTGACTCCTCAAGGCGGGAGAAAACTTTCACCTGGGTGTAGGAGGGAGTTATTATACTGCTTTAGCCAGGATAAAGGGGACTCAACCCTTCAAGAGGAGACTCTCTCATCTGGGTATGGGGGAGGGCAGCTCGTATACCGCCACAGTCAGTGTAGAGGGTACTCACCCCTGGTCGCGGGAGACCCCTCCCACCTGATTGTCCCGGGAACTCTTATAAGGCACCAGCCAAAGTAGAGGAGACTCCTTTCTCCATGTGGGTGACCCCTCCCACCTGGGTGTTAGGGGGAGCTCATATACCACTACAGCCAGGAGAGTGGGAACTCTCCCCTACAAGTGGGAGACCCTTCCCACCTGGGTGTCCGGCAGAGCTCCTATACATCTGTAGCCAGGGTAGAGGGGATTCACCCTTCCGCTAGGGTGACCCATCCCACCTGGTTGTTAGGGGGAGCTCAAATAACTCCACCTCAGAGTACAGGTGACTCGCCCCTACAGGAGGGAAACCCCTCCCACCTTAGTGTTGGGGGGAGCTCCTATACTGCCACAGCCAGTGTAGAGGGGTTCGCCTCATTAGGCAGGAGAGTCCTCCAACCTGGATGTTCCTGGAGATCTTACAGAAAACCAGTTAGGGTAGAGGGGACTCGCGACTCCAGCAGGAGACCCTTCTCACCTGAATGTAGGGCGGGGGGCTTGCATACCGCCTTAGCCAGGGTAGAGTTGACTTGCCGCTCCAGGCGAAAGCCCCTTCCACCTGGGTGTCTGGGAGAGCATGTACACAGCAGCAACAAGGAAAGAGGGGACTCTCCCCTCCAGACTGGATACCCCTCCCACTGGAGTGTCAGGGGAGCTCCTTGACCGCCACAGCCAGGGTAGAGGGGATTCACCTCTCAAATAAGCGGGAGACCTCTCCCACTTAGGAGTAGGGTTGGGGGGCTCATATCCCGCCCAAGCCAGGGTTAAAGGGACTAGCCCCTCTATGAGGGAGACCCCTCCAACTTGGGAGTCTGGGGGTAACTCATATACCCCTGAATCCAGGGTAGAGGGGACTCGCATCTCTAAGCGGGACACCTCTCCCAACTGGGTGTCATGGGAGCTCATATCAGGTAGGTTAAAGTGGACTCGCCCCTCCAGGCAAGAGAGCCCTCCCACCTGAGTATGGGGGTGGCTTGTATACCACAGCAGCCAGGGTAGAGCGGACTTGCCCCTCCAGGTGGGAGACCCCTCCCACCTGGGTGTCTGGGGAAGCTCTTACACTGCTGAAGCCAAGAAAGAGTGAACTGGCCCCTCCAGGTGGGAGACCCCTGCCTCCTGGGTGTCCGAGAGCTTGTACACTGCATTAGCCAGGGTGGAGGTTACTAGCTCTTCCAGGCATGAAATCCCTCCCATCTTGCTATGGGGGGGGGATCTGGTATACAGCTGCAGCCAGGAAAGAGGGGACTTGCCCCACTAGGCAAAAGACTCCTAAACCCTGCTTGTGAGGGGAGCTCATATACCACAGAGGCAGGGAAAGGGGATTCACCACTCCAGGTGGGACACCCCACCTAACTGAGTATCAGGGGAGCACTTATACCACTACAGCCAAGGTAGTGGGGACTCACCCCTCCAGAAAGGAAACCCCTCCCACCTGAGTGTCATGGGGAGCTTTTATACCAGCTTAGCCAGGGTAGATTGGGCTACCCACTCCAGGAGGGAGATCCTTCCCACCAGGGTGTCAGGGAGGAGCTCCTATACTGTCAAAGCCAGGGTATAGTGTATATGCCACTGAGGTGGGAGATCCATCCCACTAGGTGATAAAGGGAGCTCTTATACAGTTGTCACCAGGATACAGGGACTTGTCCCTCCAGGCTGGAGACCCCTCCCACCTGGGTGGCAGGGTGGGGGAGCTCTTATACCACTGCAGCTAGGGTAGTGGGGACTCGCCCCTCCAGACAGGAAACCCTTCCCACCTGGGTGTTGCGGGGAGCTTGTATACCACCTTAGCCAGGGTAGAGAAGACTCTACCCTCCAGGCAGGAGAACCTTCTCTCCGGGGTTTCTGGGAGAGCTCTTATACCACAGCAGCCAGGGTAGAGGGGAATCGCCACTCTAGGTGGAAGACCCCTCCCAACTAGGTGTCCGGTTGGGGGGCTCATATACAGTTCTAGCCAGGGTAGAGGGGACTCGCCCCTCCAGGAAGGAGACCCCTCCCACCTGGGTGTGTCAGGGAGTTTGTATACCAAGTTAGCCATGGTAGAGGGGACTGGTGGTGCAAATCTCCTCTACCCTGGCTGTGGTGGTATATGAGCTCCCCAAAAAACCCAGGTGGGTGGGGTCTTCCACCTGGAGGGGTGAGTCACCTCTACCCTGGCTGTGGCTGTTTTGAGTTCCTCCCAACACCCAAGTGTGATGGGTCTCCCACCTACAGGGACGAGGAAGACTGCAGGAGCAAATATCCCAATTCCATTCTTTGGCTGTGATGAGCATCTTGGGAAAGGGTTCTGGAAAAAGAGCACAGTAGGGACAAGGACAACAGGAGGGCCAAAGGAGGGCCCAGCGTGAAGTGCTGGAGGAAGGGTGGTTTGTGGGGTGCAGGTCAGGACCACAGAAAGGAGCCAAGGCTAGAGACCTAGAGGAGGGCCCAGGCTAGGGGAGAACAGGGAAGGGCGGGGTCCAGCAGGCAGGGGCTGCACTAGGGTTTCGAGAGGCAGGAAACACAAGGCGGGGAGGAAAGCAGTGCCAGGGAGGCCCACAGTTCAAACCCAGGGAAGCGCGTAGCAGAAAGGACCCCCAGAGGCTCAAGAGAGGAGCCAGTCCAGGGAATGGAGAGCCAAATGCCATCACTGGGGCAGGTGTCTCAGAGTAGTAGAAAGGGCTGGGGAGGGAAGAAAGGGGATCCAACAGGGTGGAGGCATGCTCGAGGCCCAATGCCACAGCCAGGTGTCAGGTTTCCTGGTGCTGCCCCAAGGGCCTTGGAAGAGCAAGTAGTCCAGTCTAGGGTCAGGGTTCTGTTTCCCCTAAGGCACGCTGATCAAGATGAGGATCAAGGGCCATGGACCAGGCCAAAGGGCCTGGCAATGGACAGGGGCCAGGAGGAGTGCCATGTGAGGGCATAGTGGGGGGTTATGGTGGGTGCAGAGAGGGGCAAGGGTCAGGACCCAATCAAGGATCCCAGGAAAGGGACCAACCCCACCAAAAGGTATTAGGGACCCAATGAGCAGGAGGAACCTGCTCCAGTAAAGAGGACTATGGGAAGGAGAGGTAGTATCAGCACTAGGATGAGGAGAGTGAGGGCTACGAAAAGGACACAGAGGAGAGTGAGCTTGAGGGCTTAATCAAGGGGAATCATGGTCAGACACGACAGGAAGAGACACCACAAAATGCAACCCAACCCACGTAAAGCAGTAAGGAGCTTAGGCTGGCAGCCAGGCCAGGGTCTGTAGTGCGAAAGTTCAGGGTGAGGAAGAGCTGGGTTGGCTTAGGGGCTGGTTGCTAGGCTAGAGGGCAGGAGAGGGAAGGGAGGGGATCACCCAGGGTAAGGTTATCACTAGGCCCAAGTCCAGTGCCAGTTGTCAAGTTTGGATGGGAAAGGGGGTCCAGGAGGGAGGCAGGACTGTGTTGCCCATAGGGATACTTCAGGGCCCAGCGGCCAGCCAATTTCACTCCTAAGCCAGGACCAAAGGAGGGCAATATGAGGGATACCTTTGGTCAGGATTGGGGGTTGTCAGTGGGGAGCCAGCAAACATTGGAGGAGACAAAGCTAGGGAGAAGCAGGGGGAGGGCAGGGTCCTAGCAAGGATGAAATACCACAGTACCAGGGGAACAGATGGGAGGAACAGGATGGGGCCAAGCAAGGGGCCTGAAATCTAGGAACAGGGACAGGGTCCTCAAGAAGTGTGATCAGGGCCTCCAGCAAGGAGCCAGACCTAAGAATGAGGAGCCAAGTGCCGGGACCCCGCCCTGGTACTATGGAAACAGACAGGGCTGGGGAGGGGAGAAAACGGAGCAACGGTTGTGGGTGGTGCAAGGAAGGAGGGATCAAGTCCCAGGTTTACTGCTGGGTGTCAGGTTCGAGGAGCAGGGCCTGGGCAGAGAGTACAAAGTCCCAGGTAAGGGGCACAGCTTCGTTTTCGCAAAGGGAGCCCACAGGGCCAAACACCCAGTTCTAGTCCCCTAGATCTGGTGAGCACCCTGGGAAAGGGATCTTGAAAAGGGGCCCAGCAGAGACAGGGACAACAGGAGGGATGAAGGTTGGTACAGTGTGAAGGCCAGAGGAAGGATATTGATGGGGTGGGGCCAGGACGGCAGAAAGGAGCCCAGGCTAGGGACCAACAGGAGGGCACAGGCCAGGAATGGGCAGGGAAGTGCAATGCTGGACAGGCAGGTTACAGTAGGGTTCTGAGGTTCAGGGAAGCCAAGGGGAGTAGGGTACTAGTACCAGTGAGGCTGGTCCAAATCCAGGGAAGCATGGAGCAAGGAGGGCCCCCAGAGGCTCAAGCAAGGAGTCAGGCCAGGGGATGGAGATCCAAGCGCCATGGCTTGGGCAGGGGGCTCAGGAAAGTGGACAAGACTTTGGAGGGATGACAGGGGATCCGGCAGGGGGAAGGCAGGCTCCTGGCCCAGGGCAACTGCCAGTTGTCGGGGTTCAGGTGAAGGACCAAAGGCCTAGAGAGAGCAAGTGGCATAGGCAAGGGGAAGTACTCTGTTTTCCATAAGGCACCCTGGCCCAGATGAGAATCCAGGGACAGGGACCTGGCAAATGAGGACTGGCAAGTGAAGGCTGTCAGGATGAGGGCAATGGGAGGGCATGTCAGGGGGTCTCGGTGGGTGCATGTTGGGGCAAGATACAGGACCCAAGCCAGGTGCCCAGGCAAAGGACCCACCTGACCTACCATGGATGAGTGACCCAAGGAGCAGGAGACCTGCAAGAACCAGGGGAAAGCACAAAGGGGAAGGGAAGGAAGGCCTGTGCAAGGACAAGGAAACAGAGAAAAGTGCAACAGGCACCTAATGAAGTATGCTGGCAGTCCCAAGCAAGAGGCTCCCAGGTCAAAGCCAAAAGGAAGAGACTCCATGCTATGCCAAGTGACATGAGGAAAACTCTCCAGGGCTCATGTGAGCACCAGGCCTGGGAACTGAAGCACAAAATGTCAGGGTTAGGGAGGGCTTGGTTGGGGTAGGGGCATCATGCAAGGCCAGAGGGCAGGGGAGGGAAGGCAGTAGATCTCTCAGGGATGGGTTGAAGCAAGTTGCATGCTAACTGCCAGGCCTCAAGGTTCAGGAAACACAGGGGACTCAGACAAGAGGCAGGACTGTATTTCCCCATAGGGAGCATTAAGGGTGCAGAGGCCAGCAAATATGGCTCCTCTGCCCAGGTGAGTAGATCCTCAGATAGGGACCTGGACCAAAGGAGTGTCAGAATACAGAACTTTGAAGGGATACCTGGCATATGGAGGTTGTGGGGGTGGTTGGTTGGCAGCCTGGACCCATTCGAAGAGCCCAGGCTAGGGAGAAGCAGGGAAAGAAAAGGGTCCCGGAATTGCTAGGATACCATAGCACCAGTGGAACAGAGGGCAGGCACAGGATGGAGTATATAAAAAGAGGCCTGAAACCAACAAAAGTGAAAGGGTCCTCAAGAAGGGCTTTCAGGGGTTCAAGCAAGGAGCTATGCCCAGTAATGGAGAGCCAAGTGCTAGCACCTGGGCCTGGGTGACTGAAAATTGGTATGGATGGGCAGGGGAGGGAGGAGAGAAATCTGAGCTGGTGGAACAGTGTTAGGAAGGCTGAAGGCCCCAGGTCCACTGCAGGTTATCATGATTGGGTAGCAGAGCATGGCCTGAGGGAAGCCAAAGAGCCTAGACAAGCGGCAGGGCTATATTTTCCCAAAGGGAACTCACAGGGTCACGAGGCCAGGTCAAGTACCTGGCCTGATGAGCATCCTGGGAAGGGGATCAGGAATGTGGGCCTGAGAGAGACCAAACAACAAGAGGGCCAAAGCAGGGCACAGTCTCAAGGGATGCAGGATGGGTCTGGGTGGGGTGGGGGCCAGGACCCCAGGAAGGAGCTAAGACAAGGGACCTAGAGGACAGCCCAGGCCAGGGGAGAGCAGGGAAGGGCAAGGCCAGTAAGGCATGGCTACATTAGGGTACTGGAGTACAGAGAAACCAAGGGGAGGAGAGAAGCTGCTCCAGTGAGGGGCCCTCAGGTGAAGCCCAGAAAAGAAAGGAACAAGAAGGGCCACCAGAGGCTCAAGTGAGGAACCAGGCAAGGAAATGGAGTGCCAAGGGCCAGCGCTTGGGCAAGGGGCTTAGGACAGTGGACAAGACTTGTGAGGGAAGGCAGGAGATCCAGCAAGGGGCAGTCAGGTTCCTGGCCCAGGGTCACTACCAGGTGTTAGGGTTCCTAGTGGAGGACCAAGCACCCAGAGAGAGTAAGTGGCCCAGGCGAAGGGCAGGCCTCTGTTTTTCATAAGGTGCCCTGGCCCATATGAGAATCCATGGAGTGGGACCTGACAATGGAGGCATGTTAGGGAATGTTAGGGTCTGTAAACAAGTCTGGATGGCGCCTGGCATTTTGCCAGAGGGAGTGGTTTATGAAGTAACGCCAGCGAGCCATTAAGTGTGGAGATTCCTTATTGGTTGACTGCTGTATCGAGTTTATGTTAATTAAGATAAGCTGTGTGGAATGTATATATACCCCTCCTGTCCTACAATAAATGGCTCCCACTCCTGTATCAATGTACACAGTCGTTCGTCATCCCCCCGGGTTATTTTGCTGCAGCCAGACTGCGGCAGAGGCCTGGCAATGAAAGGAGGCCAGAAGGATGGCTATGGGAGAGCACGGCTGAGGGACATGGTAGATGCTCATTGGGAGGAGAGCCAGGACAGTAGCCAGATGAGGAGACAAGGTACCCACCCAACCAACCTAGGACGAGAGACCCAGGAGCAGAAGACTCATGAGCACCAGGGGAATTCATGAGAAGATGGGTAGGATGAGCTGCACAAGGACCATGAGACAGAGGGAAGTTCAAGGGGCACCTAGGAAAGCCCTCTGGTAAGCCCTATTAATGGGCCCCCAGTTCAGACCAAACAGGAAGAGACTCCATGCTATGCGAAAAGACATGACAAAAGCATCGGGGGCTAAAGGGAGTGCACAAGACAGGGACAAGAGCGCCAAGGTCCTGGGTTAGGGAAGGCTGGGTTGGGGTAGGGGCTGCATGCAAGGCCAGAGGGGAGGGGAGCGAAGGGAGGGGATTGCTCAGGGCTAGGTTTGAGCACGTCCATGTTCACTTCCAGGCCACAAGTTTCAGGCAGTGAAGGGGACTCATGTGAGTGGCAGAGCTGTAGGGAGCATTCATGGCGCAGAGGCGAGCCAATTCTGCTCCTCTTCCCCAGGTGAGTAGATCCTCAGAGACGGACCTGGACCAAAGGAGGGGCTGAAGAGGGTACAGTGAGGGGATACCTGTTGTACAGTAGTGGGGGGGTCAGGTGCCAGAACCCATTCGAGCAGCATAGTCTAGGGAGAAGCAGGGGGTGCAGAGGGTCCGGGCAGTGCTCACATACCACAAAATGAGGGTATCAGAGGGTAGGCACAGGAGGGGGACGGCAACAGGGGCCTGAAACCAAGGGACAGGGGAAGCATCCTCAAGAAAAGTAGGCAGGGCTCAAGCAAGGAGCTGACACAATAATGGAGAACCAAATGATAGCACCTGGGCCTGGGTGAATGAAAAGAAACATGGAGGGGGAGAAGTGGGAGGGGAGAAAGTGGATGGGGAGGCACAGATGTAGAAGGGCTCAAAGCCCAGGTCCACTGCAGGGTGTCAGGGGTCAGCAGCAGGGCCTGAGGGAGGCCAAAGGCCCTAGGCAAGGGGCAGAGATACGTTTTCCAAAAGGCAGCCCCCAGGGCAAGAGGCATGGTCAAGTTGCCTGTCCCGGGTGAGTATCCTGGGAAGGGAATCAGGAAAGTGGGTTTGTCAGAGATAGAAGAGACAGGAGGGCTGAAGCAGGGCATAGTCTGAAGGGCCACAATATGGGTGAGGGAGGGGTGGAGGACAGGACCCAGCAAGGAGCCCAGACAAGGGAGCTAGAAGAGGGCCCAGTCCAGGGGAGAGCAGCGAACACTGGGCCGGTAAGGCAAGGGTGCACTAGGGTACTGTGGTACAGGAAAAGCAGCAGGGAAGCAGCTCCAAGGAGGGGCCCTCAGACAAGCCTAGAAAAGCAGTGAGGAGGAAGGGCCACCCGAGGCTAAAGGAGGATCCAGGCCAGGGAACTGAGAGCCAAGGGCCTGGGCTTGGGCAGGGCACTAAAGCCAGTGGACAAGATGTGTGATGGAAGACAGGGGATCCAGAAGGGGACAGTCAGGCTCTAGGCAGAAGGCCATCTTCAGTTTTCAGGGTTTCTGGTGCCTGACCAAGCACCCAGGGAGAGCAAGGAGCCCAGGCGAAGAGGAGGGCATTGTTTCCCATAAGACGCCCTGGATCAGATGAGAATCTACTACGAAGGTCCTGACATAGGAGGCCAGGAAAAGGAAGGGGGCCACAAGGAGGGCCATGGGAGGGCACAGCAGGGGGTCAGGGTGTGTTCACAAAGGGGTGAGACCCAGGACCCAAGCCAGGCACCAAGTCAAGGGAGGGACCCACCCGATCAATGGTGATGGGGGACCCAAGGAGCAGGAGACCTGTGAACACTAGAAAAAAGCACGAGGGGCTGCATGAGGACTAGGAGAAGCCAGAGAACACTTAGGGAAGTGCCGCAGTCCGGTTGGCTGGGTGAAATAACCGGGGGGTGACGAGCAACTTGTGTACATTGATACAGCAGGAGTGGGAGCCATTTATTGTAGGACAGGAGGGGTATATATACATTCCACACAGCTTATCTTAATTAACATAAACTAGATACAGCAGTCAACCAATAAGGAATCTCCACATTTAATGGCTCGCTGGTGTTATTTCACAAACCACTCCCTCTGACAAAATGCCAGGCACCATCTTGACTTGTTTACAGTCCCTAACAGGGAAGTCCACTGGTGGGCCCAAGCAAGGGGCTCCCAGGTCAGACCCAAAGAGACTCCATGCTATGCCAAGGGCAATGAGGTACGTGGTTAGGGGCTAGGCGAAAACCTAGGCCCAAGGACTGGAGCAAAAAGGGTCAGGGATAGGGAGGGTTGGGTTGCTGCAGAGAGCAGGGGAGGGAAAACAGGGGATTGCTCTGGGCTTGGTTAGAGCAAGTCCTTGTTAACTTCCAGGCCTCAAGTTTCAGGCACTGAAGGGGACTTGGTGAGTGGCAGGGCTGTGTTCCCATAGGGAACATTCAGGGCAAAGAGGCGAGCCAATTCCACTCCTCTGCCCCAGGTGAGTAGATCCTCAGAGAGGAACCTGGACCAAAGGAGAGACCAAAGAGGGTAGTGTGATGGGATACCTGGTGTGAGGAAGTGGGGGGATTCAGGCTGCCAGGATGTCGCGACCCCTCGCCGGCAAGGGAAAACACGACACAGGATTCTTCTTTCAGCAGTTTATTCAGGCCTTGATTCAAGTATCATCTTCTAGCGACCCCCCGCCGAGCACCCAAACACAGCCTAATAAAGCCTCCCTCATACCAATCCCAAGCTGCCACGTGGATCTTTCTCATAGGGTGGTAAGGGATTGCGCCCCAATTCTCCATAAAAGGAGTTGTTTATCACAGGCCACAGTGGAAGCCGACGCCATCTTCTAATGGCGGCCACGGTCTATAGGAACGGCTCACCACACCAGGACTCATTCAAGCAGCATAGGCTAGAGAGAAGGAAGGTGAGCGGAGGGTTCAGGCAGTCCCAGGATACCACAGCATGAAGGGATCAGAGGGGAGGCCAAGGAGGGAGCTGGCAAAAGGAATCTGAAACCAAGGGACAGGGAAAGGGTCCTCAGCAATGGTAGCCAGGGTCTCAAGCAAGGAGCCTGGCCCAGTAATGGAGAACCATGTACTAGCACCTCGGCCTAGATGAATGAAAAGAAACATGGAGGCGGAGAAGCGGGAGGGGAGAAAGTGGAGTGGGTGGCACAGGGGGAGAAGGGCTCAAGGCCTAGGTCCACTGCAGGGTGTCAAGGTTCGGGAGCAGGGACCAAGGGTGGCCAAAGTGCCCAGGCAAAGGGCAGGGCTACGTTTTCCCAAAGGCAGCCCCCAGGGCCAAGAGGCCAGGTCAAGTCGCCTGGCTTGGGTGAGCATCCTGGGAAGGGGATCAGGAAAGTGGGCGAGGCAGAGACAGAAAAAAAAGGAAGTCCAAAGAAGGTCACTGTCTGAAGGTCTACAGGATGGATGTGGGTAGGGTGGGGGCCAGGACCCCAGCAAGGAGCCCATGCAAGGGAGCTAGAATAGGGCCCAGGCCAGGGGGAAGCAGGGAATGCAGGGCCAGGAAGGCAGGGCTGCACTAGGGTACTGTGATACAGGAATGCCAAGGGGAGCAGGGAAGCTTCTTCTGTGATGGGCCCTCAGACAAGGCCCAGAAAAGCAGTGAGCAAGAAGGGCCACCAGAGGCTCATGCAAGAAGACAGGCCAAGGAAATGAGAGCCAAGGGCCTGGGCTTGGGCAGGGGCCAGGACAGTGGACAAGATGTGTGAGGGAAGGCGCAGTATCCAGCATAGGTCAGTCAGACTTTAGGCCCAGGGCACCTTCAAGGTTTCAGGGTTCCTGGTGTTGGACCAAGTACCCAGAGGGAGCAAAGGACCCCTGCATTTGGCAGGGCATTGTTTCCCATAACACACCCTGGATCAGATGAGAATCTATGGCCAGGCCTGGCAAAAGAGACCAGGAAAAGAAAGGGGGACAGATTTAGGGCAATGGGAGGGTACGGCAGTGGGTTGAGGTGTGTGTGCATAGGGGTGAGACCCAGGACCCAAGCCAGGCTCCCAGGCTACGGACCCACCCCATCATGGTGTTGGGGGACCCAAGGAGCAGGAGACCTGTGAGCTCCATGAAAAAGCATGAGGGTAAGGGAGGTAGGAGTTGCATGAGGATCAGGAGACAGAGGGAAGTGCAAGGGGCACCTAGGGGAGCCCACTGCGGGGCGCAAGTAAGGTCAGACCCAAAACAAAGAGACCCCATGCTAAGCCAAGGGATATGAGGAACTGGGTCTGGTGCTCAGGTGAGCACCCAGGCCCAGAGACTGGAGCACAAATTTTCAGGGTTAGGGAGGGCTGGGTTGTGGTAAGAGCAGCATGCAAGGCCAGAGAGCAGAGGAGGAAAGGGAGAGGATCACTCAGGGCTAGGTTGGAGCAAGTCCATGTTAACTGCCAGGCCTCAAGTTTCAGGCAGTGAAGGGGAATCAGGCTAGTGGCATGGCTGTGTTTCCCATAGGGAGCATTCAGAGTGCAGTGGCGAGCCAATTCCGCTCATCTGCCCCAGGTGAGTAAATCCTCAGAGGGACCTGGACCAATGGAAGGGCCAAAGAGGGTACTGTGAGGGGATACCTGGTGTGTGGAAGTGGTGCGGTTCGGGCTGCCAGGACCCATTGGAGCAGCATAGGCTAGGGAGAAGCAGGGGAGTGGAGGGTTTGGGCAGTGCCAGGATAGCACAGAATGAGGGAATCAGAGGGGAGGCACAAGAGGGCAGAGGTAAATGGGCGTGAAACAAAGAGACATTGACTGGGACCTAGAGAAGGGCAGCCAGATGCTCAAGAAAGGAGCCAGGCCCAGTAATGGAGAGCCAAGTGCTAGCACCTAGGCCTGAGTGAATGAAAAAAAAGAATGTTTGTCTGTGGGAGCTCTTATACCTCTGCAGCCTGGTTACAGAGGACAGGCTCCTCCAGGTGAGAGACTCCTCCTACATTGATGTCCATGCCTCAGCCCATGTAGAGGGGACTCAACCCTACAGTCATGAGATCCCTACTACCTGGGTGCCCAGTGGGGAGGAGGGCTCCTCTACAGCTGCAACCAGGGTAGTAGGGACTCGCCCCTCCAGTTGGGAGACCCCTTTCACCTGGGTGTTTGGGGGAACTGTATACCTCCTCAGGCAGGGTAGAGGGGACTCTCCCCTCCAGGCAGGAGATGCCTCCCAACTGGGTGTCAGGGATCTAGTTCACCACCCCAACCAGTATAGAGAGGACTTGTGCCACAGGCGTGAGACCCCTTCCACCTGAGTGTCAAGGGAGCTTGTATACCGCTGCAGCCAGGTTAGAGGGGACTCACCTCTCCAGGAAAAGACCCCTCTAACCTGGGTGTTGAGGGGAGCTCATATACCACCGCAGCCAGGGTAGTGGGCACTTGCCCTGCCAGACTGGAGACTCCTCCCACCTGGGTGTCTGTGGGGGCTCTTATACTACCTTGTCAGGGTAGCAGGGACTCAACCCTCCAGGCGAGAGACCTATCTCACCTGGGTGTCAGGGGAGCTCCTATACCACTGCAGCCAGGTTAGAGGAAACTCAAACCTCCAGTCGGGAAACCCCTCCCACATTGATGACAGGGGGAACTCCTATACCTCCCAGCCAAGGTAGAGGGGACTCATACCTCCAGATGGGTGACACCTCCCATGTGGGTGTCCTGGGATCTCTTATATGGCACCAGCCAAAGTAGAGGGGACTCGCCCCTCCAGGCAGGAGACCCCATACAACTGGGTGTCTGTAGAAGCTTGTATTCCTGCACAGCTAGGGTAGAGGGGATTCCCTGATCTAGGCAGGAGACCCATCCTACCAGGGTGTCAGTGGGAACAATTATCCTGCCACAGCCCAGTAGAGGCTATTCGCCCTTCCAGGCAGGATAACCCTCCCACCAGGGTGTCAGGGGGAGCTCATATACTGCAGCAGCCAAGGTAGAGGGGACTCGACCCTCTATATTGTAGACCCCTCCCACATTGGTATGGTGGGGCGGACTCGTATACCACCATATCCAGAGTAGACAGCCTCGCCCCTCCTTTCTGGAGACCCCCTCCCACCTTGCTGTCTGGGGGAGCTCCTACACCACTGCAGCCAGTGTAGAAGGACCTTGCCCCTCTAGGCAGGAGACCCATCGCATCTGGCTGTCTGGGGGTGCTCCTATACAGCCGCAGCCAGGGGAGAGCCCACTCGTGCCACCAGGAGGAAGACCCCCCCCCCATCAGGAGAAACTCATATACTGCTGTAGCCAGGGTAGAGTGGACACGCTCCTCCAGGCGAGAGACCCCTCCCTTCTTGGTGCCAGGGCAAGCTTGTATTCCGCCTTAGCCAGGGTAGAGGGGACTGGGCCCTCCAAGCAGGAGACCTCTCCCACCTGGGTGTTGGGGGGCCAGGTATACAGCTGCAGTCAGGGTAGCTGGGACTTGCTCCTCCAGGTGGGAGAACACTGTCACCTGGTTTACAGGGGGAGCTCTTATCCCACTGCAGCCATGGTAGATGGGACTCACCCCTGAAGGCAAGAGAGTCCTCCAGACTGGGTGTGTGTGTGGGGGGAGCTTTTGTATCTCCAGAGCCAGGGTGGAGGGGAATCTCTCCTTCCAGTGGGAGACAGCTCCCATCTTGGTATGGGGGGAGCTCCTATATGACAGCAGCCAAAATAGTGGGGACTCGCCCCTCCAAGCAGGAGACACCTCCTACCTGGGTCTGTGGGAAAGCTGGTAGACTCCTGCAGCCAGGGTAGGGGGAAGTTCCCCTTCTAGGCGGGAAACCCCTCCAACCTGTTTGTCAGGGGGTGCTCCTTAACCACTGCAGCCAGGATAGAGGAGACTCACACCTCCAGGCGGAATACTCCGCCCACCTGAGCATCAGGTGGAGCTCATATAGCCCAGCAGCCAGGGTAGAGGTGACTCACACCTCTAGGCAAGAGACACCTCCCACCTGGGAATGTGGGTAACTTCTATACCACCTTAGGCAGGTTAGAGATAACCCACCCCTTCAGGCGGGAGACACTTTCCATCTTGGTATGTAGGGGGGAGCTTGTATACCACAGCAGCCAGAATAGAGGCTTTTAAGCATGAGACCCCTCCCACTTGGGTATGTGGGAGAGCTGGTATACCCCTGCAGGTTGGGTGGCGGGAAGTCACCTTGCTAGGTGGGAGACCACTCCCATCTGGGTGTCAGGGGAAGCACCTTAACCACTGCAGCCAGGGTAGAGGGGACTCGCCTATCCAGGTGGAAGAACCTGCCCACCTGGGTTTCAGGTGGAGCTCATATACCCCAGCAGCCAGGGTACAGACACCTCCCACCAGGAAATTGGGTTAACTCCTATACCACCTTAACAAGGGTAGAGGGGACTCGCCCCTCCAGGTGGAAGACCCCTCCCACATGGGTGTCTGGTGTGGAGGGGGTCATATACAGCTGCAGCTGGGGTAGCAGCAACTGAAACCTCCAGGCAGGAGACCCCTCCTACTGGGGGTAGGAGGGGGCTCTTATACCCCTGAAGCCAGGGTTGAGGGGACTCACCCCTTCAGGTGGGAGGTCTTCCCATCTGGGGGGGAGCACCTATACCAATGCAGCCAGAGTAGTGGGGACTCGCCCCTACAGGCAGGAAATCCCTCCCACCAGGGTCTTGCTGGGAACTTGTAGACCATGTTAGACAGGGTAGAGGAGGCTTGCCCATTCAGGTGGGTCACCCCTCCAACCTGGCTGTCATCTGGAGCTCATATACCACCTCAGCCATAATAGAAAGTATTGCCCCTCCTGGAGGGAGATCTCTCCCACCAGGGTGTCAGTGGGAGCTCATATACTGCAACAACCAGGATAGAGGGGACTTGCCCCTCCATGCAGGATACAACTCCCACCTGAGTGGGTGGGGAAGCTTGTATACCTCCACAACCAGTGTAGAGGGGACTCACTGCTCCAGTCAGGAGACCCTTCCCACCTGTGTGTAGGGGGATATCCTATACCACCACAGCCAGGGTAGAGGGGACTCTCCCCTCCAGGTGGGAGACCTCTCCCACCTGGGTTTCAGGGGGAGCTACTATACCACTGCATCCAGGATAGAGGAGACTCACCCCTTCCATCTGGGTGTACTGGGGAGCTCCTATACCACTGAAGCCAGGGTAGAGGGGACTCGCTCCTCTAGGTGGGAGAACCCTCCAACTTGTGTGTCAGGGGGAGTTCCTATACCGCGGCAGCCAGGGTATAGCAGACTTGCCCTTCCTGTCGAGAGACACCAACCACCTGGGTGTCTGAGTGAGCTCCTTAACTGCTGTAGTCAGGAAAGAATGGACTCACCCCTCCAGGCAGAAGACCCCTCCCACCTGGGTTTCAGGTGGAGCTCATATACCCCAGCAGCCAAGGTGGAGGCAACTTGCACCTCCAGGTGAGAAACAACTTCGACTTGTGAATGGGAGTAACTACTATACCCCCTTAGCCCAGGTAGAGGGGACTCGCACCTCCAGGTGGAAGACCCCTCCCACCTGCATGTCTGGATGAGTTTCTATATCTCTGCAGCCTGGGTAGTGGGGACTTACTCCTCCAATAGGGAGACCCCTCCCTCCTGTTGTCAGGGGGAGCTGGATTACTACAGCAGTCAGGGTAGAGGGGACTCACCCCTACAGGTGGGAGACCCCTCCCAATTGGGTGTACTGAGAGTTCCTATATGGCAAGAGCTAAAGTATTGGGGACTCGACCTTCTAGGTGGGATACCACTCCCACCTGGGTATCTGGGAGATATACAGCCACAGCCATGGTAGAGGGGACTTATTGCTCCAGGTGGGAGACAGTTCCCATCTGGGTGTCTGGGGGGTCTTATACCTCTGCAGCCTGTGTAGAGGAGACTTGCCCCTCCATTTGTGGAACCCCATATCCTGGGTGTTGGGGGAGCTCCTATACAGCCAGAGCCAAGGGAGTGGGGACTGGACTCTCCAGGGGGAAGATACCTTCCACCTGGTTGCCAGTGGAGTTCATATACTGCCATAGCAGGGTAGAGGTGACTCGCCATTCGAGGTGATAGATCCCTCACAACTTGTTGTAGGAGGGACCTCCTATACCATTGCAGCCAGGGTAGTGGAGACTCACCCCTCCTGGCAAGAGACCCATCCAACCTGAGTGTCAGAGAAAGCTAGTAAACCACTGCAGAAAGGTTACAGGGGACTCTCCCTTTCAGTTGGGAGACCCCTGACATCTGGGTATGGGGGGCTCTTATACCATAGCAGCCTGAATAGAGGGGATTCTCCCCTCCAAGCAGGAGACCCCTCCAATCTGGGTGTCTGGGAGACCTGGCATACCCTCTCAGCCAGGATAGAGGGAAGTCACACCTCTAGGTGGGAGACCCCTCCCATCTGGGTGTCAGGGGTAGGTCCGTTACCTATACAGCCAGGGTAGAGGGGACTCATTCCTCCAGGCAAGAGACCATCCAAACTGGTTGACAGCAAAACCTAGTAAATCACTGCAGCCAGGGTAGAGGGGACTCTCCCCTTAAGGCAGAAGACACCTCCCATCTGGGTATGGGGGATGGAGCTCCTATACTATAGCAGCCAGAATAGATGGGACTCGCCCCTTCAAGCAGGAGACACATCTCACATGGGTGTCTGTGAGAGCTGGTACATCTACTCAGCTAGAGAAGTGGGGAGTCCTCCTCTAGGCGGTTCACCCCTCCCACCTGTGTGTCAGCTGGAGTTCCTATAGTGTTGTAGCTAGGGTAGAGCGGCCTTGAACTTTCAGTCGGTAGACCCCTCCCACATGGGTGTCTGGGTGAGCCCCTATCCCTCCACAGCAAGGATAGAGGGGACTTGCCACTCCAATAGGGAGTCCCATCCCACCTGGTGTCCGGGGAGGCTTGATTACTGCAGCTGCCAGGGTACAGGGGACTCGCCCTTCCAGGCGGGAGACCACTCACACCTGGGTGTGTGAGGGAGGATCCTGTATCACCACAGCCAGTGTAGAGGGGATTTGTCCCTCCTGGTGGGAGACACCTCCCACCTGGGTGTAGGGGAACTCCTATACCACTGCAGCCAGGATAGAGGGGACTCATGTCTCCAATTCAGAGACCCTACCACCTGGTTTTCAGGGGGAGATCCTTTAACACCACATCCAGGGTAGAGGGGAATCATCCCTCCAGGTGAGAGACTCATCCAACCTGGGTATCAGGGAAAGCCAGTAAACCACTGCAGCCAGGGTAAAGGGGACTCGCCCCTTAAGGAGGGAGACACATCCCATCTGGGTATGGGGGATGGAGCTCCTATAGCATAGCAGCCAGAATAGAGGGACTCGCCTCTTCAAGCAGGAGACCCCTCCCATCTGGGTGTCTGGAAGAGCTGGTACACCCGCTCAGCGAGGGTAGAGGGGAGTCAACCCTCTAGGCAGGAAACCCCTCCCACATGGGTGTCAGGGGGAGTTCCTATAGTGTTTTAGCCAGGGTAGAGCGGCCTTGCACTTTCAGTCTGTAGACCTCTCCCACGTGGGTGTCTGGGTGAGCCCTATCCCTCCGCAGCAAGGGTAGAGGGCACTCGCCCCTCCAGTCGGGAGACCCCTCCCACCTGGGTGTGTGAGGGGAGATCCAATACCGCCACAGCCAGGGTAGGGGTGATTCATTGCTCCAGGCGGGAGCCCCCTCCCACCTGGGTGTAGGGGGTATCTCCTATACCACTGCAGCTAGGGTAGAGGGGACTCGACCCTCCAAGCAGGAGACCCCTCCCATCTGGGTGACTAGGAGAGCTGATTCACCCTCTCAAGCAAAGTAGAGGGAATTCACCCATCTAGGCGGGAGACCCCTCTCACCTGGGTGTCAGGGGAAGCTCCTTAACTGCTGCAGCCAGGGTAGAGTGGACTCGCCCCTCCAGGCTTCCGCCCTCCCACTTTAGTGTCAGGTGGAGCTCATATACCCCAACAGCCATGGTAGAGGCAACTCACTCGTGGAGGCAGAAACACCTCCCACCTGGGAAAGGGAGTAACACCTATATCCCCTTAGCCAGGGTAGAGGGGAATCGCACGTCTAGTTGGGGAACCCCTTCCACCAGGGTGTCAGGGGTAGCTCATATAGGGCCACAGCCAAGATAGAGGGGATTCTCCCCTCCATGTGGGAGACCCCTCCCACCTGAGTGTTTGGGGGAGCTTGTATACCTCTGCAGCCAGTGTAGAGGGACCTCGATGCTCCAGTTGGGAGACACTTCCGACCTGTGTGTAAGGGGGATCTCCTATACTGCTACAGCCAGGCTAGAGGGGACATGCCCCTCCAGGCGAGGAACCCCTCCCACATGGGTGAGTGAGGAGAGATCTTATACTGCCACAGTGAGGGTAGAGATGACTCGCCCCTCCAGGCAGGAGACCCCTCACACCTGGGTGTCAGGGGGAGTTCCTGCACTGCTGCTGCCAAGATAGAGCGAACTTGCCCTTCAAATTGGGAGACCCTTCCCACCTGGGTGTCTGGGGGAGCTTAGTTACTGCAGCAGCCAGTGTAGAGGGGACTCGCCCCTACAGGCAGGTGACCCCTCCCACCTGGGTTACTGGGACCTATTATATGGTAAAAGCTTAAGTAGAGGGGACTCTCATTTTCAAGCGGGATATCCCTCCCATCTGGGTGTTGGGGGAGCTTGTATAGTGCCAAAGCCAGGGTAGAGGGGACTCCCTGTTTCATGCGGAAGACCACTTCCACCTGTGTGTAGGGGCAGCTTGTATACCACCTTAGCCTGGATATAGAAGACTTGCCCCTGTAGGTGGGAGAACCCTCCCACCTGGGTATCAGGGGGAGATCATATACTCTCCAAGCCAGTGTAGAGCAGATTTGCCTCTCCAGCCAGAAGATCCCCATAACCTGGGTGTCGGGGGGGAGCTCTTATACAGCCAGAGCCAGAGGAAAGTGTACTCGACCTCCAGGCAGAAGATCCCTTCCACCTGAATGTCAGGGGAGTACATATACTGCCATAGGCAGGGTAAAGAGGACTCCCACTATAGGCGGGAGACCCATCCAACCTGGGTGTAGAGGGGAACTCCTATACCACTGTAGCTAGTGTAGAGGGGACTCACCTCTCCAGGCTGGAGACCCTCCCACTTGGGTGTCAGGGTGAATCCTTTACCTCCACAGCCAGTGTAGATGGGACTCACCCCTCCAGGTGATAGATCCATCCAAACTGGGTGTCAGGGAAAGCTAGTAAACCACTGTAGCCAGGGTAGAGGGAACTTGCCCCTCCAAGCAGGAGACCCCACCCCACCTGGGTGACTGGGAAATCTGGTAAACCCCCGAAGCCAGGGTAGAGGGAAGTCAAACTTCTAGGCGGGAGACTCCTCAAACCTGGGTGTTACAGGGAGCTCATATACCCAGCAGCCAGGGTAGAGGCATCTGGCACCTCAGGCAAGAAACACCTCACAACTGGGAATGGGAGTAACTTGTATACCTCCTTAGCCTAGGTACAGTGGACTTGCCCATCCAGGCGGAATACCCCACCCACCTGAGTGTCAGGTGGAACTCATATACCCCAGTAGCCAGAGTAGAGGCAACTCACACATTCATGTGAGAAACACCTCCTACTTAGGAACAGGAGTAACTCCTATACCGCCTTATCCAGAGTGGAAGGGACTTGCACATCTAGGCGGGAGACTTTTTCCACCAGGGTGTCAGGGGGAGCTACTATACCACCACAGCCAGCGAAGAGGGGACTTGCCCTTTCTGGTGGGAATCCCCTCCCACCTGGGTGTATGGGAAGTACCTACACAGCCACAGGCAGGGTTGAAGGGACTCTATTTTCCAGGCTGGAGACTCCTCACACCTGCTTGTCAGGGGAACTCCTATAGTGCAGGGTATTGGGACTCGCCCCTCCAGGCAGGAGACTACTCCCACCTGGGTGTAGGGAGTGGAGTTCCTATAGCCCTGCAGCCAGTTTAGTGGGGACTTGTGCTTCCAGGCTGGAGAACCCTCACACCTGGGTGCCTGGGGGAGTACTTATACCACTGCAGTCATGGTAGAGGGTACTTTCCCCTTCAGGCGGGATACCCCTCCAAACTAGGTGTTGGGTGAGCTCAAATACCACCTCAGTCAGGGTAGAGGGAGCTTGCAGCTCCACTTTGGAGACCCTTCCCACCAGTGTGTCAGGGGGATCTCATATATTGCCACAGCAAGGGTAGAGGGGAGTTGCCCCTCCAGGGAACCCCTCCCACCTGAGTGTGGGGGGGCATATTTTACTGCCCCAGCCAGGGTATAGGGGACTCACCCCCTTCAGGTGGAAGACCCCTTCCACCTGGGTGTCTGGGGGAGATTGTATACCTCCACAGCCATGGTAGAGGAAACTCGCTGCTCCAGTCAGGAGACCCTTCCCAGCTGTATGTCAGGGGAACTCCTATACCACAGCAGCCAGGGTAGAGGGGACTTGCCCCTCCAAGTGGGAGACCCCTCCTACCTGGGCTTCAAGAGGAGCTCTTACACCACTGAAGCCATGGTAGAGGGGACTTGCCCCTCCAGCTTAAGAACCCTTCCACCTAGTGTCCTGGGGGCTCCTATACTGCTAAAGCCAATGTAGAGGGGACTCGCACCTCTAGGCGTCAGACGCCTCCCACCTGGGAGTCAGGGTAAGCTTCTATACTTCTACAATAAGAATAAAGGGGACTCGCCCCTCCAATCGGGAGACCCTTCTCACCTGGGTGTCTGGGGGAGCTTGATTACTGCAGCAGCCAGTGTAGCGGGGACTTGCCCCTACAGGCGGGAGGCTCCTCCCACCTGGGTATCAGGGAAAGCTCCTATAGTGACACAGCCAGGGTAGAGGGAACTCGACCCTGCAGGTGGAAGACCCCTCCCAACTGGGTGTACTGGGACCTCTTATATGGCAAAAGCTAAATTAGAGGGGACTTACCTTTCTAGGGGGGAGACCCCTCCCATATGGTTAAGGGGTTAATCTTGAATAGCAAAGCAGCCAGAAGAGAAGGAACTTGCACTTCCAAGCAGAAGACCCCTCCCACATGGGTGTCTGGGTGAGCAGTACACCCCTCAGCCCAGGTACAGGGGAGTCACGCCTCTAGGTAGGAGACCCCTCCCAACTGGGTATCAGGGGAAGCTCCTTAACTGCTGCAGCCAGGGTAGAATGGACTCGCCCCTCCAGGCAGAAGACCCCTCTCTCCTGTGTGTGAGGTGGAGCTCATATACCCCAGCAGCCAGGGTAGAGTCAACTCACACCTCCAGGTGAAATACCACTCAACTGAGAAAGGGAGTAACTCCTGTACTGCCTTATCAAGGGTAGAGGGGTCTTGCCCCTCCAGGGGTAGACCCATCACACCCGGAGGTCAGGTGGAGCTCATATAACACAGCAGCCAGGGTAGAGGCAACTTTCACCTACGGGCGAGTGACACCTCCCACCTTGGATTGGGGGTAACTCCTACCCAGTCAGGGTGGGTAGAGGGGACATTCCCCTTCAGGTGGGACACCCCTCCCACCTGGGTGTCTGGTGAGGGGGGGTTCTTATGTAGCTGCAGCTGGGGTACCAGTGACTTGCCCCTCCAGGCGGGAGACCCCTCCCTCCTGGGGATAGGAGGGTGCTCTTATACCGCCGCAGCCAGGGTTGAGGGGAGTTTGCTCTTCAGTCGGGAGGCCCTCCCACCTGGGTGAGGGATGTTAGCTCCTATACCGCTTCAGCCAGGGTAGTGGGGACTCGCCCCTCCTGGCAGGATTCCCCTCCTACCTTGTTATCAATGGGAACATATATACCACCTTAGCCAGGGTAGAGGAAACTCACTCATCCAGGCTGCAGACCCCTCCAACCTAGCTGTCAGTGGGAGCTCATATACTACCACAGCCAGGGTAGAAAGTATTGCCACTCCTAGCGGGAGACCCCACCCACCAGAGTGTAAGGAGTGAAAGGAGGTGGCTTGGTTGAATTCAGTAACACTCAGAGTGACCACTGCTTTATTGCAGCAGTGCCAAAGAGGAGAAAAAGAGAGAGAGATAAAGAGAAAGAGCAACAGAAGGAAGAGAGAGCAAGGGAGAGCAAAAGCAAGAGAGGGAGACAAAGAGAGCAAGAGAGGTGGGGCCCGGCGGGAAGGAGTTTTTATAGCCAAATTCTAATAGGGTCTCTGGGTTTGCAAGCTGCCTTGTTGGCAGACAATGATTGGACCACACAGTAGTTTCTAAGTGTAGGAACAATGGAAAAGCTCCGTAAACTCAACAAACCAAAACAACCATTTGTCTGTCGGACATTTTATTAGCAGGACCATAGTGGCCAGTTGCAGAAGAGAAGGGGGGGGAGAGAGAGAGAGAGGAGAGGAGGAGAGTGAGAGGGGCAGAGTAAGAGAGAGAGCATGAAAAGGGTGTTGATATTTATGAGCTTAATACGGGATGAGGAGGAGCAAGGCAATTGGGCTGTTATTTCTTCATTGGCTGAGAGTTCGGGCCACTTTAGGGATTGGAGGTGTGCCATTCCAAGTTCTCGCCATTCACAGGGATTGGAGGTGATCCTTCGCCCGCCATTCAGTGCGTCATGGACCTAAGCTCCCGGAAGACAAGCGCTCCAGGTGCCATCTTTACCAACATTTCTCCCTTTATAAATTTGCTTTGGGGGCATTATACTCGATCTGGCTACAGGGTTGAGGTAGAGGGAAGGAGGGAGGTCAGTTGGTTGGAGAAGAAGGGCCAGGAGGCCCCTTATTCATGCACTGAAGGCATGGATTCCCTCTGGTGGAAGTCCATGAATGTGCCCTATGGCTATAAAAAGAAACATCATTAATTTTTGGCATGTCATCTAGTCTGTAGGGCTGATAGAAAAGGCCTATGCCCAGGAGAAGGCAGATTAGAACATATAAAGCTGAAATCCAAGGGCTTGTTTTTCTTGGCATGGTGGGGTAGAGATGGCACTTTGGTGGAGTTGTCATTCGGTATCTTCATTTTTCAGCAATTGGTGGAGGTTTCTTGGGATGAGTGGATGTGTGTGTCATCCAGTTCGTTAGCAAGTAGCTGGTAATATCTGAGGAGGAGCTGATTGGAAGTTTGGTTAGAGATTTTATTCATTTTTGTCATTGAAGGAATTTTAAAATGCAAGCAAGGAAGGCACAGAATAAAAAAGACCCCTACTAGAGGTCCCAGTATCTGGATTATCCAGTGGCTGATGGAATTTGTGAAGAGGTCCCAATAGGATTGTTGTGCCAATTGCTGCTTTCTTTTTTCTAGTTGTTCCTGTAGTTGTTTAATCTTATCTTTCACTATCCCTGGCTGATTAACATAAAAAACATTTTTCCTGTAAGAACAGAAAGAGGCCTCCTTTCTCAGCTGTGAGTATATCTAAGCCTCTGCGGTTTTGTAGGACTACTGCTGCTAGGGAATCAAATTGATTTTGGAGCGTAAGTATGGACTCAGTCACCTGTTGGAGGTCATCTATGAACAGTTTGGACAATTGATCATAGTATGTGAGGGAGGTAGCAAAACCTGCTCTACCCGTCACCAAACGTGTGGTAATTCCTAAAGTAGCACGGAGAAGTATGAATTGGATCACCCGTTTGGGTCTTAGGTGTGTCATGAGTGGGATTGGTATTTCTGTATCTCCTGGAATTATGTCTATATAGGGAAACAATAGAGCAAGAGTATATGTGCCTGCCCAGTCAGGGGGCAAACAGTGGTATACAGTCATCCCACATAAGAGTGATGCTTTGGAGACTGATGGGCAGTGAGCCTTACTATCTTTTGGTAGAGAGGTTTTTTGTTGACATTGCTTCTCAGATAAATCTCCTACTGGTATGTTTCCTGATGACTGAAAACAAAACAAGCCTGGTAGAGAGGGACACCTGAGAGTTTGGCTGTGGTGTCTTGGGTTGAAGAGGCCTCCTTTAGCATAGCCTGAGGACTATTTATCGGGTATGCTATTAATTTTGGGGATCCAGTTCTAGCCTGCAAACACAGCCAACATTCCTGTACATAGTTTGTATTATTAGTAGCCTTTAACAGATTGAGAGAGATATTGACAAGTTTAAGAGAGAAAAGAGGTTCTTTGACTGTTTTGCCTTAACCAAATCAGGCAGCCAGTTGAGTATATCAATTGTCCTCTTCCAGCAATTCTTCCTATTGAATGTCCAGCCACTTGGGCATGGTGTGGGAGGAACCAGGCCTGGATTTTTCCTAATGGCCACCCAGTATCTATTGTTATTGTGTTCACAGGCTTGGGGATCACTGTGGTAACAGTCTTTTGGAGGGGTTTCATTAAAGAATTTAAAACTTTTCTTAGGAGAAGTTTGGCTACAGTTTGTGGGACAGGATGGTACAGGGTTTAATCTTCCCTGTACTACACTTTGAAAGAGAGTTAGCAGGTATAAGGCCAGTAGACTTAAGTATAAAAAGGGTGTGGGTGTACTGTTGCCTGGGTTGCTAGATCCCATTGGGAGGCCCATTCTTATGAATGTTCTTCTTTGGAATGGGATGGGGGGTAGTGCATGACTGTGAAAAACAGAGCTTGAGAGGGTTATCTGAGGCTATCTCTTAGGTAAATCTGGGTGAATGTGGGGGTCCTGCAAGGTTGGGAGCTGTGGTGGGATTGTCCTCTGGAGGGCTTGCTGCTGGTTTTAACCTAGAAATATGAATCCAAGGGGTTAGTTTCTTTCCTTCCTTTTGGAGTTTTGCAGCATTGGGTGTACACAGGAATACCTGTAATGGCCCTTCCCATTTTGGGGTTAGGGGGGATCTTTCCCCTGGGGATAAAAAGTAGACCCATTCTCCTGGTTTGACCAGAAAGGAGGCAGCTGAGTTCTGCAACAAATCTTGCTACTTCCATAGCTCAGAATGTATAAGGAAGAGGAGGGGAAGAGCATATTGGTTGGGGAGGGGCCAAGGCTTTCTGGTGAGATTCCTGGGGGCAGAAGGGGAATGACCATACATTAACTCAAAGGGGGAGGCAAAGGATGGCTTTTTTGGTAAAACCCTAAGGCATAGTAGGGCAAGAGGGAGGAGTTTAACCCAATCTAAATGAGTATCTAGAGATAGTTTCATTATGATGTCTTTCATTGTGCAGTTGGCTTGCTCAACCTTACCTGAGGCTTGGGGGCTATAGGGACAATGAAAGTACCATGAGGTGGACAATGTCTTTGCCACATTCTGGATTACTTGAGAGACAAACTCAGGCCTGTTATCAGATTGGATTGAAGTGGGCATCCCAAACTGAGGGATTACTTTGGTTAGGAGGATGTCAGCAACCGTGGTAGCATGCTTATTTGAAGTGGGGAAGGCCTCTACCCAACCCGAGAATGTGTCTATGAAAACTAGTATGTATTTGAAGTTTTTTACTCTGGGCATTTTTGGTAAAGTCGATTTACCAATCTTCCCAAAGAATATGGCCCCTAGCCTGATGAAAGGGAAGGTTCTTGCTTTTAAAGATGTATTGGGATTCACTCTTTTGCATATATGGCATGAGGCTGTGATTTGATGTATCACTTCTTTATCTTGGGAAGTCAGAGTAAAGAAAGAGTGGAGAAATGCTTTGAGAGACTGTGGGCTGGTATGGAAAATGGAGTGGAGATAAGTAAAGAGGGCATGTTTTGGTGGGTCTCTGCTTTTGAATTTCCCTGTGTGACGGGAGAGGAGTCATTTTGGTGTGATCTGCAATGGACAACTACAAGGTTTTTAGGAAGCTGGGAGGTTTGTAGTAGCTGGGTGATGTATGTGGAATTGGTTATACAGGTGCCCTTTGAGTTCAGAAGACCTCTCTCTTTCCAAATTGCTGCATGAGATAAGAGAATGTGGAAAACATATTTGGAATCAGTACAAAGTGTAAGATTTTTCCCTGCTGCCAATTTACAGGTTTGAGTTGCAGCTACCAGCTCAGCCTGTTTGCTGATCGTATTTGCAGGCAGGGGATTGGCTTCTATTACTCATGATAGAGGCACTATGGCATATCTAGCTTTTCTGATCCCCTCATACATAAAAGAGCTGCCATCAGTGAACCAGGTGTAATCAGGTTGGTCTAGAGGTCCCTCAGAGATATTAGTTGGGCATGGGAGAAATTTTTCTAGAATTTCCCTGCATTTATGTATTGGGAACTGTGTTTGACCTTGAGCCTGAATCGGTAACAGAGTTGCTGGATTGAGAGGGGCACAGGTTTGGAAGGACACAGAGGAGTCATAGAGGAAAGAAACCAAGAGAGAGAGAGAATTCAACAGGGAGGGAGGGTTTGCAGTCCTTTGTATGTTAGCAAGTCCTTGAGGTGATGAGGAGAGGTGACAGTGATTTGGGCTCCAAAGGGAAGCTTTTGCAATTCGTTTAATAAAACATAGGATGCCGCTGGGGCATGGAGACAAGGAGCCCATCCACAGACAGTTGTATCTAACTCTTTTGAGATGTATGCCACCAGAGTGAAGATGGGCCCATACATTTTTCCCAGCACCCCCAAGACTTGCCCTTTGTTTTCATGGACATAGAGAGTAAAAGGCCTATTAACATCTTGCAGGTGTACAGCTGGTGCTTGTAAGAGGGCCTTCTGGGGGGTTCTGGAGGGATCTGAAAGTAACAAGGGATCATGCTCGTTCCCCTTTGCTAGATCATATAATAGTCTGGCAAGTAATGAGTAATTTGGTACCCATGCTCTAAAGTAGCCTGCCAGATCCAGGAATGAGACAATCTTCTCTTTAGTTTTTGGTACTGGAAGGCTTTCAATAAGGCCTTTTCTACCAGTTGTGATAGCTTTCTTCCATGGGGAAATGTGGAACCCTAAATAAACAACCTCACAGAGAGAGGGCTGCACCTTTTGCAGAGAGACACTATATCCTCGGTGAGCTAGAAAATTCAGTAGGGTGCCTGTGTTAGACTTTGAGATTTCTAATGAGGGACTACAGAGAAGGAGGTCATCAACATATTGTAGGAGGGTTGAGTTGGGGCATAGAGGAAAAAATTTCCCAAGATCTCCATCAAGGACTTGTCCAAAAATATGTGGGCTGTCTCAAAACCCATGGGGCAGGATAGTCCAGGTTAACTGTCGGGAATGTCTAGTTTCTGGATCAATCCAGGTGAAGGCAAGTATGTCTTGGGAAGAGACAGATAGTGGAATCAAAAAGAAGGTATCTTTAAGATCAATAACTGAAAAGGAGTTTGAGTTTGCCGGAATGGAGGAAAGGATAGTATAAGGGTTTGGAACCAGGGGATGTATGGGCCTGGTTGAAAAATTTATTAACCTTAAGTCCTGCACCAAATGGTGTGTTCCATTAGGATTTTTTACTGCTAAAATTGGGGTATTGAATGGAGAGTGTGTGGGACAGAGGAACCCCTTTCTTAATAAGCTCTAAATAATTGGCTTTAGTCCCTTAAGTCTGGCAGTTGGCAGCAGGTATTGGGCCTGGATTGGGAAGTGTTTAGGATCTTAAGATGCACTTCCATGGGACAGCAATTTGCAGAGGACAGGGTTTCAGTTTCCCATACAATTGGATCTACTATTTTACAAGGGGGGGGGATGTGTGTTCTGGTGGTCGTTGTGGTCTCCACATCAGACATGAAGGGGTAAAGTCTCTTTTTTTTCGGGGAGTAAAGCCATGATAAATATATAATTAGGGGAGGATAATAAGGGTAAGGTTATGGGGGCCTTCAAGATGGATAATATATTCCTTCCCAGCAAGGAGACAAGACATTGAGGCATAACCAAAAATTGTGTGAAAAGGAGAACTCAGATAAGTAGCAAGTGAAGGGAGGAGTTCTACGTGGGATGATGGTTTGACCTCCAACCCTGACAATAAGAGATTCAGAAGGATAGGTAGTTCCCCAAAACTCTCTCAGAACAAAAATGTGGCCCTGGTGTCTACCAATAAGTTTATGGGATGCCCATCCACTTGGATAACCACCCTGGGTTCCTGCTTAGTGATTGAATAGGTTGGGACTGAAGACCCAGGGCCCCGACAATCCTTGGCTGCTAGGCCCAACAAGTCACTGGTGGGGTGACTGACCTCAGCTCCTCTCCAGGAATTGGGGCAGTATTATCCCCAGTGGCCAGGATGCTGGCATCTGGAGCACAGTCTGGGTGGTGCCCTGGGGTTAGGGCAAGCCTTAGCCCAATGTCCTTCATTACTACACTTAAATCAGGGCCCAGGGGGTCCTCATTGTGTGGGTTCTTGTCTCCCCCTTTCCATAG
The DNA here is from genome assembly GCF_047511675.1 of Marmota flaviventris. Taxonomy (NCBI): domain Eukaryota; kingdom Metazoa; phylum Chordata; class Mammalia; order Rodentia; family Sciuridae; genus Marmota; species Marmota flaviventris. The sequence continues at coordinate 135,783,662 of NC_092505.1, forward strand.
GTTGGAAGGAGCCCTATAACACCTGGGTCAACATCTGGAATTTTTGGCATTTTGTACTTTCATCTCTGTTGTGATAGACTTTGAAGGCCGTGGCCAACACCTTGGTCTGAGGAGTCAAGGGTCCCATCTCTAATTTTTTTTTTTAGCTTTACCCGGATGTTAGGGTAGATTTGTGAGAAAAAAAAATAGGTCATAAGAAGTTGCCTCCCATCTGGGGATTCAGGGTCCAAATTAGTGTACTGAAGGAGAGCCTTTGTTAGTTGGTCTAGGAAGGTGAGGGGTTTTCATTCTTTTACTAGATGACTTCCTGGAGTTTTATCAAAGTTAATAGCCTTTTGTGCTGCCACCTTTAGGCCAGCTATCAGACAGATAAAAAGGTGGTCCCTACATCCCAAGTTTTGGGAGTCATTGTAATTCCAATGGGGGTCTTGGTCTGAAACTGCCTGGGCCCATAGGGGATGGTGGGCATTAGTCTGATGCTCCTGGTCTGCATAGGCCCTAGCTTGGTCCCAGACTCTTCTCCTTTCCTCACAGAGGAGAGTATTAGACAGAATCATATAGAGATCGTGAAAGGTGAGGCTATAGGCTTGAGTTAAGTATTGAAACTCTTTAATATAAGAGACAGAATTTGCAGTGTAAGATCCCAATTTTTTTCTACTTGAGAAAGATCAAGCATAGAAAAAGGAATATAAACCCTTAAAATCCCATTCGGCCCAGCTACCACTTGAAAGGGGGCCACAACATGTGAAGTTTGAGTCAGGTGATGAGATGTGGTGACTTGTATGTTAGATGCTGCATTAGTGTATGAATGGGTGGCTGTGGTGGGTGGACTAAACTGAGGTGGAGGGACTGGGGCAGAAGAAACAGAAGTGGGAGGAGTTTGTGCAGAATTGTTGGGAGGAAGACGAGGAGGAGTGTCCTCAGAAGAAGCCACAGATATACAAGACAGGGAAGTTGATGGGAGTGAAAGTGTAGAAAGAGGGGCTGAGGGCGGGGGAGAGTGGTATATAGGTGGTTCATCAGCTAGGTCAAAAGTGGAGACAGAGAGCAGAGAAGATGGAGGAGGAGGAGAAGGTGTGGAGGCAGAGAGTAGAGAAGAGAAGGAAGGAGGTTTGAGAACAAGGACTAGCTGTTGAGGCTTGCATTGGGTGAAGAGATTTGGATGAGATCGAAGCAACAAAAAAGCCTTCACATAGGGAATCTAGTTCCACTTCTTTGATCGCTCACATTAATTAAAAGTTTTCTGGAGTAAATTGGGATCCAGAGACCCACACATGGGCCAAATATTTTTGGTTGTCTAGCGGGTATGCAGGCCAGTCCTGGGTACAGAATTTTATAAGTCTTCTCAGTTTAATATCAGGGGCCAGGCTCAGGGTTTTCAAATTATCTAAGAGGCACTGCAAGGGAGAATCTGCCAGAAGGGACGAGGAATTTCCCATGCTGGAAGGGCAAGATGGAAGTCAGAGAAAGAGAAATAGAGAGGGGGAGAGAGAGAGTGAGAAAAAAAAACCTGGGCTAGAAAGAGCTTCCTGGAAGCTCCGGAGCAGATGGAGGATCAAGTGGGCATCCCCAAAATGAGCGACCACCGTGGGGAAATACAGAGAGCACTGCTGGTTCACCAGCAGTGGAGTGTGATCTGTGAGACCCAAATAGGGCCGGGGCCTTAGGCAAACTGACTTCAGGAGAGTTTTTCGATTGGAATGAAAGAGTCAGAAGGAGACAGGAGGAACAGAGTTCCAGGAGGAATGGAGTCAGAGCTCAGATGAGACAGGCTGTAGCAACTGTGCTAACACATCCACGGGAGCCAAAAGTGAGAGGAGATGGAGGAGTTAGAAAGAGATAATAAATCCTATGCCCCAGGTGGTCAATTGCCAGGGATGTCCTAGCAGAGTGCCCGGGGTCCACCGTGACCCTGATGGGTCTGGGTGGGGTGTGTTTCCCCCCGTAAAACAACCGGAGCTATTGCCGGACACTCAACTGCTAATTCCCTCATTCTGGTGAGTTACGGTTTAGGTGCTGATGGGATGAGGAAACTCACCAATGTGCAGGCCCGTGGTGGATTTCAGGCAGACAATCAGAGGAGTGGACTATGACAGGAACAGTTGGGCTTGGAGTTTGGGAACGGGGTTCCACCTTGAGCGACGGGGATCCCTGTCCTGGGTTTTGGCACCAATGTAGGAATGGTGGAAAAGCTCCATAAACTCAACAAGTCAAAACAACCATTTATCTGTATGAGATATTATTAGCAGTACCATAGCGGCTAGTTGCAGAATAGAAGGGGGAGAGTGAGAGAGAGAATCGAAGAGAAGAGAAGAGAAGGAGAAGAGAAGAGGAGATAAGAGAGAAGAGAGAGAGGGAGGAGAGAGAGGAGAGGGGGAGAGTGAGACGGGGAGAGTAAGAGAGAGAGAGGGAGAGGGAGAGGGGAGAGTACGAAAGAGAGCTCAAACAGGGTGTTGATATTTATGGGCTTAACGCAGGATGAGGAGGAGCAAGGCAAATGGGCTGTTACTTCTTCATTGGATGAGAGTTTGCACCTCTTCAGGGATTGGAGGTGTGCCATTCAAAGTTCACACCATTCACAGCGATTGGAGGTGATGGTTCATGCACCATTCAGTGCGTCATGGACCTGAGCTCCCAGAAGAAAAGCACTCCAGCTGCCATCTTTACCAAACTAAGGATGTCATCATCTGTCATCAGGCAGATGTGGCAGGGGTCAGATGTGGGTTTCTGTTACACCAGAGAGGTACGGGTCGAGTGTTCAGCCTTGAGTGGGGTTGAGTATTCAGACTTGTTGCAAACAGGTGATAAAGGACCAGACATAGGGGTTTTTGAGTGTGTGGGTTATCCTGCAGACAACTTATTTCAGCCTGTCCTGCACCTAAAATTCCTCCCATTTTGTTTTTCTAAGTGACGGGGTGGAGGGGAGTGCAAAATCCTTTGGGTACTTCCTACTGAGAGGGGGTGTAATGGGGCATACCTGGGAGAGCAAGGGAATGTTCAGGGACAGGCCTGGGAATACCAGGGCAGCGAGAGATAACATCCAGTGGCTATAACAGTTATCTCAGAGGGGCAAAGACCATAAAGGTTTCTTGAAGCCATAGGTTGTCAATGGCATCAAATCATTTTTGAGTGGAGAAGACACAACACTAACCCTAACACTAACCCTAAACCTAAACCTAATTCTACCTATAACCCTAACACTAACACTAACCCTAACCTTTACCCTAACCTAACACTTACACTAGACCTAACCCTAACACAAACCCTAATCTTAACAAAAATCCTAACCCTAACCTTAACACTAACCCTAACACTAACCCTAACACTAAACCTAAACCTAATCCTTAACCTAACCCTAAACCTTACCCTAACCAGAACACTAACCCTAACTCTAACCTTAAACATAACACTAACCCTAAGAAAAAAGTTAACCCTAACCATAACTCTAAACATAACCCTAACCTTAACCCTATCACTAACCCTAAGACAAACCCTAATCCTAACCCTAATGCTAACCCTAATTCTAACCCTAAACCTAACACAAACCCTACATCTTAAAATAACCTTAACCCTAACACAAACAATAAACGTAAACGTAAAACTAACTCTTATCATAACCCTAAATCTAAACCTAAACCTAACCCTATACCTAACTGTAATACTAACTCTAACACTAACCCTAGTTAGAGAGGGACCTGGTATGCGAGCTCTCTCCCGTACCAAGATGGGAGGTGTCTCCCTCCTGAAGAGGCAAGTCCTCTTTACCCTGGCTGCAGTGGTATAGGAGCTCCCCCCTACACCCAGGTGGGAAGGGTCTCCTTCCTCGAGTGGCGAATCCCCTCTACTCTGCCTGTGGCAGTATATGAACTCCCCTGACAACTAAGTGGAAGGAATCTTCCAGCTGGAGGGTCAAATACCCTCTCACACTTGCTCTGGCAGAATAGGAGCTCCCCCCGACACCCAGGTTACGGAGTCTCCCAACTGGAAGGCGAGTACCCTCTACACTGGCTGCAGGGTATACGACCTCCCACTGACACCCAGGTGGAAGGGTCTCCCGCCTGTTTGGGCAAGTCTTCTCTACCCTGGATAAGGCAATATACAAGCTCCCCACTACACACGGGTGGGAGTGGTCTTCTGCGTGGAATGGCGAGTCCCTTCTACCCTGATTTTGGCGGTATACAAGGTCCCCTGACACGCAGGTGGGAGGGGTATCCCACCTGGGAGAGAGAGTACCCTCTACTTTAGCTCTTGTTATATAAGAGGTCCCAGTACACCCAGATGGGAGGGGTATTCTCCCTGCAGGAGCCTGTTCCCTCTACCTTAGCGGTGGCAGTATAGGAGCTTCCCCAGACACCCAGGTGGGAGGGGTCTCCTGCCTGTAGGGGCGAGTCACCTCTATCCTGGCTGCTGCATTAAGCAAGCCTCCCCTGACACCAAGGTTGGAGGGGTATCAAGATTGGAGGGGCGAGTCCCCTCTACTCTTGCTCTGGAGGGATCGGAGCTCACCCAGACACCCAGGTGAGAGGGTCTCCTGAATGGAAGGGCAAGTCTGCTGTACCCTGGATGAAGCAGTGTAGGAACTCCCCCTGACATCCTGGTGGGATGAGTCTCCCTCCTAGAGGTGCAAGTCCCCTCCACCCTGGCTTTAGCTGTATAGCAGCTCCCCAGGACACCCAGGTGGAAGGGATCTCTCTCCTGGTGGGGCGTGTCCCGTCTACACTGGCTGCCAGAGCTCCCCAAGAAACCCAGGTGGGAGAGGTCTTCAGCCTGGAGGGGCAAGTCCCCTCTATTCTAGTGTTGGGGTTAGGTTTAGGTTTCGGTATAGTGTTAGGGTTTTGGTTTTGGTTTGTTTTAGGATTAGGGTTAGGGTTAGAGTTAGGGTTATTGTTACTGTTAGGGTTGCCATTAGGATTAGTGTTAGAGGTAGGGTTTGTGTTAGGGTTAGTGTAAGGGTTAGTGTCATCATTAAGGTTAGGGTTAGTGCTAGGGTTAGAATTAGGGTTAGAGTTAGTGTTAGGGTTAGTGGTATGTTTAGGGTTAGTGTTAGGGTTAGGATTAGGGTTAGTGTTAAGGTTAGGGTTAGGATTAGTGTGAGGGTTAGTGTAAGGTTCATCATAATGTTAGGTTAGAGTTAGAGTTAGGATTAATGTTAGGGTTAATGTTAGGGTTAGTGTTAGGTTTAGGATTAGGGTTAGGGTTAAAGTTAGGATTAGGTTTAGGGTTAGTGTTATGGTTAGGGTTAGGGTTAGTGTTAGGGTTAGTGTTAGGTTTAGTTTTAGAGTTTAGTTTAGATAGGGTTGCGGTTAGTCTTAGGGTTAGGGTTTGGGTTAGGTTAATGGCTAGGCTTACAGTTAGAATTAGGTATTGAGTTAGGTTTAGTGTTAGTGTTAAACTTTGTGTTAAAGTTAGTGTTAGGGTTAGTGTTAGAGTTAGGTTTGTAGTTAGCTTTAGTGTTAGGGTTGGGGTTAGGGATAAGTTTAGGGTTAGTGTTAGAGTTAGGGTTAGGATTATGTTTATGGTTAGGGTTAGTGTTAGGGTTAGGGTTAGGTTCATGTTAGGGTTAGGTTTAGCGTGAGTGTTAGGGTTAGGGTTAGGGTTGGGTTTTATTTTTAGTTTTTGGGTGAGGGTTACGGTTAGGATTAGGGTTTGGGTTAGGGTTCATGTTAGTGTTAAACTTGTGTTAGTGTTAGGGTTAGTGTTAGGGTTAGGTTTATGGTTACGTTTAGTGTTAGGGTTTGGTTTAGGGATAAGTTTAGGGTTAGTGTTACAGATAGGGTTAGGGTTATGTTTATGGTTAGGGTTAGTGTTAGGGTTAGGGTGTATTTTAGGGTTAGGTTTAGCGTGAGTGTTAGGATTATGGTTAGGTTTATGTTTGGTGTTAGTGTTTTGGTTAGGGTTAAGATTAGGGTTAAGGATAGGGTTAGGGTTAGTGATAGGTTTAGAATTAGTTTTAGATTTAGGGTTATGGTTTGTGTTATGGTTAAGGTTATGGTTAGGTTTAGGGTTAGTCTTACTGTTAGCTTTATGGTTATGGTTATTGTTAGCCTAAGGTTTAGGGTTAGGTTTAGGGTTAGGAATAATGTTGGGGTTAGGATTAAGATTAGGGTTAGTTTTAAATTTAGGGTTGGATTTAGGTTTAGGGTTAGTGTTAGATTTAGTGTTAGGGTTAGGGTTATTGTTTTTGAGGGTTAGAGTTAGGGTTAGATTTTGGGTTATGGTTAGGTTTGGTTTAGGTTTAGGGTTAGTGTTGGGGTTAGGGTTAGGGATAGGATTTGTGTTAGGGTTAGTGTTAGGGTTATGGTCAGGTTTAAAACTAGGTTTAGGGTTAGAATTAGTGTTATATTTAGGTTTAGAATTAAGGATAGGGTTAGTGTTAGGGTTAGCGTTAGAGTTAGGTTTAGGGTTAGAGTTAGCGTTTGGCTTAGGGTTAGGGTTAGTTTTAGGTTTAGTGTTACAGATAGAATTAGGGTTAGTGTTAGGTTTATGATAAAAGTTAGGTTTGGTTTTAGGGTTAGTATTAGATTTAGGGATAGGGTTAGGTTTAGGTTTAGAGTTAGGGTTACAGTAAGAGTTAGGTTTAGTGTTATGTTTAGGTTTATTTTTTGTGTTAGGGTTAAGCATATGGTAAGACTTAGGGTTTGTGTTAGGTTTAGGGTTAGAGTTTGGGTTAGCATTACTGTTAGGATTAGGTGTTTTAGGGTTAGTGATAGGGTTAAGGTTAGGGTTACATTTAGGGTTATGGTTAGGGTTAGGTTTTCTCTTACGGTTAGTGTTATGGTTAAGGTTACAGTTAGGGTTAGTGTTCAGGATAGGGTAAGGTTTAGAGTTTGGTTAAGGATTAGGTTTAGGTTTAGTGTTAGTGTTAGGACTAGTGTTAGTGTTAAGGTTGGGGTTAAATTTTTTATTAGGATTAGGATTTTTGTTAGGGTTAGGTTTAGGGTAAGTGTTAGGTTAGTGTAAAGTTTAGGGATAGTGATAGTGTTAGGGTTAGAGTTAGGATTAGTTTTAGGTTTAGGGTTAGTATTAAGGTTTTGGTTTGGGTTTGTTTTAGGATTAGGTTTAGGGTTAGATTTAGGGTTAGTGTTACTGTTAGGGTTATCATTAGGATTAGGTTAAGGGTTAGGATTAGTGTTAGAGGTAGGTTTTGCATTAGGGTTAATGTAAGGGTTAGTATCACTGTTAAGGTTAGGGTTAGTGTGAGGGTTAGAATTAGGGTTAGTGTTAGTGTTAGGGTTAGTGGTAGGTTTAGGGTTAGTGTTAGGGTTAGGATTAGGGTTAGTGTTAGGGTTAGGGTTAGGGTTAGTGTGAGGATTAATGTTAGGGTTAATGTTAGTGTTTGGTTTAGGTAAATATTTAGGGTTAATCCTAAATTTAACTCTATCCCTAACACTATGATGAAACTTAACCCTAACCCTCACACTAACCCTAACCCTATTTAGGGTTAGGACAATGGCTCAGTTTTGTTTAAAGGAAAAGGCTAGGGTTATGGCTAGTTTTAGGATTAGCGATATTGTTAGGTCTAGTGGTAGGTTGAGGATTAGGCTTAGGGTTAGGGTCAAATGTAGAGTTATGGTTAGATCTAAGGTAGGATCTAGGCTAGGGTTATGGCTAATGTTAGGGCTTGAGTTAGGTTTTTTGTAATGGATAGGCTTAGAACTAGAAATAGGGCTGGGGAGAGTTAGATTTAGTCTTAGGCCAAGATTAGGGGTAGAGTTATGGTTACAGCTAAATTAGAGCTATGATTAGTGCTAGGGTTAGTGTTAGGGTTAGGCCTATGGTTAGGGCTAGAGATATGGTTAGTGTTAGGGTTAGAGTTAGTGATAGGGTTAGGGGAAAAGATGGGGTTATACCTAAGTTTAGGTCTAGGGCAAGGTTTAAAATTAGAGATAGGGCTAGAGTTAGGGTTTGGGTTAGGATTGAGGCTAGGTATAGGCTAAGATGTTTGTGTAAGGGTTAGGGCTAGTATAGGGCTGGGGCTAATGTCAAGTCTGGGTTTATTGTTATGGTTAGTTTTAGTGTTAGGTTATGGCTAAGTCTAGTGTAAGGTTTAGGTTTAGGTTAAGGGTCAGGTTTAAAGCTAGGTGTATTATTAGAGTCAGGGTTTGAGCAGGGTTTGGTTTAGGTTAAGATTCAGGGTTAAGGCTTGAAGTAGTGTTACGGATAGGGTTAGGGTTCAGGTTAGAGTAACTGATAGGGTTAGGTTTAGGGTTAAGGTTAGGTTTAGAGTAATGAATAGGGTTAGTGTTAGCAATAGTGTTAGCGTTAGGCCTAGTGTTAGCATTTGGGTTAGGCTTAACTTTAGAGTAAAGCATAGGGTTTGAGGTAAAGTTAGGGCTTGAGTTAAGGTTAAAATTAGGACTAGGGTTAGGGTTAGGGCTAGGGTTCATATCAGGGTTAGGTTTGGGGTAAGTGTTAGCATTTGAACTAGGATTAGGCTAGCATGAGTGTTGGATTAGAGTGAGGGCTAATGTTAGGTTTAGGGTTAGGGTTATGTTTAGATTAAGGTTAGAGTTTGAGCTAGAATTAGGGTTAGGGTGAGAGTTAGGGTTAGGGTTAGGACTAGGCTTATGGTTAGGGTTACAATAAGGGCTAAGTTTAGGGCTAGGATAAGGTCAATGTTTTGTGTGATGTTTATGGCTAGCATTAGGGCTATGGGTATTTTAAGAGCTAGGGATATGGTTATGGCTAATTTTAGGGTTAGGGTTATAGATAAGTCTAGTGTTCTAGTTATGGTTTGGGTTAGGATAAGATTTAGATATAAGATTGGTTTTAGAGTAAGGGTCATTGTTCCAGTTAGGGTTAGGTTTAGGGTGAGGGCCAGATTTAGGACTAGTGTTGGGTCTAGGGATAGAGTTAGTCTTTATGTTAGGTTAACGGTTATTGTTAGGGCTAGTGTTTGGTTTTTGCTTAGGGCTAAAGCTAGATTTATGACTCTGTTTAGGAATAGGTTTGGTCTAGTGCCAGTTTTACTGTTAGGTTTAGGTATAGGTTTACCGGTAGGGGTAGGGGTAGGGTTCGCTTTAGGGTGTCAGGTTTAGACATAGGGTTAGTGTTAGAGTCAGAATAAGGGTCAGGGTTAGAGTTAGGGCTAGAACTAGAATGAGGGCTAGTATTAGGTCTAGTAATAGAGATAGGGTTTGAGGTAGGCTAAGGATTATGGTTAGGACTAGGGTAGCATTAGGGTGAGGGTTTGTTTTAGGGCAAGGCATAGGGTTAGAGGTAGAGTTAGGGTTAGGGTTAGGGTTAGGGTTAGGGTTAAACCTAGGTTTAGGGCTCAAAATAGGGCTAGAATTTGTGTTAGCATTAGGGCTACAGCTAATGAAAGAACTAGGATTCCGTTTAGGGCTAGTTCTAGGTTTAGCATTAGGGCAATGTTTAAACCTAGGGTTACTGTTAGGGTCTGAGTAAAGGTCAGGGTTACTTCTAGGGTTAGAGTTAGGACTCAAATTAGGACTATGTTTAGGACTAGGTGTAGGGTTAGGGTTTGGTTTAGGTTAAGGGTTAGGGTTAGGGTTATGACTCGATTTTGATTTAGATCTAGGGTACTGTTAGGGCTAGTTTTCCAATTAGCATTTGGGTTAGGGCTAGTGTTAGAATGAGCTTTAGGCTAAAGGTTAGGGTTAGATCCAGGTTAAGGGCTAGGGTGAAGGTTAGGGCTAGGGTTGGGGCTAAGGATAAGGATAGGGTTTGGGTTATGTTAATGGATAGGTTTAGAACTAGGGCTAGGGCAAGAGTTAGAGTTAGTCTTAGGGCTAGGGATAGTGTTAGGTTTAGGGTTAGGGCTAAATTAGGGCTAGAATAGAGCTATGGTTACTTGTAGGTTTAGGCCTAGGTTTAGGGCTAGGGTTAGGGTTAGCATTAGGGTTAGTGTAAGGTATGATGTTAAAGCTACATTTAGGGCTTAGGGCAAAGTATAAAGTCAGGGTTAGGGCTAGAGTTAATGTTAGGGTTAGGATTAAGGCTAGGCTTAGTGATAGGATTAGAGCTAGGATTTGTTTTAAGTTTAGGGCTAGGATTAGGGATAGGGCTAATTTCATGTCTAGGGTTGTGGTTAGGGATAGTTTTAGGGTAAGGATAATGGACAGGTCTATTTTAAATGTTAGGTTGATGGTTAGGGTCAGGTTTACAGTTAGAGGTATTATTAGAGTCAGGGTCAGGTTTAGGGTATGGGTTAGGTTAAGGATTAGGCTTAGGGCTCAAATTAGAATTAGCATTAGTGTTAGGGTTAGGGAAATGGATATGGTTAAGTTTAGGTTTCAGGTTAGAATTAGTGTATTGGACAGGTTGAGGGTTTGGGATAGGGTTAGGTTTAGGACTAGGGATAGAATTCGGTTAGAGTTATGGTTAGGGTAATAGATTGTATTAGAGCTACAGTTAGGACTAAGGTTATGGTTAGGCTAGAGCTTTGGTTAGGGTTAGGCCACCCTAGGGTTAGAATTTTGTTATGGTTATGGTTAGGTTAATGGAGAAGATCAGAGCTACAGAAAGGGCTAGGATTATGGTTAGGGTTAGTGCTATGTTTTGGGTTAGATTTTGGGTTAGGATAAGGTTTAGTTTTATGGTTAGTTTAGGTTAAGTGTTAGGGCTAGGTTAGGGATAGGGCTAGGGTTAAAGCAAGAATTAGGCCTCTGATTAGGTCTAGGTTTTGAGTTAGGTTAGGGCTATTTAGTACTAGTGCTAATGTTAGAACTAGGGTTATGATTAGGACTAGTGTTAAATTTAGCATTTTGTCTAAATCTAGTGTGTAGACTAGGTTTAGGGTGATGATTAGAGATAGGGTTCATTTACCATCAGAGTCAAGATCAGTGTTACTGATCACAGTTAGTGACAGACTCGAATTAGGGCTAGGGTTAAGGCTAGGTGTAAGGTTCGGGTTTGTCTAAGGGTTAGGATAAGAATTAGGGATATGTCTAATGTCAATTCTAGCATTATGGTTTGGTTAGGGTTAGCGTTAGGGCTTTGTCACAATTTTGTTTTATAGCTAGGGCTACTTTTAGGATTAGCGATAGTGTTGGTGCTAGTGGTATGGTGATGTTTACACTTAGTTTTACTCTTATGGTTAGATCTAGGTTTAGGGCTATGGCTAGGTTTAGGGATAAGGTTACAGCTCATGTTAGGGTTATTAACGGATAGAGTTAGAACTAGAAATTGGGCTTGGGCGAGAGTTAGAGTTAGTCTTAGGGCTAGAGTTAGGGTTAGGTATATGCTTAGAGATAAATTAGGGTTAGAACTAGGGCTAGGATTAGTGTTATGGTTAGGCCTAGGGTTAGGATTAGGGTTAGGGGAAGGAATGGGTTTATTGTTAGGTTTAGGGCTAGGGCGAGGTTTAGAATTAGGGTTAGAGCTAGGGTTAGGATTAAGGCTATGTTTAGTGCTAGGATGAGGGTTTGTGTTAGGGCTAGGGAAAGGATTAGGGACAGGGCTAATGTCAGGTCTAGATTTACTTTTAGGTTTAGGTTACAGCTAGATCAAGTGTAAGGGTTATGTTTAGGTAAGGGTCAGGTTTAAAACTAGGTGTATTATTAGGGTCAGGGTCTGGGTAGGGTTTGGTTTAGGTTAAGTTTTAGAATTAAGGTTTTAATTAGCTTTAGGGTCAGGGTTATGGATATGGTAATGGATAGAATTAGGTTTATGGTTCTGGTTAGGTTTAGAGTAATGTGTAGGTTTAGTGTTAGCAATAGGTTTATCGTTAGGCCTAGGGATAGCATATATGTTAGGCTTATCTTTAGGGTAAGGGATAGGGTTAGAGCTAAGGTTAGGGCTAGGGATAAGGTTAGGTTTAGTGTAAGGGTTAGGGTTAGTCCTAGGGTTAATGTTAGGGTTAGGTTTAGGGTAAGTGTAGGCATTTGAGCTAGGGTTAGGGCTAGGATGATGGTTAGGGTTTGAGTCATGGCTAGGGTTTGGTTTAGTGTTAGGTTTATCTTTAGGCTAAGGATGAGAGTTTGATCTAGGGTTAGGTCTAGGGTGAGGGTTAGCATTATGTTTAGTTCTAAGGTATGGTTAGGTTTATAATTAGTGCTAGGTTTAGGTTTAGGGTAAGGGCTAAGTTTTGTGTACTGTTTAGGGCTAACGTTAGGGCTAAGGGTAATGTAAGAGGTAGGAATATGTTTATGGCTAGTTTTAGGGTCAGGGTTATGGATAAATCTATGTTAGGGTTAGGTTTTGGTTTAGGATAAAGTTTAGAGCTAGGGTTGCTATTAGGTTAAGGATCATTTTTGGATTAGGATTATTTTTATGGTTAAGGCCACAATCAGTAATAGCTCGGATTAGACTAGGATTTGTGTTAGCATTAGGGCAACTGCTAATGACAGAACTAGTTTTCTGATAAGGTCTAGTTCTAGGGTTATCGTTATGGCAATGTTTAGAGCTAGGGGTACTGTTAGGATCCCAGTCAGGGTCAGGGTTATTTCTATGGTTTGAGTTAGTACTCAAATTAGGGCTAAGTTTAGGGATAGGTGTAAGGTTAGTGTTTGGTTTACATTAAGGGTTAGGGCTAGGATTATGGCTCGGTTTTGTTTTAGGCCTAGGGTAGGGTTAGAGCTAGTTTTCCAATTAGCATTAGGTTTAGGGCTAGTGTTTGGGTGAGGTTTGGGCTTAAGGTTAGGGTTTACAACCAGATTTAGGGTTTGGATGATGGTTAGAGTTAGGGTTGGGCCTAGGGATAGGGCTAGGTTTTGGGTTATGGTAAGGGATAGGTTTTGAACTTTGGATAGGGCTAGTGTGAGAGTTAGAGTAAGTCTTAGGGCTAGGGATAGGATTAGGTTTAGCTTTAGGTTTAAATTAGGACTAAAATTAGCCCTAGGGTTAGTGTTAGGTTTTTGCCTAGAGTTAGGGCTAGGGTTAGGGTTAGCGTTAGGTTTAGGGTAAGGTATGATGTTACAGCAACATTTTGGGCTAGGGCATGGGATAAAATTAGGGTTAGGGCTCTGATTAAGGGTAGGATTAGGATTAAGGCTAGGTTTATGACTATGATTAGGGGTAGTGTTTGTGCTAGGGTCAGGGCTAGGATTAGGTCTATGGCTAATGTCAGTTCTAGGGTTATAGTTAGGTATAATTTTAGGTTTATGTTTATGACCAGGTCTATTGTCACAGTTATGTTGAGGGTTAGGGTCAGGTTTACAGCGAGGGTTATTATTAGGGTCAGAATCAGGATTAGGATATGTGTTAAGTTAAGATTTATGGTTAGGGCTAAAATTAGCATTAGGTTTAGGGTAATGGATATGGTTAGGTTTCAGGTCAGGTTAGGTTTAGTATAATGGACAGGGTTAGGATAAGGTATAGGGTTAGTGTTAGTTCTAGGGAGAGAATTTGGTTAAAGATATGGTTAAGGTAATGGATAGGATTAGAGCTACAGTTAGAACTAGAGTTATGGTTAGGTTAGGGCTATGGTTAGGTTTAGGCCTAGGTGTAGAATTTGCTTAGGGTTAGGGTAAAGGATAAAATAATATCTAGGTTGAGGGCTAGTGTTATTGTTAGGAATAGAGCTATGGTTCAGTTTAGGTGTTGGATTAGGACAAGGTTTATGTTTAGGGTTAATTTTAGGTTAGGACTAGGGATAGGGTTAGGACTACGATTAAAACAAGACTTAGGGCTCAGATTAGGACTAGGTTTGGGGTTAGGTTAGGGCTAGTGTAGGACTACTGCTAATGTTAGAACTAGGGTTATGATTAGAGATAGCATTAGGTTTAGGTCAAGGTCTAGTGTTTAGGTTAGGTTTAGGTTTAGGGAGATGATTAGAGATAGGGTTAGTGTTAGAGTTAGAGTCAGGATCAGTGTTACTGCTCAGGGTTAAAGATAGGACTCAAAATAGGGCTAGGATTAAGGCTAGGTGTAAGGTTAGGTTTTGAGTTAGGTTTAGCGTAAGAATTAGGGATAGGGCTAATGTCAGGTCTAGCATTACCTTTAGGCTAGTGTTAGGTTAGGGCTATGGCTCAGTTTTGCTTTAGAGCTAGGGCTAGGATTAGGTCTAGTTTTAGGATTAGCAATAGTTTTAAGGCTAGTGGTAGGATGAGATTTAGGCTTAGATTTATTTTTATGGTTAGATCTAGGTTTAGGGATAGGGCCTGCATTAGGGTAAGTTTAGGTCTTGTGTTAGGGTTAGGGTAATGGATAAGGTTAAAACTAGAAATAGGACTGGGGTGTGATTAGAGTTATTCTTTGGGCTAGACTTAGGAGTAGGCTTAGGGTTAGGGCTATATTAGGATTAAGATTAACGCTAGTGTTAGTGTTATGGTTAGGCCTAGGGTTAAGGCTAGGGTTGTGGTTAGTGTTAGTGTTAGGGCTAGGGTTAGATTTAGGAGAAGGGTGTTATAGGTTGGTTTACAGCTAGGGTTCAGGTTAGAATTTGATTTAGGGCTAGGCTTAGGGTTCAGGTTAGGATTAAGGCTAGGTTTAGTGCCAGGATGAGAGTATGTGTTAGGGCTAGGGCTAAGATTAGGGCTAAGGCTAATGTCAAGTCTAGGTTCAAAGTAAGTAGTAGTTTTATGGTTAGATTATGGCTAGGTCTTGTGTAAGGGTTAGTTTTAGGGTAAGGGTCAGGTTTAGAGCTAGGTGTTTTATTAGAGTCAATGTCCAGGTATGGTTTGGTTTAGGTTAAGGTTTAGGGTTAAGTCTTTTATTAGCATTAGAGTTCGGTTTAGGATTCGGGCAATGGATAGGGTTAGGTTTAGGATTCAGGTTAGGTTTAGAGTAACGGATATGGTTATTGTTAGCGATAGGGTTAGCGTTAGGCCTAGGGTTAGCATTTGGTTTAGGCTTATCTTTTGGGTAATGGATAGGGTTAGAGCTAAGGTTAGGGCTAGGGTTAAGGTTAATTTTATGGCTAGGGTTAGGGTGAGGCCTAGGGATAGTGTCAGGGTTCGATTTATGGTAAGTATTAGGGTTTGAGCTAGGGTTAGGTCTAGGGAGAGGGTTAGGGTTAGAGTCACGGCTAGAGTTAGGATTAGGGTTAGAGTTAAGATTAGAGAAATGGTGAGAGTTTGAGCTAAATTAAGGAGTAAGTCGAGGTTTAGGGTTAGGGTTAGGTCTAATGTTATGGTTAGAGTTACAATTAGGGCTAGGTTTAGGGCTAGGATAAGGGCTAGGTTTGTGTGATGTTTATGGCTAGCATTAGGGCTATGGGTTATGGTTATGGCTAGTTTTAGTGTTAGAGTTATGGATAATTCTAGTGTTAGGGTTAGATTTGGGGTTAGGATAAGGTTTAGAGCTATGGTTTGTGTTAGGGTAAGTGTCAATGTTTGGGTTAGGGTTAGGGCCAGAATTAGGAATAGCATTGTGTCTTGGCATAGGGTTAGTGTTTGTCTTAGGTTAAGGGTTATATTTATGGCTAGTTCAAGGTTTTTTTTTTTTTTTTTTTAGGGCTAGGGCTAGATTTATGACTCTAATTAGTATTAGATTTGGTCTAGTGCTATTGTTACTGTTGGGTTTTTGTATAGGTTTACTGGTAGGGGAAGATTTAGAGTCCAGTTTAGGTTTAGTGTCAGGTTTAGATCTAGGGTTAGTGTTAGGGTCAGAATAAGGGTCAGGTTTTGGATTAAGGCTAGAGCAAGTATGAGGCCGAGGGTTAGGACTAGTAAAAGAGTTAGGGTTTGGGAGAGGCTAAGGATTAATGTTAGGACTAGGGTAGCATTAGTGTGAGAGTTTGGCTTAGGGTAATTGATAGGACTAGAGGTAGGGTGAGTATTAGTGATAGGGATAGGGATAGGGTTAGGGTTAGGGTTAGGGTTACTGTTAGGATTAGGTTTAGGGTTAGGGTTGCTCTTTGAGTTAGTGTTATGGTTAGGATTATGGTTAGGGATAGCGTTAGTGTTTGGGTTAGGGTTACAGTTAGGTTAAGGTTTAGTGTGAGGTTTAGGGTTATGGTTATTGTTAGGTTTAGGGTTAGGATGAGTTGAGTGTTAGGGTTAGGGTAAGGGTTAGGGTTAGGGTTAATGTAAGGGTTAAGGTTAGGGTTAGAGACAGGGTTAGGTTTAGGGATAGGGTTAGTGTTAGGGTTAGTTTTAGGGTTAGTGTTAAGTTTATTGTTAGGATTTGTGTTAGGTTTAGGGTTTGGGTTAGGCTTAGG
Organism: Marmota flaviventris; assembly: GCF_047511675.1. NCBI lineage: Eukaryota > Metazoa > Chordata > Mammalia > Rodentia > Sciuridae > Marmota > Marmota flaviventris. Next base: position 135,799,725 of record NC_092505.1, read on the forward strand.
GTTACAGTTAAGATTAGGGTAACACTTAGGGTTAGTATTAGAGTTAGGGGTAGGGTTATTGTTATGGTTAGTGTTAGTGTTAGTGTTTGTGATAGGGTTAGGTTTAGGCTTAGGGTTCAGTTTAGGGTTATGGTTAGTTTTAGAGTTAGGGTTAGGGTTGGCTTTAGAGGTAGTGTTAGGGTTAGTGTTAGGGCTATTGTTCGGTTAGGTTTAGGGTTTGTGTTAGGGTTACGGTTGGTTTAGGTTATCATTAGGGTTATGGTTAAGATTAGAGTTAGGATTAGGGTTAGGGTTAGTGTTAGGTTTAGTGTTAGATTTAGGTTTAGGGTTAGGGTTAGTAATAGGTTTAGGGTTTGTGTTAGGGTTAGAGTTAGGGTTAGGGTTAGGGTTAGGTTTAGGGTTAGTGTTGGGGTTATGTTTAGGATTAGGTTTAGGTAGGGGTTATGTGGCTAGGTTAGGGTTAGGGGTATGGTTGGTTTAGGGTTTGTGTTAGGGTTAGGGTTAGGGTTTGGTTTATTGTTAGGGTTAAGGTAGGATTAGGTTTAGGTTTCATGTTAGAGTTATAGTTAGGGTTAGTGTTAGGTTTACAGTTAGGATTAGTTTTAGGGTATGTGTTAGAGTTATGGTTAGGGTTATTGTTAGGGTTAGGTGTAGGTTTATGGTTAGGGTTAGAGTTAGTGTTACATTTAGGGTTATGTTTAGGGTTAGGATTATTCTTTGGGTTAGTGGTAGAGTTAGGTTTATGGTTAGTGTTAGGGTTTGGTTTAGAGTAAGTGTTAGTGTTAGGGTTAGGGTTAGGGGTTAGTGTTAGGGTTAGGGTTAGTGTAAGGTTAGGACTAGAGTTAGGCTTAGGTTTAGGTTTATGGTTCGTCTTAGGGTTAGGGTTAGGATTAGTATAATGGCTAGGGTTAGGGTTAGGGTTGGGGTTAGTTTTAGGGGTAGGGTAAGGGTTAGGATTAGGGATCCTGTTATATTTAGAAATAGGTATGTGTTAGTGTTAGTATTAGGGTTATGGTTAGGTTTAAGATTAGTGTTTGTGTTAGGGTTACGGTGGAGGTTAGTTTTAGGGTATGGGTTAGGGTTAGGGTTAGGTTTAGGATTAGGTAAGTTTTAGGGTTAGGTTTAGAATTTGATTTAGGATTAGGGTTAGGGTTAGTGTTAGCCTTAGTGTTATGGTTAAAAGTATGTTATTATTAGGGTTTGTTTTAGTGTTAATTTTGCGTTAAGTTTAGTTTTAGGGTTAATCGTTGGGTTAGAATTAAGGTTAGGGTTAGTTTTAGGGTTAGGGTTAGGGTTAAGTTTAGGGAGAGAGTTAGGGTTAAGGTAAGGGTTAAGATTAGCGTTAGGGCTAGTGTTAGGTTTAGAATTAGTGTTCATGTTTAGGATAGGGTTAGGGTGAGGGTTAGGGTTAGAATTAGGTTTAGTGTTAGTGTATTTTTAGGGTTAGGGATTCGGTTAATTATACTGTTAGGGTTAGGGATAGGTTTTGAGTTAGTGTTACACTTACAGTTAGGTTTAGTGTGAGTGTTTTGTTAGGGTTAGTGTTAGGGTTACGGTTCCAATTAGGTAAGGGTTAGGGTTAGGGTTGGGTTAGGTTTAGGGTTCTGGTTTGTGTTAGGGTTTGTGTTAGGTTTAGGAATAGGGTTAGGGTTAGGGTTACAGTTAGGTATAGGGTAAGGGTTAGGGTTAGTGTTAGGGTTAGTGTTAGGTTTCGGTTTAGAATTAGTGTTAAGTTTAGTGTTAGATTTAGGGTTAGGGTTAGGGTTAGATTTAGGGTAATTTTAGTGTTAGTGTTAGGTTTAGGGTTAAACCTAAACAGTGTTAGTGTTAGTGTTAGGGTTAGGGTTCTGGTTAAGTTTAGGGTTAGGGTAATGTTTAGTGTTATGGTTAGGGTTAGGGTTAATTTTAGTTTTAGGGTTAGTGTTAGGGTTAGGTTTAAGTTTAATTTTAGGCTTAGTGTTTGGGTTAGTGTTACTATTAAGTTTAGTCTTACAGTTTGCTTTAGAGTTTGGGTTAGAGATAGGGTTAGGGTTAGGGTTAGGGTTAGGTTTAGGTTTAGGATGAGTGTTAGGGTTAAGGTTAGGTTTAAATTTATGGTAAAGTTAGGTTTAGGGTTAGTGTTAGTGTTCAAGTTATGGTTAGGGTTTGAGTTAGTGTTAGGTTTAGGGTTATGGTTAGGGTTAGGTACAGGGTTAGAGTTAGGGTTAAGGTTAGTGTTTAGGTTAGCATTAGGGTTAAGTTTAAAATTAGTTTTATTTTTAGCATTTGGGTTAGCGTTAGGTTATGGATGGGGTAAGTTTTAGAGTTAGTGTTAGGTTTAAGGTTAGTGTTAGGGTTAGTGTTAGGGCTAGGGTTAGTTTTAGTCTTAGGGTTAAGTTTAGGGTAAGGGTAATGTTTAAGGATATGGCTAGTGTTAGTGTTAGTTTTAGTGTTAGGTTTCTGGTTATGATTAGACTTAGGGTTAGTGTTAGGTTTAGGGTTAGGTTTTGCTTTAGGCTTAGTGTTAGGGTTTGTATTAGGGTTAGAGTTAGTATGAGGGTTAGGCTTACAATTTTGATTAGGTTTAGGGTTAGAGTTAGGCCTCGGGTTAGTGTTAGGGTTAGGGTTAGTGTTAGTGTTAGGTTTAGGGTTAGGTTTAGAGTTATGTAAATGGTTAGGTTTACTGTTAGTGTTAGAGTTAGGTTTAGCGTTAGGATTAGGTTAGGATTAGTGTTATGTTTAAGGTTAGGGTTCATGTAAGGGTTAGGGTTAGGTTAAGGATTAGTGTTTGTGTTAGTGATTTGGTTAAGTTTAGGGGTAGGGTTATGGATAGTGTTAGAATTAGGAATAGGATTAGGGTTAATGTTAGGCATATGGTTAAAGTTAGTGTTATGGTTAGGGTTAGGGTTCGGTTTAGGTTTAGTGTTAGGGTTAGTTTTAGGGTTAGAGTTAGTGTTAGTGTAAGGATTAGGGTTGGAGTTAGTGCTAAGTTTATGGTTAGGTTTAGGGTTATGGTTAATGTTACTGTTAGGGTAGGGTTAGAATTAGGGATAGTGTTAGTGTTAGGGTTAGGTTTAGGATTAGGTTAAGGGTTAGTGATAGGTTTAGGGATATGTTTAGGGTTAGTGTTAGTGATAGGGTTAGGATTGGGGTAAAATTAGTGTTATGGTTATAGTTAGGATGAGTGTTATAGTTAATGTTAGTGTTAGGGATAGGGTTAAGTTTTGGGTTAGGGTTAGTTTTAGGATTAGGGTTTGTGTTAGTGTTAGGGTAAGGGTACGGTTAGGCTTAGGATTAGGATTAGGGTAGTGGAAGTTTTAGGGTTATGGTTACAGAGAGAGTTAGTGTTAGGATTAGGGTTAGGGTTAGTTTTAGGTTTAAGGTTATATTTAGGGTTAGTTTTAGGTTTGGGTTAGAATAAGGGCTAATGTTAGTGTTGGGTCATGGTTAGAGTTAGTGTTAGGATTAATTAGCATTAGGGTTAGGTTTAGAATTAGTGTTAGTGTTAGGGTTAGGGTTAAATTTAGGATTTGTTTTAGGGTCAGGATTATTGTTAATTTAGCTTTAGTGTTAGTATTTGTTTTAGGGTTAGGGTTAGAAATAGTATTAGGATTTGTTTTAGGGTTAGGTTTAAAGTTAGTGTTAGGATTATAGGTAGGATTACTGTTAGGATTAGGGTTAGTTTAGTGTTCAGGTTAGTATTAGTGTTATGATTAGTATTAGGGTTAAGTTTAGGGTTTGTGTTAGGGTTAAGTATATGTTTATTGTTAGGTTAGGGTTACAGGAAAGATTAGTATTAGAGTTAGGGTTAGTGGTCGTCTTAAGGTTTGCATTAGGGTTAGAGTTAGGGTTAGGATTAGGATTGGGATAGGGTTAGTGTTAGGTTTAGGATTAGGGTTAGCAATAGTGTTATGTTTAGAGATAGGTTTAGGGTTATTGTTAGGGTTAAGGTTAGGGTTAGGGTTAGTGTTATGATTAGCATTAGGGTTAGGGATATGGTTAGTGTTAGGGTTAGAGTTAGAGTTAGCTTTAGAGCTGGTATTTGTGTGAGTTTTAGGGTTAGGTTTAGGGTTAGGTTTATTGTTAGGGTTTGGGTTAAGGTTTGTATTGGGGTTAGGGTTAGTGTTATTTTTAGGTTTGCTCTTAGGTTTAGGGTTAGTGTTAGGAATAGTGTTAGTGTTAGATTTTGTGTTAGGGTTATTGTTAGTGTTAGGGTTAGGGTTAAGGTTAGTGTTAGGGTTTGTATTAAGGTTAGAATTACGGTTAGTGTTAATGTTAGGTTAGAGTTAGTGTTAGGTTTAGGGTTAAGTTTCATCTTAGTGTTAGGGTTAAGGTTAGTGTTAAAATTAGGTTTAAGGTTAAGTTAGGGTTAGTTCCTGATAGGGTTAGGGTGAGGCATAGTGTTAGTTTTAAGAATAGGTTTAGGGTTAGTGTTATGGTTAGGGTTAGGTTTAGTTCAGTGATAGGGTTAGGGTTAGGTTAGGGTTAGTGTTAGGTTAAGGGTTAGGGTTAGGGTTAGGGTTAGTGTTAGGGTTAGGGTTAGGGTTATATTTAGTGCTAGGGCTAGGTTTAACATTAGGATTAGCATTAGGTTGAGGGTTAATATTATTGTATAATTTTGCATTAGAGTTAGTGTTAGGGTTAGTGTTAGGGTTAGGGTTTGGTTGAGGGTTAAGATTAGTGTTAAGGTTAGGGATAAGTTTAGGGTTAGTGTTAGGTTTAAGGTTAGAGTTTGTTTTAGCGTGAGTGTTAGGGTTAGGGTTAGGGTTAGGTTTAGTGTTAGTGTTTTGGTCAGGGTTAAGTTTATTGTTAAGTATAATGTTAGGGTTTGGGATAGGTTTAGAGGTAGTGATAGGGTTAGGGTTAGTTTTATGGTTAGGGTTATAGTTAGGTTTAGGATTAGTGTTAGATTTAGGGTTAGGGTTAGAGTTAGTCTTAGGCTAAGAATTAGGGTTAGGGTTAGGGTTATTTTTAGGTTTAGGGTTAATTTTAGGGTTAATTTTAAACTTAGAGTTAGGGTTAGGGTTAATATTAAGTTTAGTGTTAGTGTTTGAGTTGTGGTTTGTTTTACATTTAGGGTTGTGATTTTTTTAGAATTAGCTACAGGATTAGGGATGGGGTTAGGTTTAGTGTTAGGTTTATGGTGAGGGTTAGTGTTAGGGTTACTGTTAGAGTTATGGTTAGGGTGAGGGTTAGTGTTATGGTTATGCTTAGGGTTAGGGTTAAAATTTGTGTTAGATTTAGTGTTAGGTTTGGGGTTAGGGTTATTATTAGGGTTGGGGTTAGGGTTAGGGTTAGCATTAGTTTTAGTATTAGTGATAGGGTTAGGGTTAGGTTTAGGTTTAGTTTTGGTGTTAGGGTTAGAGTTAGAGTTAGGGTAAGGGTTAGGGTTAGTGTTAGTGTTAGGGTTAGGGTTACAATTAGGGCTTGTGTTAATGTTAGGGATAGGGTTAGTGTTAGGGTTAGGTTTCAGGTGAGGTTTAGTGTTAGGTTTAGTTTTAGGGTTAGGGTTAGGTTTTGTGTTAGTGTTAGGGTTAGGGTTATGTTAATGTAAGGTTTACAGTTAAATGTTTTTAGGGATAGGATTATGTTTAGTTTTATTTTTTGTGTTTCGGTTAGGGTTAGGGTGAGTGTTAAGGTTAGGGTGAGTGTTAGGGTCAGTGTTTGTGTTAGGGTTTGATTTTGTGTTAATGTAATGGTTAGGGTTAGGTTTCGGTTTATGTTTAGTGTTATGGTTAGGGTTAGGGTTGGTGTTACGGTATGTGTTAGAAATAGAATTAGGGTTAGTGTTGGAATTATGGTTAGGATTACTGTTAGGGTTACAGTTAGGGTTAGTATTAGAATAAAGTTTATGGTTACCGCTAGTGTTAGGGTTTGGTTTAGGGTTACGGTTAGTGTTAGGGTTAGTTTTAGTTTTAGGGTTAGCATTAGGGTTAGGTTTAGTGTTAGTGTTAGAGTTAGAATTAGGGTTAGGTTTAGGGTTAGGGTTAGGATTAGGGTTAGTGCAATGATTAGGTTTAGGGTTAGGGTTAGTGTTACAGTTAGGGTTATGTTTAGGGTTAGGTTTAGTGTTAGGGTTAGTATTAAGATAAGGGATAGGGTTAGGTTTAGGGTTAGAGTTAGGTTTAGGGTAAGAGTTAGGTTTAGTGTTAGATTTAGGATTTCTGTTTGTGTTAGGGTTAAGGTTAGGGTAAGACTTAGGGTTTGTGTTAGGGTTAGGGTTAGAGTTATGGTTAGCAATAGTGTTAGGATTAGGGTTGTTTTTGGGTTAGTGATAGGGTTAGGGTTAATTTTATGTTTAGGGTTATGGTTAGGGTGAGGTTTTCTCTTAGGTTAGTGATATAGTTAAGGTTAGAGTTAGTGTTAGTATTCGGGTTAGGTTAAGGTTTAGGGTTAGGTTAATGATTAGGGTTTGGTTAGGGTTAGGTCTAAGGTTAGGGTTAGGGTTGGTGTTAGGGTTAGTTTTAGGGTTAGGGTTAGGGTTAGGGCTAGGGTTTGTGTTATGTTTAGGTTTATGATAAGTTAGTTTAATGGGTAGGATTAGGGTTAAGGTTAGGTTTAGTGTTAGTGTTAGGGTTTGCGTAATGTTAGGGTTAGGGTTAGGGTTAGTATTAGGGATAAAATTCTTGTTTGGGTTGGTGTTAGTGTTAGCATTAGGTTTACAATTAGTGATTGGTTTAGCGTAAGTTTTAGTGTTAGGGTTAAGGTTAGTGTTCATGTTAGGGTTATGCTTAAGGTTAGTGTTAGTGTTAAAATTAAGTTTAGGGTTAGGTTTAGAAATAATGTTAGGGTTAGGGAGAGGTTTAGTGTTAGTCTAAGGGTTAGAATTAGGTTTAGGGTTAGTGTTATGTGTAGAGCTCGGGTTCATCTTAGGGTTTTTAGAGTATGCATTGGGGTTAAAGTTAGGGTTAGTATTAAAGTCAGGGTTTGTGTTAGGGTTAGCATTTGGTTTAGGATTAGAGATATTGATAGGGTTAGGGTTAGTTTTAGTTTTAGGGTTAGAATTAGCATTCATGTTAATGTTATGGTTATAAAGTTTGTATTACGTTAAGGTTAGTGATAGGGTTTGTGTTAGGTTTAGGTTTAGGTTAAGTGTTAGATTAGGTTCTGGGTAGGCATTAGAGTTAGGGTTAGGGTTAGTTTTATGGTTAGTGATAAGGTTAGGGTTAGTGTTACATTTACAGTTATAGTTAGGATTAGGTTTTGTCTTAGGGTTAGTGTTATGTTTACGGTTAGAGTTAAGGATAGTGTTCAGGTTAGGGTAAGTTTTAGGGGTAGGTTAAGCATTAGTGTTAGGTTTTTGTTAGGTTTAGTTTTACAGAAAAGGTTATGGTTAGTGTTAGACTTAGGGTGTCGGTTAAGGTTAGGGTTATGGTTAGGGTTAGTGTTAGGGTTAGGGTTTGGTTTAGGAATAGGTATAGTTTTAGGTTTAGGAATAGGTTTAGGGTTAGTGTTAGGGTTAGGGTTAGATTTAGGGTTAGGGTTTGATTACATTTAGAATTAGTGTTAGGATTTGTGTTCAGGTTAGGGTTACAGTTTGTGTAAGGGTTAATATTAGAGTTACCATTAGGTTTAGGATTAGTGATGGGGTTACGGTTATGGTTAGCTTTAGTGTTAGGGTTAGGGTTAGGGTTCATGTTATGGTTATGGTAAAGATTAGTGTTAGAGTTAGGGTTAGGTTTAGGTTTAGCAATAGTGTTAGGGTTAGGGAGACGTTTAGTGTTAGTGTTAGTGTTAGGGTTAGGGTTAGATTTAGTGTTAGTATTATGGTTACAGTTAGGGTTAGGGTTATGGTTAGGGTTAGGGTTAGTGTTCAGTTTAGGGTTAGGTTTTATGTTAGCTTTAGGTGTAGGGTAAGTATTTGATTAGGTTTATGAGTAGGATTAGTTTTAAGGTTAGGCTTAATGTTAGTGTTAGGGTGTACGTTAGGGTTAGGGTTAGGGTTAGGGTTAGTATTAGGGTTAGAGTTTTTGTTAGGGTTAATGTTAGGGTTAGCATTAGGTTTAGGATTAGTGACAGGGTTAGGGTTAGGTTTAGTTTTAGTGTTAGTGTTAGGGTTAGGGTTCATTTTATGGTTATGGTAAGGATTAGTGTTAGTGTTAGAGTTAGGGTTAGGGTTAGGGTTAGTAATAGTGTTAGTGTTAGGAAGAGGTTTAGTGTTAGTGTTAGGGTTAGGGTTAGGGTTAGTTTTATGTGTAGAGCAAGGGTTCGTGTTAGGGTTAGGTTTAGAGTTAGGGGTAGGTTTAGCATTAGGGTTAGGATTAGGGTTAGTTTTAGGGTTAGTAATAGGGTTAGTGATAGGGTTAGTGTTAGTGTTACATTTAGGATTATGGTTAGGGTTAAGTTTTGTCTTAGGGTTAGTGTTATAGTTAAGGTTAGAGTTAGAGTTAGTGTTTTGGTTAGGCTAAGTTTTAGGGTTAGGTTAAATGTTAGTGTTAGGTTTTTGTTATGATTAGTTTTAGGGACAGGTTTAGGGTTAGTGTTAGCGTTATGGTTTGGGTTAAGGTTAGGGTTAGGATTAGGGTTAGTGTTAGGATTAGGGTTAGGTCTATTGTTAGGGTATGGATTATGGTTAGGATTAGTGTTAGGGTTAGGGTTAGGATTTCAGGTATGGTTGGGGTTTGGGTTAGGATTAGGGCTAGAGTTACTGTTAAGATTAGTGTTTCGGTTAGGGCTAGTTTTAGTGTTAAACTTTGAGTTAGAATTAGTGTTAGGTTTAGTGTTTGGGTTAGGTTTATGGTTACCTTTAGTGTTAGGGTTGGGTTGAGTGATAAGTTTAGCGTTAGTGGTAGGTTTAGGTTTAGGGTTATGTTTACATTTATGGTTAGTGTTAGAGTTAGAGTTAGGGTTCATGTTAGGGTTAGGTTTAGCCTGAGTGTTAGGGTTAGGGTTATGTTTAGGTTTGGTGTTAGTGTTTGGGTTAGGGTTAGGGTTAAAATTAAGAATAATGTTTTGGTGAGTGATAGGTTTAGAATTAGTTTTTCGATTACGGTTATGGTTAGTTTTATGGTTAGGGTTAGGGTTCGGTTTATGGTTAGTGTGTTAGTTTTAGTGCTATTGCTAGTGTTAACCTAAAGATTACATTTAGGGGTACGGATAGGATTAGTGTTGGTGTTAGGGTTAGGATTAGGGTTAGTTTTAAAGTTAAGATTTAATTCAGGGTGAGGGTTAGTGTTAGGTTTAGTTTTAGGGTTAGGGTTAGGGTATTTTAGGGTTAGGGTTAGGATTTAAGTTAAGGTTAGGGTTAGGGTTTGTGTTAGGTTCACAGAATGGATTAGGGTTAGATTTAGGTTTAGGGTTAGGTTTAGTGTTGGTGTTAGGTTTAGGGTTAGGGTTAGGGTTAGTGTTAGGTTAGGATTGGGATTATGGTTAGGATTAGCATTAGGGTTAGGGTTAGTGTTAGGGTTAAGGTTATGGTTAGGGTTGGTGTTAGGGTTTGGTTTAGGTTTATCGTTAGTGATAGATTTGGGTTTGGTTTAGGGTTATTGTTAGGGTTAGCATTAGGTTTAGTTTTAGGGTTAGGGTTAGCCTTAGTTTTAGGGTTAGTGTTAAGGTCAGGGTTAGGATTGGGGTTCTTGTTATGTTTAGTGTTAAGGTTAGGGTTAGTGTTAGGGTTAGGTTAGGGTTACATTAAGTGTTAGGTTAGGTTTAGAGGTAGGATAAGAGTTTGAATTAGTGTTAATTTTAGTTCTAGCTTTGTGTTAGGGTTATTGTTAGAGTAAGGGTTAGTGTTGTTAGGGTTAGTGTTAGTGTTAGGTTTAGGGTTTGTCTTAGAGTTAGTGTTAGGGTTAAGATTGGATTTAGGCTTAGTGTTAGTGTTAGGGTTAGGGTTAAGTTTCGTGTTAGGGTTAGGGTTAGGGTTAGTTTTTGTGTTAGTGTTAGTGTTAGGGTTAGGGGTAAGTTTAGCAATAGAGTTAGGGATAGGGATAGGTTTACAGTTAGTGTTAGGGTTACAGTTAGGTTTATGGTTGGTTTTATGGTCAGGGTTAGGTTTAGGTTTAGGGTTAGTGTTAGTGTTAGTTTAAGGGTTATGGTTAGTTTTAGCCTAAGTGTTAGGTTTCGGGTTAGGGTTAGGATTAGTGTTGTGGTTAGGGTTAGGATTAGGGTTAGTTTTAAATTTAGGGTTGGATTTAGGGTTACGCTTAGAGTTAGGTTTAGTGTTAGCGTTAGGGTTAGGTTTTTTTAGGGTAAGGGTTAGGATGTAAGTTAAGGTTAGGATTAGGGTTAGTGTTAGGGTTACAGATAAGATTAGGGTTAGATATAGGGTTTTGGTTAGGGTTAGGTTTAGTGTTAGTGTTTGCATTAGGAATAGTGTTAGGGTTAGTCTTAGGGTTAGGGTTAGGTTTGGGTTAGAATTAGTGTTAGCGTTAGGGTTAGCGTTTGTGTTACGTTTAGTGTTAGGGTTATGGTTAGCTAAAAATTAGGATTAGGGTTAGGGTTAGTTTTATATTTAGGGTTAAGTTAAGGAGAGGGTTAGTGTTAGGTTTATCATTATGGTTAGGTTTAGAGTTAGAGTTAGGGTTAGCCTTAGGTTTAGGGTTAGGTTTAGCTTTAGGTTTAATGTTATGGTTAGGGTTAGTGTCAGATTTAGGGTTAGGTTTAAAATTAAAAACAGATTTAGTGTTAGGTTTAGGGTTAGTGTTAGTGTTAGGGTTACAGCTAGGGTTAGTTTTATGGTTAGCGTTATTTTTACCATAACGGTTATAGTTAGTGTTATCGTTAAGTTTGTAATTTGAGTTAGAGTTAGGCTTAGTGTTAGTGTTAGGGTTAGGGTTAGATTTATGGTTTGGTTAAGTTTATGGTTACAATAAGGGTTTGTGTTAGGGTTAGATTTAGGGTTAGGTTTAGGGTTAGTGTTAGAGTTAGGGTTAGCATTAGGGTTATTGTTAGTTATTGTTATAATTAGTGTTATGGCTAGGGTTATGTTTAAAATTAAAAATAGATTTAGTGTTAGGTTTAAGGTTAGTGTTAGGGTTAGGGTTATGGCTAGGGTTAGTTTTAGGGTTAGGGTTATTTTTACAATAAGGGTTCAATTTAGTGTTTTGGTTAAAGTTGTAATTTGAGTTAGGGTTAGGGTTAGTGTTAGGTTTAGGGTTAGGCTTAGGTTTAGGTTTTGGTTAAGTTCATGTTTAGGGTAATGGTTTGTGTTAGGGTTAGATTTAGGGTTAGGTTTAGGGTTAGTGTTAGGGTTTGTGTTAGGTTTAGGGTTAAGGTAAATTTTAAGTTTATTGTTAAGGTAAGTTTTAGGTTTAGGGTTAGAATTTGGGTTAGGGTTTGGGTTAGGGTTAAATTAGGGTTAGGGTTAGTGTTAGGGTTAGGGTTAGTTTTAGGGTTGGTTTTAGAGTTAGGGTTAGGGTTATTGTTAGTGTTATGGTTAGGATTATGATTCATCTTAGGTTTAGTGTTAGTGTTAGTGTTAGTTTTAGGTTTAGGGAAAGTGTAAGTGTTAGTGTTAGAGATAGAGTAAGGAATAATGTTAGGGTTAGGGATATTTTAAAGGTTAGTGTTAGAATTACGATTAGGGTTAGGGATGGTGTTAATGTTATTGTTAGGGTTAGTGTTAGGTTTAGGGAAGGATTTACATTTAGAATTAGTGTTAGGGCTAGTGTTAGGGATATGGTTAGTGTAAGGGTTAGGCTTAGGGTTAGAATTAGGGTTAGAGTCAGGGATAGGTTTAGGGTTTGCATTATGGTTAAGGTTTGGGCTAGAGTTAGATTTAGTGTTTGGTTTAGGGTTAGGGTTAGGGTTACGTTTAAGGTTAGAGTTAGATTTAGGATATTGTTAAGGTTAGGGTTAGGGTTAGTTTTAGGTTTAGTTCTAGGTTTAGGGTTAGTGTTAAGGTAGTGTTAGAGTTAGGGTTAGGATTTGTGTTAGGGTGAGGGTTGTGGTTAGGTTTAGTGTTAGGGTCAGGGTTAGGATTAGTGTTAGTGTTAGGGTTAGTGTTAGATTTAGGGTAATGGTTATGGTTAGGGTTAGGTGTAGTTCTAGGATAAGTTTTAGGGTTAGTTTTTAGGTTAGAGTTAGTGTTAGGCTCAGGGTTAGTGTTAGTGAGCAGGGTTAGGGTTTTTGTTAGGGTTAGATTTAGAATAAGGGAATGGGTTACAATTAGTGTTAGGGATAGGGATAGGGTTAGATTTAAGTTTAGTTTTAGTGTTATTTTTAGGGTTAAGGTTCTGTTAGGGTTAGGGTTAATTTAGGATTAGTGTTATAATTAGGGTTAGTTTTGTGTTAGGGTTACTGTTAGTGTTATGGTTAGGATTAGTTTTAGGGTTTGTGTTAGTGTTAGGGTTAGGGTTAGGGTTTGTGTTAGGGTTAGGGTTAAGGTTAGGTTTAATGTTATGGTTAGTATTAGGGTTAGAGTTATGTTTAGGTTTAGGTTTAGGGTTCGGTATGTTTAAGGGTTAGGGTTAGGTTTGGTGTCAGATTTAGGGTTATGTTTAGGGTGAGGGTTAGGGTTAGAGTTAGGATTAGACTTAGAGTTAATATTAGTGTTAGTGTTAGGGTTAGTGTTAGTTTAAGGGCTAGGTATAGGGTTTTGATTATTGTTAGTGTTAGGGTTAAGGTTAGGTTTAGGGTGAGGGTAAGGGTTAGTGTTAGGGTTAGAGTTACTATTGGTATTAGTGTTAGAGTTACTGTTACGGTTAGGGTGAGTGAAAGGTTTAGGCCTAGGGTTAGGATTAGTGTTAGTGTTATGCTTAGAGTTAGGGTTTGTTTAGGGTTAAGGTTAGGGTTATGGTTAGACTTAGTGTTAGGTTTAGAATAAGGGTTACGCTTAGGTTTTGGTATGGGTTAGGGTTAGGATAGTGTTAGGTTAAGGGTTATTTTTAGGGTTAGGGTTATGGTTAGTTTAGGGTTATGGTTATGGTTAGTGTTAGGGTTAAGTTTAGATTAAGGGTTAAGATTCGTTTTAGAGTTAGGGTTAGCTTTTCTGTTAGAGTTAGGTTTAGAGTTGGGTAAGGGTTGGGGTTAGTGTAAGGGTTAGAGTTAGGTTTAGGGTTAGGACAAGTGTTAGGGTTAGAGTTAGGGTTAAGGTTAGAGTAATTGTTAGGGTTAGGATTACTGTTAGGGTTATTGTAAGGGTTATCGTTAGATTTAGGGGTAGTGTTAGGATTAGGGTTACATTTAAGTTTAGTGTTTAGGTAAATGTTAGGTTTAGGTTTAGGGTTAGTGTTAGATTTAGGGTAAAAGTTAGAGTTAGTATTAAGGTTAGATTTAGGAATTTTTTTAGGGTTGGTTTTTTGTTCGGATTAGGGTTATGGTTACATTTAGGATTCGGGTTTGGGTTATTGTTAGAATTAATTTAGGGCTATGGGTAGGGTTAGGGTTTAAGTTAGGTTTTGATTTATGGTTAGGGTTAGGTTTAGTGTTAGTGTTAGGTTTAGGGATAGTGTTAAGGTTAGTTTTAGGGTGAGGGTTAAGTTAGGGTTAGAGTTAGGATAGGGTTAGTGTTAGTATTAAATTAGGGTTTTGTTATGGTTAGTGTTAGGGTTTGTGTTAGGGTTAGGCTTAGGGTTAGGCTTAGGATTAGAGTCACTCTTAGGGTAAAGTTTAGGGTTAGGGTTAGTTTTAGGGTAGTGTTTGGGTTAGGGTTAAGGTTAATGTTAGTGTTAGGTTTAGGGTTAGAGTTAGGGTAAGAGTTATGATTACAGTTAGGGTTACGGTTAGAGTTATGTTTAGGGTTAGGTTTAAGATTCAGGTTAGTTTTAGGGTTAGTGTTAGGGTTAGTGTTGGGGTTTGTGTTAGGTTTAATTATAGGATTAAGGTAAGTGTTAGGGTTAGCCTTACGGTTAGAGTTAGAGTTTGTGTTAGGGTTAGTGTTAATTTCAGGGTTAGTTTTAGGTTTATGGTAAAGGTTAGTTTTAGGGTTAGTGTTAGGGTTTGAGTTAGGGTTTGTGTTAGGGTTAGGGTTTCGGTCACAATTAAGATTCAGGTTAGGGTTAGTGTTAGGGTTATGTTAGGGTTAGGATTATGGTTAGGGTTTGAGTTAAATTTAGATATAGACTAAGGGTTAGGTTTTAGGGTTTGAGTTATGTTAGGGTTATGTTTAGGTTTATGGTTAAGTTTAGTTTTAGGGTTAGATTTAGGTTAAGGGTTAGGTTAGATTTAGGGTTAAGAATAGGTTATGATTAGTGTTATGGTTAGGGTTAAGGTTAGGGTTTGTGTTAGGATTAGTTTTAGGGTTAGTGTTTGTGTTAGGGTTACTGTTAGGGTTAGTATTACGGTTATGTTTAGGGTTACAGTTAGGGAAAGGATTGGGGTTAGGGTTAGGGTTAGTATTAGGCTTTGGGTTAGGTTTAATATTAGGGTTTCTGTTAGGGTTCACATTAGGTTTTGGTTTAGGGTTAGGCTTAGCAATAGGATTACGGTTAGGATTAGCAATAAGGTTTTGTTTTGCCTATGGGTTAGTGTTATGATTAGGGTTAGCTTAGGGTTAGGGTTAGGGTTAGGTTTTGTGTTAGGTTTAAATTTAGGTTTAGGGTTTTATGTTAGGGTAAGTGTGTTATGTTTAGCATTAGGTTTAAGATTAGTTTTAGAATTAGAGTTAGGGTGTGGATTAGGGTTCAGTTATGTTTAGGGTTTTTTTCCTTTCTTCTTCTTAGGGCTACTTCAAGAGGGAACAAAAGATGCAGAGCACACTGAGATCTAATTCAGTGTGTCAAGTTTCAACCATTTATCAAAAACCAGGATTGATTTAGAATTGCAACTGCATGTGTCCCTATAGGGGGAAACAAATGAAAATTTAAAAATTCAAAGTGTTTCTACAAATGAACGTTTCAACATAGAAGAACTCAATTTGAAGTGGCAAGTGCGTCCTGAGTTCCGATCGTTCCTGCCATGTATCAAAAAGATTGACTGAAGAAAGTAGCACTTATCTGGTTGCACTTGGCACCCCAAAGTTTGTTCTTCTAGTTTGAAGTGTTCGTTTGCAGGAACACTTTGAAATATTAGGTTTCACTTTGTTTTCCCCTATAGGGATAGATGCAGTTGGAACTCTAAATCAAACATGGTTTGTGCTAGATTCTTGAAACTTGACACACTGAATTAGTTGTCCGTGTACTCTCTATACTTTGTTCCCTCTTGCAGTAGCCTTAAGAAAAGGCAAGGAAAAATCACTTTCATTTGAAAGCATTTGCCATGCTTCCACAGAACTCTGAGTTTACTGAAATCACAGTAATTATTTTTTTCAACCGATTTTTTTTTATATTTGGCCATAATGATTGGTACTCCAGTTGCACTTTGGCCCCCAAATTTTAATCTTCAAGGTTGAAGCATTCCTTTGCAGCAACATTTTGAAATTTGAGGTTTCACTTCATTTTTCCCTATTGGGACAGATGAAGTTAGAACTCCAAATCAAACATGGTTTGTGCTAGCTGCTTGAAACTTGACACACTCAATTAGTTGTCAGTGCACTCTCTATACTTTGTTCCCTCTTGCAGTAGTCTTAAGCAGAGTCAAGGAAAAATAACTTTCGTTTTAAAGCATTTGCCAAGCCTCCACAGAACTACGAGTTTCCTGCAATCCCAGCAAATATTTTTTCACCCGCTCTTGATGATACTTGTTGGTAAAGATCAGTACTCCAGTCCCACTTGGCCCCCCAAATTTAGTTCTTGTAGGTTGAAGCATTTTGTTTGTGCTAGCTGCTTGAAACTTGACACACTCAATTAGTTGTCAGTGCACTCTCTATGCTTTGTTCCCTCTTTCAGTAGCCTTAAGCAGAGGCAAAGAAAAAACAATTTTCTTTGAAAGCATTTTCCATGCTTCCACAGAACTCAGAGTTTACTGAAATCCAAGCAAATATTTTTTCACCCGATCTTGCTGATAAGTTCCAGGAATCATCTGTACTCCAGCCACACTTGACTCCCTAAATTTTGTACTTCTGGGTTAAAACGTTAATTTGCAGAAATATTTTGAATTTTTAGGTTTAACTTCATTTTTCCCTATAGATATACTCCCAGTTGGAAATCTAAATGAAACATGGTTTCTGATAGCTACTTGAAATTTGACACACTGAATTAGTTTTCAGAGCACTCTCTATGCTTTGTTTCCTCTTGAAGTAACCCTAAGCAGAGGCAAGGAAAATCATTTTCATTTGAAAACATTTGCCAAGCTTCCACAGAACTCTGAGTTTCCTGCAATTCCAGCAAATATTTTTTCACCCGATCTTGTTGTTACATTGCATAAATCATCTGTACTCCAGTCACACTTGGCTCCCCAAATTTCACTCTTCTAGGTTAACTCGTTCGTTGTCAGGGATACTTTGAATTTTTAGGTTTCATTTTGTTTTCCCCAATAGGTATACTCCCAGTTGGAACTCTAAATCAAACACTGTTTGTGCTAGCTGCTTGAAATTGACACACTGAATTAGTTCTCAGTGCACACTCTATGATTTGTTCCTTCTTGAAGTAGCTCAAAGGAGAGGAAGGGAAAAAAACAATTTCATTTGAAAACGTTTTCCAAGCTTCCAAAGAATTCTGAGTTCACTTAAATCCCAGCAAGTATTATTTTCACCTGATCTTTTTGATACTTGGCCATAATGATCGATACTCCAGTCGCACTCGGACCTCCAAATTTTGATCTTCTAGGTTGAAGCGTTGCTTTGCAAGAACACTTTGAAATTTTAGGTATCACTTCATTTTCCCCTACAGGGATAGATGCAGTTGGAACTCTAAATAAACAACGTTTGTGCTAGGTGCTTGAAACTTGACACACTGAATTAGTTCTCAGAGCACTTGCTATGCTTTGTTCCCTCTTGAAGTAGCCCTAAGCAGAGGCAAGGACAAATTACTTTCATTTGAAAGCTTTTGCCAAGCTTCCCAAGAACACTGAGTTTACTGAAATCCCAGCAAATATTCTTCTCAGCCAATCTTGTTGATAAATTCCAGGAATCATCTGTACTCCAGCTGCACTTCGCTCCTCAAATTTCGTACTTCTAGGTTAAAGCGTTCATTTGCAGGAAAACTTTGAATTTTTAGGCTTCACTTTGTTTTCCCCTATAGTTACACTCCCAGTTGGAACTCTAAATGAAACAGGGTTTCTGCTAGCTGCTTGCAATTTGACACACTGAATTACTTCTCAGAGCCCTCTCTATGCTTTGTTTCCTCTTGAAGTAGCCCTAGGCACAGACAAGGAATAATCACTTTTATTTGAAAGTGTTTTCCAAGCTTCCCCAGAAGACCGAGTTTCCTGCAATTCCAGAAAATATTTTTTCACCTGATCTTGTTGTTACAATGCAGAAATCATCAATACTCCAGCCACACTTGGCTCCCCAAATTTCTTTCTTCTAGGTTAACGCGTTCGTTTGCAAGAACACTTTGAATTTTTAGGTTTCACTTCGTTTTCCCCAGTAGGTATACTCCCAGTTTGAACTCTAAATCAAATACGGTTTGTGCTAGCTTCTTGAAACTTGAAAAACTCAATTAGGTCTCAGTGCAGGCTCAATAATTTCTTCCCTCTAAGTAGCCTGAAGGAGAGAAAGGGAAAAAAGAAACAACTTCATTTGAAAGCATTTTCCCAGCTTCCACAGATTTCCGATATTACTGAAACCCCAGCAAATATAATTTTCACCCAAACTTTTTGATACTTGGCCATAATGATCAGTACTCCAGTCGCAATTGAGCCCCCAAATTTCGATCTTCTAAGTTGAATCATTTCTTTGCAGGTTCACTTTGAAATTTTAGGTTTCACTTCATTTTCCCCTATAGGGATAGATGCATTTGGAACTCTAAATCAAACACGGTTTGTGCTAGCTGCTTGAAACTTGACATACTCAATTAATTGTCAGTGAACTCTCTATGCTTTGCTGCCTCTTGCAGTAGCTTTAAGCAGAGGCAAGGAAAAATCACTTTTCTTTGAAAGCTTTTGCCAAGCTTCCACAGAACTCCAATTTTACTGAAATCCCAGCAAATATTTTTTCACCTGATCTTGTTGATACATTCTGGGAATCATCTGTTCTCCAGCCAAACTTGGCTCCCCAAATTTCGTACTTCTAGGTTAAAGCGTTCATTTGCAGGAACACTTTGAGTTTTTAGCTTTCACTTCGTTTTCCCTTACAGTTATACTCCCAGTTGGAACTCTAAATGGGACAGGGTTTCTGCTATCTGCTTGTAATTTGACACATTGAATTACTTCTCAGATACCTCTCTGCTTTGTTCCCTCTTGAAGTAGCCCTAGGCAGAGGCAAAGAAAAATCATTTTCATTTG
Organism: Marmota flaviventris; assembly: GCF_047511675.1. Classification (NCBI taxonomy): domain Eukaryota; kingdom Metazoa; phylum Chordata; class Mammalia; order Rodentia; family Sciuridae; genus Marmota; species Marmota flaviventris. Next base: position 135,817,905 of record NC_092505.1, read on the forward strand.
AAAGTGTTTTCCAAGCTTCCCCAGAACACCGAGTTTCCTGCAATTCCAGAAAATATTTTTTCAACTGATCTTGTTGCTATGATGCAGAAATCACCGATATGCCAGCTGCACTTGGCTCCCCAAATTTCATTCTTCTAGGTTAACACATTTGTTTGAAGGTACACTTTGAATTTTTAGGTTTCACTTCATTTTCCCCAATAGTTATACTCCCAGTTGGAACTCTAAATCACACACGGTTTGTGCTAGCTGGTTGAAAGTTGACACTCTGAATTAGGTCTCTGTGCACGCACAATGATTTGGTCCCTTTAAGTAACCTGAAGGAGAGAAAGGGAAAAAAAAAACAATTTCATTTGAAAGCGTTTTCCCAGATTCAACAGATTTCCAAATTTACTGAAATCTCAGCACATAATATTTTCACCCGAATGTTTTGATACTTGGCCATAATGATCAGTACTCCAGTCACAATTGAGCCCCCAAATTTTAATTTTCTAAGTTGAAGCTTTCCTTTGCAGGAACATTTTGAAATCTGAGGTTTCACTTCATTTTCCTCTATAGGGATAGATGCAGTTGGAACTCTAAATCAAACACGGTTTGTGCTAGCTGCTTGAAACTTGACACACTCAATTAGTTGTCAGTGCACTCTCTATGCTTTCTTCCCTCTTGAAGTAGACCTAAGCATATGAAAGGAAAAAAACACTTTCATTTGAAAGCATTTTCCAAGCTTCCCCAGAACACCGAGTTTCCTGCAATCCCAGAAAAAAAAAATTTTCACCCGATATTGATGATACTTGGGGGTAAAGATCAGTACTCCAGTCCAATGTGGCCACCCAAATTTAGTTCTTTTAGGTTAAAGTGTTCCTTTGCAAGAACAGTGTGAATTTTTAGGTTTCACTTCGTTTTCCCCTATAGGGAGAAATGCATTTGGAACTCTAAATTAAACATGGTTTGTGCTATCTGCTTAAACCTTGGCACACTCCATTAGTTCTCAGTGCTCTCTCTATGCTTTTTTCCCTTTTGCAGAAGCCCTAAGCAGAGGCAAGCAAAATGCACTTTCATTTGAAAGCCTTTGCAAAGCCTCCACAGATCTCTGAGTTTACTGAAAGCTCAGCAAATATTTTTTTTTCTCAATCTTGTTGTTAAGTTGCAGAAATAATCAGTACTCCAGCCACAGTTGGCTCCCCAAATTTCATAATTCTAGGTTAAAGTGTTTGTTTGCAGGAACACTTTGAATTTTTAAGTTCACTTTATTTTCCCCTTTTTGTATACTTACAGTTGGAACTCTAAATAAAATAAGGTTTCTGCTAACTGCTTGAAATTTGAAACACTGAATTAGTTCTCAGAGCACTCTGTAAGCTTTATTCCCTCTTGAAGTAGCCCTAAGCAGAGGCAAGAAAAACCACTTTCATTTTAAAGCATTTTCCAAGCTTCCACAGACCTCTGAGTTTCCTGCAATTCCAGCAAATATTTTTTCACCTGATCTTGTTGTTACATTGCAGAAATCATCAGTACTCCAGTCTCACTTGGATCCCCAAATTTTGTTCTTCTAGGTTAAAGCATTAATTTGCAGGACACTTTGAATTTTTAGGTTTCATTTTGTTTACCCCAATAGGTATACTCCCAGTTAGAACTATAAATCAAACATGGTTTGTGCTACCTGCTTGAAAATTGACACACTGAATTAGTTCTCAGTGCTTGTTGTAAAGTTTGTTCCCTCTTGAAGTAGCCCAAAGGAGAGAGGGGATAAAAACCATTTCATTTGAAAAGGTTTTCCAAGGTTCCACAGAATTCTGAGATTACTTAAATCCCAGCAAATATTATTTTCATAAGATCTTTTTGATACTTGGCCATAATGATTGGTACTCCAGTCACACTTGGGCCCCCAAATTTCAATCTTCTAGGTTGAAGCTTTGCTTTGCAGGGACACTTTGACATTTTAGGTTTCACTTCGTTTTCCCCTATAGAAATAGATGCAGTTGGAACTCTAAATCAAACAAGGTTTGTGCTAGCTGCTTGATAATTGACACACTGAATTAGTTTTCACTGTGCTCTCTATGCCTTATTCCCTCTTGCAGTAGCCTTAAGAAATGGTAAGGAAAAATCAATTTCATTTGAAAGCCTTTGCAAAGCTTCCACAGAACTCCAAGTTTAATGAAATCCCAGCAAGTATTTTTTTTCAACCAATCTTGATGATACTTGTCAGTAATGATCGGTACTCCAGTCCCACTTGAGCCCCAAAATTTAGTTCTTATAGGTTGAAGCTTTCATTTGCTGGAACAATTTTAATTTTTAGATTTCACTTCGTTTTCCCTAATAGGTATACTCACAGTTGGAACTCTAAATAAAACACAGTTTGTGCTAGGTGCTTGAAACTTGACAAACTGAATTAATTGCAGTAGCTCACCCTAACACTAACCGTAACTCTAACATTAATACCAATTGTAACTCTAACCCTAACCCTAACCCTTACCCTCACCCTAAACTTAACCCAAACCCAAGCCCTTACACTAAACCTAAAAATAAACTTAAACCCAACACTTACTCTAACCTTAATCCTAACCCTAACACTTACCTATCCCTAAACCTAACCCTAAATCTAACACTAACCCTTACCCTTACCCTAACACTAATCCTAACTCAAACCCTAACCATAACCATAAAAGGAACCTTAACCCTACCCTAAACCTAACTCTAATCTAACCCTAACCCTAACCCTAACATAAACCTTAACCTAACACTATCATTACCCTAACCCTAATCCTAAACCTAACCCTAAACCTAATACTAACTATAACCCTAAACCAAACCCTAACACTAACCCTAATCCAAATTCTATACTTAGCTCTTACACTAACCCTAACCCTAATACTAACGCTAATACTAACTATGAGTCTAACCCTAACTCTAACCCTAACCCTCACCCTAAACCTAACCATAAATCTGACACCAACCATAACCCTAACCCTTAAACTAACCCACCATGAACATAAACCTAACTCTAACCCTAATACTAATTATTACAGTAAACCTAACCCTAAACCTAACCCTAACAAAAACACTAACCCTAACACTTACACAAACCCTAAACCTAATCCTAACCATAACACTAACACTAACCCTATTATACCTGTAACCCTAAAACTTAACCTAAACCTCATCCTAAGCCTCATTCTAACTCTAATCCTTACCATAAACCTAACCCTAACCCTATCACTAACACTAACAGAAACCCTAAACCTAATGTTACCCTTAAACAAAACATATTTTTGAACCTAACACTAAGATTTACACTAACTCTAACCCTAAAACTAACTTTAAAACTAACCCTAAACCTAACCCAAACCTAAAGCTAACCCTAATTCTAAAAGTAACCCTAACCATAACCCTAATCCTAACTCTACAACTAACCCTAACACTAACACTAACCCTAACAATAACACTAACCCTAAACCTAACCCTAGCCCTAAACCTCACCCTATGCCTAACCCTAACACTATCCCTAACACTAAACCTAACACTAACCCTAACCCTAATCCTAACCGTAAAACTAAACCTAAACCTAACACTAACTGCAACCCTAATCTTAAGCATAACAATAACCCTAAATCTAACACTAACTCTTACCCTGATACTAACCGTAAAACTAACCCTAAACCTGATCCTAACACTAATCTTAATCCCTAACCAAAAACCTAACCCTAACCTTAACACTAACTCGAACCCTAAACCTAACTCTAACCCTAACCCTAACACTAACCCTTACATTTAAGTTAAACCTAACCCTAAACCTAACCATAACACTAACCCTAAACTGAATCCTAAATGTAACACTAACCCTAACCTTAAACGTGAACTTATATATCACAAAACCTAACACTATTCCTAACCCTAACACTAACAGTAACAGTAACTAACACTAACAGTAAGCCAAAACCTAAACCTTACCTAACCCTATCCCTAACCCTAACACTAACCATAACCCTTATCCTAACATGAAGAATAAACCAAACCCTAACACTAATGATAACCCTAAACCTATCGCTAACACCCTAAACCTAACCCAACCCTAAATTAACCTTAACCTAACCCTAAAATTAACACCAACCCTAACCCTAAACTTGAACCTAAACATAACACTAACCCTAACCCTAAATCCAACACTAGAACAAACCCTAACCCTAACCCTAACAATAACCTTAACACTAACCATAATCCTAAACCTAACTCTAAGTAAACCTAACCCAAACCCTAAACCTAACACGAAACTTAAGCCCAAACATAACGCTAACTGTAACCCTAACCCTAACACTAAAACTAAACCTAACCCTAACTTAATCCTAACCGTAAACCAAAGCCTAACGCTAATCCTAATCATAACACTAACCCTAACTACAACACTAACCCTAAAACTAACACTAACCATAACCCTAACCATAACCCTAACCCTAAGCCTAACACTCACCCTAACCCTAACCCTTAAAGTAACTCTAATCATAACATTAACTGTAAACCTAAACCTTACTTTAACCCTAACACTACACTAACACTAACCCTAACCCTAACACTAACCCTATTACTAACCCTAACTCTAACCATAACACAAACCCTAAACTTAACCATAACCCTAACCCCAAACTTACCCTAATAATAACACTAACCTAACACTAATCCTAATCCTAATCCTAAACCTAACTATAACCATAAACCTAACTCTAAACCTAACCCAAACACTAACTCTAACCCTAAAACTAACCCTAACCATAATCCTAAACCTTACACTAACCCTAACACTAACTCTAACACAAACTCTAACCCTAACCCTAACAGTAACCCTAACACACTAAAACTAACCCTGACCCTAAGCCTAACCCTAACCCTAATCCTAACCCAAAACCTAACACTAAGCATAATACGTAACCTAAACCTAACCCTAATCCTAAACAAAACACTAACCCTAACACTAACCTCAACCCTTACCTAAACCTAACAGTAACCCTACACCTAACAATAACATTAACCCTTACCCTAACCCGAGACCTAAACCGAACCATTAATTGAAACCCTAACACTTACCCAAATCCTAACACTATCCCTAAACCTAACCCTTACATTAAAATTAAACCTAACTATAAACTGGACAATAAACCCAATCCTAAACTTAACTCTAAACCTAAACCTAATTATAAGGCTAAACCAAACACTAACGCTAACCTTAACTGTAGCCCTAACCCTAACACTAACCCAAACCCTAACACCATCCCTAAACATAACCCTTAAATTAAAATTAAACCTAACTATAAATTGGACAATAACCCTAATCCTAATCATAACTCTAAACCTAAACCTAATTATAAGGCTAAACCAAACACTAACGCTAACCTTAACTGTAACCATAACACTAACACTAAAACTTAACCTAACACTAACACGAACCCTAAACCAAACCCTAACACTAATCTAAATCTAACCCAAACACTATTTTTAAAACAAATATTAAACACAAACCTAACCCCAATGTTGACACTAAACCTAAACTTAACCCTAACCCTAACCCTAACCCTAACCCTAAATTAACCATATTCCTAAAACTAACCCTAACCCTAAACCTAACACTTAACCCTAACCCTAACACTAACTCTAATCATAACACTAAACTTAAAACTAAACCTTATCCTAATGCTGAACCTAACCCCAACACTAACCATAAATTTAACCCTAACACTATCCCTAACACTAAAACTAACAATAATCCTAACCACAACTCTAACCCTAATCCTAACCCTAACACTAAACGTAAAAGCAACCATAAACTTAACCATAACCCTAATCCTAACATAACACTAATCCTAACCTAAATTACACTAACCCTTACCCTAACACTAAACTTAATCCGAACCTTAACCCAAATACTAAGACTAAACCTAACACTAACCCAAACCCTAACCATAACACTAACTCTGACACTAATGCTAACACTAAATCTAACCCGAAATCTAAAACTGACTTTAACCCTAACCATAATCCTAAACCTACAATTAACTCTAAACCTAACCCTAACACTAACCGTAACACTAAACCGAACAGTAACCCTAACATTAACACTAAACCTAAACCTAATGCTATCACTAACCCTAACCCTAACTGTAATCCTCACCATAACAATAAACCTAACCCTCAACTTAAAACTAACACTAACCCTAACCCTACCCTAATGTGATCCCAAACTTAAACCTAACCCTAACCTAACCCTAACACTAACCCAAAAACAACCCCTAAACCTAACCGTAAAACTAACCCTAACCTCAACCCTAACACTAATTCTAACCTAAAGCTAACACTATCCAAAACACTAACCCTAACTCTTAACACTAACACTAATCCTAATTCTAAATAAATCAAACACTAATACTAACCCTAACCCTAACCATAACCATAACACTAACACTAACATTAACCCTAACCCTAAATCTAACAAAAACCTTAACCCAAACACTGACCCTAACCCTAACACAAACCCTAACCTAAAGGCTAAAATGAACCCTATATCTTTCAGGAATCCTAACCCTAGAACTAACCCTACCCAAACCCTAAGCCTAACACTAAAACTAACCCTAACCCTAACCCTAAACCTATTCCTAACCCTATCAGTAACACTAACCCTAACTCTAAGCCTAACCCGATTCTTAACCCTAACACTAACCCTAACCCTAACCAAAACAGTAACTCTAACCATAATCCAACCGTAACCCTAAATCTAACCATAACACAAACCCTAACCCTAACCCTCTACCTAACACCAAACATAATTCTAACCCTAAAATTAACCGTAACACTAACTGTAATCATCCCTAATCCTCACTTTTAAGCTAACCCTAACTGTAACCTGATCCCTAAACCTGATCCTCACCCTAATTCTAAAACAAACCCTAAACTTACTAACCTGTACCCTAACACTAACCCTAACCCTTAACTAATACTAACCCTAAACCTAAACATAATCCTTTCATTAATCCTAACTCTAATCCTAACCCTAAACCTAACACTAACCCTAACTTTAACCCTAACCCTAACACTAACACTAACCTTAATCCTAAACTTAACCCTAACACTAACCCTAACCCTACCTTTAACCCTAAACCTAACCCTACCCTAACTCACTCCAGAATATAACCTGAACTCTAAATCTAACCCTAACCCAAATCCTATCCCTAAACCCTAATCCTAACACATACCCTTAACAGAACACTCACCCTAACCCAATTTCTAACACTAACCCTAACCCTAACCCTAACCCTAAAACTAACTCTAAAACTAACACTAAACCTAACCCTAACACAAAACTTCACCCTATCCCTAAATCTAACCCTAAACCTAAACATAAGCCTAAACCCTTACACTAACCCAATTCCTAACACTAACACTAATTCTAACCGTAAATCTAACCCTAACACTTACCCTAACACTAACCCTAACCATACCTCTTACACTAACTCTAACCCTAACTGTAACCCTAATACTAAACCTAACACTAATCCTAACTCTAATCTTAACCCTAACATAAATCCTAACCCTAAGCCTAAACCTAATAAAACACTGACCCTAACACTAACACTAACCCTAAAACTAACCCTAACCCTATACTTGACACTTAAACTCACCCAAAACCTAAACCTAACCCTAACCCTAACATTTAACCTAACCCTGATTCTAAACCTAATCCTAACATTTACCCTAACACTAACCCTAATCCTAACCCTAACCCTAACCTTAACCCTAACACTAACACTAAACCTAAAACTATTCCTAAACTCATCGCTAACCCTAACCCTAACCCTAACATTAACACTAACCCTAACCCTAACCCTAACATTAACATTAACCCTAAACCTAAACCTAACCCAAAACCTAATCAACACTAAACCTAACCCTAAACATTAACAAAAGCGCAAACCTTACCTAAAGTGAACACTTAACCTAACCCTAAACTGAAACCTAACACTAACCCTAACACTAAACCTAACCATAACCATAACCCTAACATAAACACTAACCCTAAATCTAAACCTAAACCTAACCCTAACACTAACCCTAACACTAAACCTAACAATAACTCTAACCCTAACTCTAACCCAAACACTAACTGGAACTCTAACCCTAACCTAACTCTATCCTTAAAAAAAATCCACCCAAACCATGACCCTAAACCTTACCTAACCCCAACACTAAGCCTTACCTAACACTAAAGCTAACCCAAGTCCTAACACAAACCCTAACACTAAACCTAACCTAAACACTAACACTAACCTTACCCTCCACCCTAACCCTAATACTCCCCCTAATGCTAATCCTATATCTAAAACTAACCCTAACCCTAATTTCAACCATTACCCTAACACTAACACTAACACTAACACAAACCCTAACCCTAACACTAACACTAAGCATAACCCTAACCCTAAACATAACACTAACCCAGACCTGAACCCTAAACTTAATCCTTTCCATAACCCTAACCCTAAACCTAAATCTACACCTAACCTTAACCCTAACCCTAACATGAACCCAAACCCTAACTCAACCAAATAAATAACCCTAACTCTAACCTCTGCTTAACACTAAACTAAACCTAACCCTAAGCCTAAACCTAACACCAAACCTAAACCTAACAGTAAAACTATCATGAACACTATCCATAACCCTAACACTAACCCTAACCCTAAACCTCACCCTAAACCTAAACTTAACACTATCCCTAACACTAACCATAAACCTAAATCTATCCCTGAGCAAAACACTAATTTTAAACCAAGGCTTAACCCTAACCGTAACACTAACTCTTACCCTAACCTAACCCTAACTCTTACGCTAACCTAACCCTAACCTATACCTAACCGTATCCCTAAAACTAACCCTAACCCTAACCCAAACCTAACCCTATCGCTAACCCTAACTCTAACCCTACACCTAACAGTAACACTAACCCTAATCCTAACTCTAATTCTACCTGTTACCCTAACACTAAACCTCACACTAACCCTAACACAAACCCTAAACCTAACACAAACCATAACTTTAACACTAGCATAAACCCTAACACTAACATTAAACCTACACCTAACTCTATAACTAACTATAACCCTAACCCTAACCCTAACACTAACACTAACCCTAAATCTTACCCTAACCATAACACTTACCCTAACACTAACTATAAACCTAAACCTAATTTAACACTAAACCTAATTCTAATGCTAACCCTAACCATAACTCTAACACTAACTCTAACCCTACCACTAAACCTAAATCTATCCCTAACCCTAAAAATATTCCTAACCCTAACCCTAAACCTAACACTACCCTAACCATAACCCTATCTCTAACACTAACCCAGACCCCAACACTAACCCTAATTCTAACCAGAACCCTAACCCAAAAGCTAACCCTAAACCTAAACCTAACCCAAACACTTAAACTAACACTAACCCTTACTTTAACCCTAAAACAAACCTTAAAATTAATGCTAAAACTAACACTTACATGAACCTTAACCATAGCCATAACCATAACCCTAAAAGTAACACTAACACTAAATCTCACCCTAAACATAACAATAACCTAAACTAACCCTAACACTAACCATAAACCTAACTCTAAACCTAACCTAAACACTAATTTTACACCTAAGTCTAAACCTAACTGTAACCCTAACCCTAACCCTAGCCCTAATTCCAAACCTAATCCTAACCAAAGAGTAACCCTAACCCTAACCTTAAGCCTTATCCCAAACGTAACATGAAACTAAACCTAACCCTAAACTGAACCCTAAAATTAACATTAATCCTAAACCTAAAACTAAAACCCTAAACCTAACCAAAAACCTAACACTAAACCTAAACATAACCCTAACCCTAACCCTGAAACTCACAATAACCCTAACCATAACCATAATGTAACCCGAACTTTAACCCTAACACTAACCCTAACACAAACCCTAACCTAAACTATAACCCTAACCCTAACCCTAACCCAAACCAAACCCTAACCCTTACCTTAAACCTAAACCTACACCTAACACTCACCCTAAACCTTACCATAACATGAACACTAACCCTAACCCTAACCCTAACCATAACAACAACACTAACACTAAACAAAATCCTAACACTAACACTAACCCTAACCATAACCATAACACTAACCTAACTCTAACACTAATCCTAACCCTAAACCTAACATGAATCATTAACCTGACCTTAACCCGAACCTAACTCTAACACTATCCTTCACCACTACACTAACCCTAACTCTAACACTAACACAAAATCTAAACCAAATCCTAACTTTAACCTATCCCTAACACTAACCCTAACCCCAAACCTAACCCTAACTCTTAAGCTAAACCTAACCCTAACAATAATCGTAAACCTCATTCTAAGCCTAACCCTAAACCTAACGCTAAACCTAAGCCTAACTTTAAAACTAACCCAAACACTAGTCCTATCCCTAATCCTAACCTGAACGTAACACTAACTCTAACCCTTCTCCTTACCCTAACCCTGACACTAACCCCAAACCTAACCCTAACAATAACTCTAATCATAACACTAACCCTATCCATAACAATAACCCTAAGCCTAAACAACCAAAATCCTAACCCTAACACAAACCCTAACCCTAACCCTAATCCTAACACTAAACCTAATGCTAACACTAACACTAAACTTAATGCTAACTCTAAACCTAACCCATACTCTAACCCTAAACCTAACCCTACCACTAACCATAACCGTAACACTAACCCTAACTGCAACCCTATCTTCAACACTAACCCTAACCCTAACACTAACCATAACCCTAATCCCTAACTGGGCCCTAACCCTTACACTAACCTAACACTAAAATTAACCCAAATCCTATCCCTAACACTAACCCAAACCTTTACCCTAAACCCAACACCAACCATACCTTAACCCTAAACCTAATCTTTACACTAACTCTAACCATAAATTTAACCAAAATACTAACTCTAAAACTATACCTAACCTTTATGCTAACCCTAAACCTAACCTTAACCCAAACACTAAACCTAACCCTAATCCTAAACCTAACACTAAATTTAAGACTAACCCTAACCCTAACCCTAACCCTAATCCTAAACATAACCCTAAACATAACACTAAACCTAACACTAACCCTAACCCTTACCATAACTCTATCCCTAACCCTAAACCTAACACTAACCCTAACCCTAACACTAACATGACTCCTAATCCTATACCTATCATTAACTCTAACCATAACCCTAAAACTATCTTTAACACTAACCAAACCCTAACTCTAAAACTAACAAAAACCCTAACCCTAACCCTAAAACGAACCAAAACCCTAACCTTAACTTTAACCCAATCACTAACCCTAATCCTAACACTAATCCTAACCCTAACCCTAACCCTAAAACTAACCCTAACCATAACCCTATCCCTAACCCTAATCTTACCCTCATCCTTTACATAAATCTAAACCTAATATTAACCTTTAATATAACCCTAAATATAACCCTAACCGTAACCCGTACACAAAACCTAACCCTAAACATAAACCTAACACTAACCTAAACTCTAACCCTAACACTAACCCTACCCTTACCCTATCACTTACACTAAATCTAATTGTAACCCTAATCCTAACCCTAAATTTTACCCTAACCATAACCCTAAACCTAACACTAAACCTAAACCTAATCCTAACACAAAACCTAATCAAAACCCTAACCCTAAAATTAACCCTAACACAAACACTAACCCTATCTTTAACCCTAAACCTAATCCTAACCCTAAACCTAACCTTAACAATATTCCTAAACCTAACCCTAACCCTAAAGCTAACTGTAACCATAACCCTAATCCTAAAACTAAACCTTATCCTAGGTATAACCCTAACGCTAACCCTAACACTAACCCTAACCATAACCCTAAACCTAGAGCTATCACTAACCCTAACCTTATCCCAAACAAGAACCCTAAACCTAATATTAATGCTAACCTAACCCTAACCCTAAACCTAACACTAATCTTAATCCTAATCCTTATCTGAAACCTAACACTTACCTTAACCCTTCCCTAACCTTACCCTAACCCTAACCATAACCAAAACCCTAATTCTAACCCAAATACTAACCCTAAATCTATCCCTAACACTAACCCTAAAACGAACCCTAACCCTAACGCTAACCTAACCATGAACCTTACCCTAACCCTAACCCTAATCCAAAACACGAACCTTAGCCTAACCTTAGCCTAACCCTAATTTTAACCCTTAACCTTCCTCTAACACAAACCCTAAACCTATCTCTAAATTTAAAACTACCCATAACCCTAACCCTAACTTTAACTCTATCACTAACCCTAACCCTAAACATAACCATAACACTAACCCTAAATATAACCATAACATTAAACCTAAATGTAACTCTAACACTTACCCAAACACTAGTCGTAACCCTAACCCTTACCCTAAACAACTCTAACCCTAACCCTAACCCTAATCATAAACCTAACATGAACTCTAAACGTAACCCTAACCCTAACACTATCCCTAACCCTAATCCTAACACTAACGCTAACCATAACCCTAACACTAACACTAATCCTAAAATTAACAATAACCCCAACAGTGAACCTAACCCTATCCCTAACCCTAACCTAAAACTAATCCTAACAGTAACCCTAATCCTAACACTAACCATAAACCTAAACCTAAAGTAACAATAATCAAAACCCTAACAAATTCCCTAACCCAAAACATAACTGTAAACATACTCTAACACTAATCCTAACTTTACCTAACACTAACCCTAACACTAAAACTAACACTAAAACTAATACAGCCTTAAAACTAACACTAACACTAACCATAACATAGCCCTAACCATAACAGTAACACTAACACTAACCAATACACTAACCCTAACCCTAAACCTAACACTAAAACTAAATATAACCTAATCTCTAACACTAATCTAACACTAACCCTAACCATAACACTAACCCTATGCCTAGCCCTAACCCTAACACTAATCCTAAAACTAACACTAACACAAAAAACTAACCCTAAACTTAACATGAATCATAAACCTGACCCTAACCCGAACCTAATTCTAACACCATCCTTCACCTTACAGTAACCTTAAACCTAAACCTAAACCTAACCCTAACCCTAATCCTTACCATAACTAACTAACACTAACCCTAACCCAAACCCTAAACATAACTCTAACCCTAACACTAAACCTAACACTAACCCTAAATTTAACACTAACCCGAACACTAACCCTAACTCCAAAACCAAACCATAACCCTAAACGTAACGTAACCCTAAACTTAACACTAACCCTATCTAAATCTAAACCTACCCTTACCTAACCCTAAACCTAAACCTAAACCTAAACCTAACACTAACCTTAACCATAATCCTAACTCTAACCATAACCCCAACACTAACACTATCACTACCCCTAAACCTAAGCCTATCCCAAAAATCTAACACTAACCCTATCTCTAACCCTTACTTTAATTCTAACACTAAGACTAACCATAGAACTAACCCTAACACTATACCTAATCTACCTGTAACCCTAAAATTAAACCTTAACCTTAAACTTACCCTACACCTCATTCTAACCCTCCTTCTAATCATAACTAAAACCCTAATTTTAAGTCTAATCCTAACACAAAACCTAAACCTAACCCTTACCCTAAAACAAAACATAAAAAATTACCCTGACAAAAATCTTAACACTAACCCTAACCCAAACCATAACACTAATTCCAAAACTAACCCTAATCCTAGCCCGAACCATAAACCAAATCCTAACCCCAAAACTAACCTTAACCATAACCCTAATCCTAACCTAACAATAACCCTAACCACAAACCTAACCCTAACAATAACATAATCCTAACACTTATTCTAACCCTAAACTTAAAAGTAACCCTAAACCAACCCCTAACCCTAACACTATCCCTATCCCTAACACTAACACTAACACTGAACCTAACCCTAAACCTAACCCTACACCTAACCCTCACCTTAAAACTTACCCTAAAACCTGTAACCCTTACCCTAACACTAATCCTAACCCTAAGGCTAACACTAACCTTTAAATACAAGAAACCCTAAAACTAACCCTAAACCTAACCCTAAGCCTCCCTCTAACCCCAATCCTAAATATAACACTAACACTAACCCTATCCCAAACCCAAACACAAACCCTAACTATAACTCTTACCCTAACACAAACCATATCCCTCACACGAACACAAATTCTAACTTTAACCCTAACTCTAAACCTGACCCTAACTCTAAAAATAACCCTAACCATAGCCTGAACCCAACCCTAACCCAAATACTAAACCTAAACATAATCTTAACTCTAAAATGAATCCTAACCCTAACCCTAACTGTAACACTAAACCTAACCATAAACCTAACCCTAACCCTAAACCTATCCCTAACCCTAACACTCTCCCTAGCCCTACCCTTAACACTCACTAAAACTCACACTAAACCTAGCCCTACCCCTAATACTAACCCTAATCCAAACACTAACATGAACCCTAACCCTAATCCTAACACTAACCATAACCCTAAACTTTAAACTAACCCTAAACCTAACCATTTCTCTATCTTTAACCCTAAAACGAACCCTAAACATAACCCTAACCGTAAACACTCATGAACCCTAATCCTTATCTTATCCCTAATCCTTACACTAACCCTAACCATAATCCCAGCCTTAACACTAAAACTAAACCTAAACCTATCCCTAAACCTAACATTAACAGTAACCCAAACCCTTATAATAACCGAAAACATAACCTAACCCTAACCAAATGCTAACCCTAACCCTAATCCTATCACGAACCCTAATCCTTTCACTAACACTAAGCCTAAACTTCACCATAATTGTAACCCTAACCCTAACACTTACTCTAAATCTAATGCTAACACTAACACTCAACCTATCTCTAACACTAACCGAAACACTAATTTTAACCCTAACACTAATTCTGACCGTAACACTAATGCTAGCCCTAACCGTAAACCTACAACTAACACCAAAACTAACACTAACAGTAACTCTAACATGAACCCTAAACCTAAACCTAACTGTAACCCTAACACTAACCCACACGATAAACCTAACCATAACACAAACTCTAAACTTAATGCTAACCCTAACACTAACCCTAACCAAACCATAATCCTAACCCTAACCTACCTTTAACCCTAAACCTTAGCTAACCTTAACCCTAACCCTAACCCTAACACTAACACTTAACCTAACCCTAACACTAACCCTGACCCCAACTTTAACCCTATAACTAACCATAACCCTAAAACTAACCCTAAACAAAACACTAATCCTAATTATAACCATCACCCTACTCCTAACCCTAAATCTATCTCTAATCTTAACTATAACCCTAAAGAAAACCTTAACACTAAACTTAACACAAACCCTAACCCTAACCCTAACAGTAACCCTAACACTAACCCTAAACCCAACACTAATGCTAACTCTAAAACTAACCCTAACCCTATCCTGAAACCTAACCCTAAACCTAACACTTTCACAAACACTAACCCTAACCCTAACCCTAAACCTAATACTTATTCTAACCCTAACTGTAACCCTAAACTTAACTGTAATCTTAACCCTAACTCAAACCCTAACCATAACACAAACCCTAACACTAAACCTAACACTAACCCTAAACCTAAGAATAACCCTAACCTAAAACTAACGCTAACCTAAAGCCTAACCCTAACCCTAACACTAAAACTTACCCTAATGCTAAATCTAACACTAACACCAACCCTAAGGTTTACCCTAACCCTAACCCTAACCCGGACCCTAACCCTAACCCTAACCCTAAGCTTAAACCTAACACTAACCCTAACATTAAACCTAACCCTAACCATAACAAAAACACTAAAACTAACCATAAACCTAATGCTTACACTAACCCTAAACCTAACTCTAATTCTAATGTTAAACATAACACTAACCCTATATCTAACCCTAAACCTAAAAATAACCAAAACACCCATCCTTACGATAAAACTAACCCTAAATCTAAAACTAACCCTAAATTTTACACTACCCCTAAACCTAACCTTAACCCTAACACTAATCCTTAAACTATCCCTAACACTAATGGTAATCCTAATCGTAACCATAGCCTTAACCCTAACCCTAAAATAAAACCTAACTTTTTCCATAACAGTAACCCTAACCCTAACCATAACACTAACACTAACACTAACCCTAAGACAACCAATAACCCTAAACCTAACACTAACCGTAACCCTAACACTAAACCTAACCCTAATCCTAACCATAACCCTAACACTAACCCTAATTCTAACCCTAAACATAACACAAACCCTAACCTAAACCTAAACCTAACCATGTCCCTAACCCTAACACTAATCCTAACACTAACCCTGACCCTAACCCTAACACTCACCTAATTCTAACCCTAAACCTAACTTTAACCCTAACGCTAAACCTAACACTAACCCTGAACCTAACTGTAACTCTAACCCAAACACTAACGCTTACCCTAACTTTAACCCTAACACTAACACTAACCCATACTACACACCTTAACCTAAACCTAATCCTAAGAGTAACCCTAAACTTAACCCGAACCTTAACCCTAAACCTAACCTTAATGCTAACCCTAACCCAATCCTAAACCAAACACTAACCCTAAACCTAACCCTAACCCTAACACTGTAACACTAACCCTAACCCTAACCCTAAACTAACACTAACACTTAACCTCACCGTATTCCTAACTCTAACCCTAACACTAAATCTAACCCTGACCCTAACAGTAATCCTAAATGTAACTCTAAACCTAACCCAAACACTAATTCTAACCCTAACCCTAACCCTAACTGTAACACAAACCCTAAATCTAACCATAAACCTACACCTTACCCTAACACTAACCCTAACCCTAGTATGAACCCTAACCCTAACCATGACCATAACCTTCACACTAACACACATCCTAACAATAACCCTAACACAAAACATAACTTTCACCCTAACCCTAACCTAACTCAAATCCTATCCCAACCCATAAACCTAACCCTGAAGTAACCCTAACCCTAAACTTTACCTAACCCTTACCCTAACACTAACCCTAACACTAACTTTAATCCTAAACTTAACACTAACCCTAACCCCAACCATAACTCTATAACTATAACTAACCCAAACCCTAAGCCTAAATCTAACACTAACACTAAACCTAACTGTAACTCTAACTGTAAAACTAACATTAACCCTAAACCTAATCCTAACCCTAAACTAACCCAAACCCTAACCATAAACCTAAACCTTTTGCTAACCCAAACCCTAACCCTAACAGAAACTTTAAGCCAAACCCTAACACTAACCCTAAACCTAACTCTATCACAAACACTAACCCTAAACCTAACACTAACCCTAACCCCAAGCCTAATCCTATGACTAACCCTAACCCTAACTGTAATCCTAATCTTAACTGTAACCCTAACCCTAACCCAAAATTTAAACCTCAAACAAAGCCTAACACTAACCCTAACCCTATACCTAACCCTAACACTAATCCTAAGCCTCAACTTAACCCTAACAATAAACCTATCCCTAAACCTAACACTAACAGTAACACCCTAATCCAAAACTTACCCTAACCCTAACCCTAACCAGAACACTAACCATAATCTTAACACTAACCCAAACCCTAACACTAACCCTATCTCTAATTTTAATGGTAACCCTAACAAAAACCCTAACCTAACCCTAAATTTAACCCTGTTCCTATCCCTTATCTTAACCCTAACACTAACCCTAACCTTGACCCTAACCCTAACCCAAATACTCACATAATCCTAACCCTAAACCGAAGACTAACCCTTTCCCTAAACCTAATACTTTAACCTAACTATAACCCAAACCCAAACACTAACATTAACCCTAACCCTAACTCTAACACTAACCCTAACCCTAACTCTAACACTAACCCTAACCCTAACTCTAACACTAACCCTAACCCTAACACTATCTCTAACCCTACCTCTTACCCTATCCCTTTCCCTAAGCCAAACCCACACCCTAATGCTACCCTATTCATAAATATAATTCTTAGCTTGTCCCAAACCCTAGAACTAACCCAACCCTAACCCGCGATGTAGTCCTAAACCTAGCTCAAACTCTAACCATTTCAGTAATTATAACACTAACTCTAACCCTAACTCTGACTCTAACCCTAACCGTTGCCCTGGACCTAACCCTAGATGAAACCCTAATATTTACCCTAATCCTAAACCTCAAACTAACCCTAGGCCAACCCTAACCTGAGCCATAAACTTAACCTTATGAATAGCCCTAAACTTAGCTCTAACCCTATCCATTATCCTAAAGATAAGCCTAAACCAAATGCTAACCCTAGGCCTAAAGCTATCCCTATCACTAACAATAATCATATCCATTACTCTAAACCTAAACGGAATCCTAAACCAAACCCTATCCAATACCAGAATTCTAAACCAAAACCAAATGCTAATAAAGACCTAACCATTGAACCTTAACCTAAACCAAAACCATACACTGGACACTGACCCTAATAAAATACCTAGCTATAAACATGACCCTTACACTAAACCTAAACCTTAAATTAGACCTAGCCATAACCTAACTATAAAACTACCACTTACTTTGAACCTAGACCTGACATTATCCCTAGCCCTAATCTTAGACCTAGCCCTAACACATACCCTCATTTTGGCACTAAAACTAGCCTTAATCCTAACCCGAACCCCAACCATACTGCTAAATAAAATTCTAACCCAACCCCAGCTCTAAACCTAGCTATAACCCATCCCTTCCCCTAAATATAACCCTAACCCTGAAACTAACACTAACCTTAACCCTAACCCTAACCCTAAGCCTAACTCTAACTTTAACCCTAGCACTAATCCTAGCACTAATTTAGCCCTAACCCTAAACCTACACCTAACCCACGCCCAAAGAATAACTCTAATTGCACCCCAGTCTTAATTCTAGTTCTAACTCTATCCCTTAACATAAACTTAACACTAGCCCTAACCATAATCCTAATGCAGGCACTAGCCCTAAACCTACATAACAATAAATCTAAGCCTAAAGCTCATCCTACCACTAGCCCTAACACTATCACTAATTCTAAAACTAGCCCTAATTGTAGCCCTAGCTCTAAATCAAAACTGAGCCATAGCCCTAACCTAACACTAGCCTAACTATAATGCTAAACCTGACATTAGCCTTATCCCTAATTCTTACCCTAACCCTTACACAAAACCTAACCCTACACCTAGCCTTAATCCTAGCCCAAATTTGAGTCCTATCCCTAACCCTGATCAGTATCACTGATCCTGACACTGACCCTAACACTAACCTATCTCTAATCCCCTCTAAACCTAAACCTAATCTAAACATAAGACCTTAACCTAGACCTAATGCTATCTCTAAAACTAAGCTTAATCATAAATCTCATTCTTACAATAGCTGTAGTCCTACCTTATCCCTAACCTAAACTAAAACCTAGCCCTAATCTGATCCCTAACACTAGCTATAACCCTATTCCTAAACCTAGCCCTATTCCTTAAACTAAACCTAACACAAAAATTAAACCTTGAACTAACCCAAATGCTGGCCCTAATCCTAACCATAACCCTAGCCCTAAACATAGCTCTAATCTTATTTATTACCCTAACCATAACCCTAACTGAATTCTAACCCTAGGACTAACACTAACCTTAGCTCTAACCTAACCATAACCCTACACCTAACTGTAGCTCTAATCCTATCCATTACCCTAACCATAACCCTAACTGAATTGTATCCTTAGCCCTAAAATTAACACTATCCCTAACCCTAAGTCTGTACATTATCCAAAAACTAAACTGAACCCTAAACATAACCATATCTATTACTGTAACCCTAACACTAACCCTAATGCTAATTTGAGCCCTGAACCTAAACCTTAACCTAACACATACTCTAACACTGATTCCGACCCTAATAATACCCTAGCTGCAAAGCTGACCCTAACACTCAACATAACCCTTACAAGAGATCTGGCTTTAAAGACAACCCTAACATAATCCCTAAACATAACCCTAGACCTGATATTAGCCCTAGTCGTAAACCAAGCCCTAACCTTACACAAATCCTAGCCCTAATCCTAGCACTAAGCCTAGTCTTAATCCTAACCATAATCTTAACCCTAGCCCTATCCCTAATTTTATCCCTTGACCTATACCAAAACGTAGCTATAACATCATACCTTACCCTAAACCTAGCACTAAACCTAGGCCTAAACCTAACACTAACCCTAGCCCTAATTTAGCCCTAACCTTAAACCTAACCCTATCCCTATACATAAGATTAACTCTCTCTCCCTATCCCTATCCCTAGTTCTAAACCTATCCCTTACCTTAACCCAAACCCTAGCCCTATCCCTAGCCCCAACCTTAGCCCTAAACTTTGTCCTAGACCTAAACATAAAAATAACCCTAAACTTAATCCTAAAGCTCACCCTAACACTAGCCCTGACCCAAATGCTAATTGGAAAAATTGCCTAAACCTAACCTAGCCCTAAAAGAAAAAAATGAGCCATAAACGTAACCCTAACCCTTAACCTAAACAGAACACTCACCCTAAACCTAGCCCTAAATTTTGCCATAATTTGAGTGCTAAACCTAACCCTAGGAGTAACCCTGACCCTGACTTGGATCCTAACACTAACCCTTGCTCTAAATATTGCCTTAATGCTAATCTAAGAAGTATCCCCAAACATAAACTAAGTTCTATCATTAGCTGTAGCCCTAATGCTAACACAAATCCTAGCGCTAATCCTAGCCCTAACCCTAGGTTTAACTCTAAGACTAACCCTAACTCTAACACTATTCCTAACCCTAACCCTAATCCTGACGATACCTCGGAACCTATCACTTAGCCTAAGCCAAACCCTCACCCTAATGCTACACTAGTACTAACACTAATCCGTAGCCTATCCCAAACCCTAACTCTATTACTAGTCCTAACCCTTGGCCTCATTTTAGCTCTAGCCCTAACCCAAATCCTGACACTTATTCTGACCCTAACATTAACCCAAGATCTACAGCTGACACTAACCCTAAACTGGACCCTAACTCTACCCCTACCAGTAAACCTATACTTAAACCTAACAGTAACACTAAAACTAGACCAAACCTAATACTAAATAGAGTCATAAATATAGCCCTAGCCCTAAACAAAAACCTTGAACTAGCCCTAAACATAACCTTTAACCTTACACAAAAACTACCCTATCTCTAGACCAAACACTATTTCTAATTCTGGCCCTAAACCTAACCCAAACACTGATGCTTACCCTTCCACAAAACCTAACTCTAAACCTTATCCTAACCCAAACCCTAACCCTAACATTAGAATTATCCATAACCCTAATCCTAAAACTAGCCATAACCATAACCCGAGCTCTTACATTACCCATAGTCCTAATGATAGCCATAAACATCACAAAAACCTAGCGCTTATCCTAGCCCTAAACCTAGCCCTAATTTTAACCCCCACTGTAACCCTAGACCTAACCCTAACCCTCAACCTAGTACTAAACCTAGCTCAAACTCTAATACTTTTCTTAATCATAACACTAACTCTAACCCCAGCCCTGACTCTAACTCTAACCCTCTCCCTAGACCTAACCCTAGCTCAAACACTAATACTTACCCTAAAACTAAACCTGACACTAACCCTAGGCCTAAACCTAACCATAGCCATAAACTTAACCTTAACTCTAGCCATAACCTTAGCTCTAACCCTATCCATTACCCTATAAATAAGCCTAAACCAAATGCTCACTCTAGGCCTAACTCTAAACCTATCACTAACAAAACCCTATAATTACTCTGACATTAGCCCTACAATTAACCCTATACATTACCCTAATCCTAAACAGAACCCTAATGCTAATACAAGCCTTAACCAAAATCTTTAACCTAAACCAAACCATACCCAGACCCTGACCGTAATAAAACACCTAGCTCTAAACCTGAAGCTTACCCTAAACCTAACCCTTATACTAGACCTATGCATAACCTAACCATAAAACTACCACTTACTTTGAACCAAGACCTGACATTAGCCCAAGCTCTAACACATACACTCATAGCCTTAATCCTAACCCGAATCCTAACCCTAGCCCTAAATCAAATTCTAACGTGCACCCTAACTCTAAACCTAGCTATAACCCCATAACGTCCCCTAAATCTAACCCTAACCCTAACACTAGCACTAATCATGACCCTCGCCCTAGCCCTAGGCCTAACACTAACGTTAACCCTTGCACTAATCTTAGCCCTAATTTAGCCCTAACCCTAAACATACCCCTAACCGTAGCCCAAAGAATAACTCTAATCGCACCCCAGTCCTATTTCTATTTCTAACCCTATGCATTACTGTAATCATAGCACTATCCCTAGCCTTAATCCTAATGAAGGCAATAGCCCTAAACCTACATCTAACCATAACAATAAATCTAAGCCTAAATCTCCTTGTACCACTAGCCCTAACACTATTGATAATCCTAAAACTAGCCCTAAGTGTAGCTGTAGCTCTAAAACAAAACTGATCCATAGCCATAACCCTAACCCTAGCCTAATGGTAATGCTAGATCTGACATTAGCAGTATCCCTAATTCTTACCTTAACCCTAACACAAAACCTAACCTTATACGTAGCCTAAATCCTAGCCCTAATTCGAGCCCTATCCCTAAACCTAATCAGTAACACTGATCCTGATTCTGACCATAACAATAAACCTAACTCTAATCATCTCCTTAAACCTAAACCTAATCTAAACACAAGACCTTGACTAAGACCTAATGCTAACTCTAAAACTAGCCCTAATCTTAACTCTAGTTCTTACAATAGCCATAGTCCTACCTTACCCCTAACCTAACCAAAAACCTAGCTCTAAACTGAGCCCTGAACCTAACTTTAACCCTGTCCATAATGATAACCCTAGCCCTAACACTTAACCTAAAGCTAACCCAAAAACTAAACCTTGACCTAATCCGAACCATGGCCTTAATCCTAACCATAACCCTAGCCCTAACCCTAGCTCTATATTATTCATTACCCTAACCATAACCCTAACAGAATTCTAACCCTAGACCTAACACTAACCATAGCCCTAACCTAACAATAACCCTAGCCCTAACTGTAGATCTATTACTATCCATTACCCTAACCATAACCCTAACTGAATTATATCCCTAGGCCTAACCTTAACACTATCCCTAACCCTAAGGCTGTCCATTACCCTAAACCTAAACTGAACCCTAAACCTAATGATATCCATTACCACAACCCTAAAACTAACCCTAGTGCTAATTTGAGCCCTAACCCTAAACCTTAACCTAACACATACCCTAACCTTATTCCAACCCTAATAATACCCTAGCTGTAAAGCTGACCCTAACACTCAAGCTAACACTTAAAATAGATCTGGTTATAAACCTGACCCTAAAACTATCCCTAACCATAACCCTAGACCTGACATTAGCCCTACCTCTAATCCTAGCCCTAAACCTACCACAAACCCTATCCCTAATCCTAGCACTAAGCCTAGACTTAATCCTAACCATAACATTAAACCTATCCCTATCCCTAATTTTATTATTTGACCTAGCCAAAACGTAGCTGTAACATCATACCTTACACTAACCCTAGTACTAAACCTAGGCCTAAACCTAACACTAACCCTAGCACTAATCCTAGCCCTAATTAAGCCCTAACCCTAAAACTAGCCCTATCCCTATACCTAAGACTAACTCTAACTCTCTCCCTAGCCCTATCCCTAGTTCTAATCCTATCCCTTACCATAACCCAAACTCTAGCCCTATCCCTAGCACCAACCTTAGCCCTAAACTTTGTCCTAGACCTAAATGTGAATATAACCCTAACCTTAATCCTAAAGCTCACCCTAACACTAACCCTGACCCTAATGCTAATTGGAAAACTAGCCCTAACACTAACCTAGCCCTAAAACAAAACTGAGCCATAAACCTAACCCTAACCCTTACCCTAAACCAAAACCTAACCCTAAACCTAGCCCTAAACCTTTACATAATTTGATTGCTAAACCTAACCCTAGAAGGAACCCTGACCCTGACTCGGATTCTAACACTAAGCCTAGCTCTATACATTGCCCTAACTCTAACACTAGAACTAGTCCAAATCAGAATCCAAGTTTATTCATTAGCCATAGCCCTAAAGCTAACACAAATCATAGCGCTAATCCAAGCTCTAAACCTAGGTTTAACCCTAAGACTAACCCTAACCCTAACCCTAGTCATAAAGCTATCCCTAACCCTAATCCTACTTCTAAACCCATCACATTCCCTAAGCTAAACCCTCACACTAATTTTACCTAGTCCTAAACTTAATTCGTGGCCTACCCCATTCCCCAACTCTATTACTAGTCCTAACACTAGCCTTCATTCTAGTTGTAACATTAACCCTAACTGTGAAATTATTCGGCCTCTAACACTAACGGTAGAAATAAAACTTTACACTAACTGCAAACTGGACCCTAACCATTACCAGTAAACCTGTACTAAGAGTAACACTATCACTAGACCAAACCTAATTCTAAATATAGTCATAAATCTATTCCTAGCCCTAAACAAAAACTTTGCACTAGCCCTAAGAATAACTCTTAAATTAACCACAAACTATCCCTATCCCTAGACCCCAAACGAGTCCTAATTCTGGCCCTAACTCTAACCCTAAAACTTATCCTAACTGAGAGCCCTTGCTAGCCATAAATGCCACACAAACCTAGCCTTATCCTAGCACTCATCCTAGCCCTAATTGTTACCCTAAGCATAACCCTAGCCCTGACTCTAACCGTAACCATCGCCCTAACCCTAACCCTACCTTATATCCTAAAACTTAACCTAAATCTAACCCTGACACTAACCCTAGGCATAAACCTAACACTAGCCCTAATCCTAAACTTAACCCGAGCACTATCCTTACCTCTAACCCTATCCCTTAACCTAAAGATGAGTCTAAATCAAATGCTAACCATAGGCCTAACGCTAACCCTATTGATAACACTGACCCTATCCATTACTATAAACTTAACTTGAATGCTAAACCTAACCCTATCCATTAACCTACCTCTAACCCTAACCCTAACGATAATTCAACCCTTAAATCTAAACCTTAAACTAAACCAAACGTTACCTGACCCTGACCCTAATAATATGCCTAGTTCAAAACCTGACCCTTATCCTAAACGTACAGACCTGCAACCGACGGGCAGAACAGGCCCAGCGGCCCGCCGGCATGGTAGACACATCACCCCAATTGGAGGAGGGGTAGAACAGAGCCGCCACCCGCGCCTGAAAGGTAGGCAGACCTGCGACCGACCGGCAGAACAGGCCCAGTGGCCCACCGGCGTGGTAGACACATCACCCCAATTGGAGGAAGGGCCCAGCTGCCGCCCGCAAGGTAGGCAGACCACACATCCCAGAGAAGGGGACCAGCGGCCCCCTGGCCTTGTTGAAAGATCACCCAATTGGAGGAGGGGTACAGCCGCCGCCTGCAAGGTACGCAGACCTGCAACCTGGAGAACAGGCCCAGCGGCCTGCCGGCATGGTAGACAGATCACCCCTATTGGAGGAGGGGCCCAGCCGTTGCCTGAAAGGTAGGCAGACAACGCGACCCGGTGTGATAAACAGATCACCCCAATTGGAGGAGGAGCACAGCCACTGCCCGCCCCTGCAAGGGAGACTTTGCAACTATACAAGAGCAATATAAATATATAGGGGGAAAATTCAATAACACAACAGTTTCACCAAGCAGAAAGAAACACGAGAAGTATGAAAAGACAAGGAAAGGAAGGACCACAAGCAATGCAGGTCAACTCAACTTTAGAAGAGGTAATATCTGCAGCAGATAGAATGTCAGATAAAGAATTCAGGATTTACATGCTTCAGATGATCTGGAGTCTCAAGGAAGACATTAGACAGCAAAATCAGACAATGAAAGATCACTTTGACAATGAATTACATAAACAAATCCAAGAAGCAAAAGATCAACTATACAGGGAGATAGAGGTTATAAAAAACAAACAAACAGAAATCCTAGAAATGCAGGAAGCAATAAACCAAATTAAAAACTCAAATGAGAATACTACCAGCAGAGTAGAACACTAAGAAGATAGAACATCAGACAATGAAGACAAAGTATTTCAACATGAAAAGAACATAGACAGCTCAGCAAGACTGTTAAGAAACCATGAGCAGAACATCCAAGAAATATGGGATAACATCAAGAGACCAAACTTAAGAGTCATTGGGATACAGGAAGGTATAGAGGTCCAAACCAAAGGAATGAGCAATCTGTTCAATGAAATATTATGAGAAAAGTTCCCAGACTTGAAGAATGAGACAGAATCCCAAATCCTAGAAGCCTACAGGATGCTGAATGTGCAAAATCATAAGAGATCCACACCTAGACACATTATAATGAAGATGCCCAACCTACAGAATAAGGAGAGAACTTTAAAAGCTACAAGAGAAAGGAAACAGATTACATTTAGGGGTAAACCAATCAGGATAACAGCTTATCTTTCAACACAGACTCTGAAAGCTAGAAGATCCTGAAACAACATGTTTCAAATGCTGAAAGAAAATTGGTTCCAACCAAGAATTGTGTATCCAGCGAAATTAAGCTTCAGGATGGAAGATGAAATTAAAACCTTCCACGATAAACAAAAGTTAAAAGAATTTGCAGCTAGAAAACCATCTCTTCAAAACATCCTCAGCAAAACATTACAGGAAGAGGAAATGGAAAATAAAAATGAAAACCAACAGTGGGAGGTAGTACAGTAAAGGGAAAAAATAATCAAAGAGGAAAAACAAACCATGTTAAGTAACATAAATAAACAAATATGGCTGGAAGAACAATCCATATCTCAATAATAACCCTAAATGTTAATGGCTTAAACTCACCAATTAAGAGACACAGGCTAGTAGAATGGATCAAAAAAAAAAAAAAAAAAAAAAGATCCAACAATATGCTGCCTACAGGAGACACATTTGATAGGAAAAGACATACATAGACTGAAGGTGAAAGCTTGGGAAAAATCATATCACTCATATGGACTTTGGAAACAAGCAGGAGTGTCCATACTCATATCAAATAAAATAGATTTCAAGCCAAAGTTAATCAAAAGGGATAAAGAGGGACATTACATACTGCTCAAGGGAACCATACACCAACATAACATAGCAATCATAAATATATATGCCCCAAACACTGGTGCAGCTATGTTCATCAAACAAACTCTTCTCAAATTCAAGAGTCTAATAGACCACCAAACAATAATTAT
Source organism: Marmota flaviventris (assembly GCF_047511675.1). Taxonomy (NCBI): domain Eukaryota; kingdom Metazoa; phylum Chordata; class Mammalia; order Rodentia; family Sciuridae; genus Marmota; species Marmota flaviventris. The sequence goes on from NC_092505.1 coordinate 135,845,410, forward strand.
GGGAGACTTCAACACACCTCTCTCACCACTGGACAGATCTTCCAAACAAAAGTTGAATAAAGAAACTATAGAACTAAATAATACAATTAATAACCTAGACTTAATTGACATATATAGAATATACCACCCAACATCAAAAAGTTACACTTCTTTCTCAGCATCACATGGATCCTTCTCAAAAATAGATCATATATTATGTCACAGGGCAACTCTTAGACATTATAAAGGAGTAGAGTTAATACCATGCATCTTATCTGATCATAATGGAATGAAACTGGAAATTAACGATAAAAGAAGGAAGGAAAAATCATGCATCACTTGGAGAATGAACAATAGGTTACTGAATGATCAATGGGTTACAGAAGACATCAAGGAGGAAATTAAAAAAATTCTTAGAGATAAATGAAAACACAGACAAAACATATTGGAATCTATGGGACACAATGAAAGCAGTTCTAAGAGGAAAATTTATTGCCTGGAGTTCATTCCTTAAAAAAAAAGAAAAAAAAAAAAACAACAAATAAATGATCTCACACTTCATCTTAAAATCCTAGAAAAAGAAGAGCAAAACAATAGCAAAATAAGTAGAAGGCAAGAAATAATTAAAATCAGAGCTGAAATTAATGAAATCGAAACAAAAGAAACAATTGAAAAAGTTGACAAAACTAAAAGTTGGTTCTTTGAAAAAATAAATAAAATCGACTGACCCTTAGCCATGCTAACGAAGAGAAGAAGAGAGAGAACTCAAATTACTAGCATACGGGATGAAAAAGACATTATCACAACAGACACTTCAGAAATACAGAAGATAATCAGAAATTATTTTGAATCCTGATACTCCAATAAATTAGAAGATAGTGAAGGCATCGATAAATTTCTTAAGTCATATGATGTGCCCAGATTGAGTCAGGAGGATATAGACAACCTAAACAGACCAATATCAATTGAGGAAATAGAAGAAACCATCAAAAGACTACCAACTAAGAAAAGCCCAGGACCGGATGGGTATACAGCAGAGTTTTACAAAACCTTTAAAGAGGAACTAATACCAATACTTTTCAAGCTACTTCAGGAAATAGAAAAAGAGGGAGAACTTCCAAATTCATTCTACAAGGCCAATATCACCCTGATACCTAAACCAGACAAAGACACTTCAAAGAAACAAAACTACAGACCAATACCTCTAATGAACCTAGATGCAAAAATCCTCAATAAAATTCTGGCGAATCGGATACAAAAACATATCAAAAAAATTGTGCACCATGATCAAGTAGGATTCATCCCTGGGATGCAAGGCTGGTTCAATATACGGAAATCAATAAATGTTATTCACCACATCAATAGACTTAAAAATAAGAACCATATGATCATCTCAATAGATGCGGAAAAAGCATTCCACAAAGTACAGCATCCCTTTATGTTCAAAACTCTAGAAAAACTAGGGATAACAGGAACTTACCTCAATATTGTAAAAGCAATCTATGCTAAGCCTCAGGCTAGCATCATTCTGAATGGAGAAAAATGGAAGGCATTCCCTCTAAAATCTGGAACAAGACAGGGATGCCCTCTCTCACCACTTCTGTTCAACATGGTTCTCGAAACACTGGCCAGAGCAATTAGACAGACGAAAGAAATTAAAGGCATAAAAATAGGAAAAGAAGAACTTAAATTATCACTATTTGCAGGTGACATGATTCTATAGCTAGCAGACCCAAAAGGGTGTACAAAGAAACTATTAGAGCTAATAAATGAATTCAGCAAAGTGGCAGGATATAAAATCAACACGCATAAATCAATGGCATTCCTGTATATCAGCGACAAATCTTCTGAAATGGAAATGAGGACAACCACTCCATTCACAATATCTTCAAAAAAAATAAAATACTTGGGAATCAACCTAACAAAAGAGGTGAAAGACTTATGCAATGAAAATTACAGAACCCTAAAGAGAGAAATAGAAGAAGATCTTAGAAGATGGAAAAATATACCCTGTTCATGGATAGGCAGAACTAACATCATCAAAATGGCGATATTACCAAAAGTTCTCTATAGGTTTAATGCAATGCCAATCAAAATGCCAACGGCATTTCTTGAAATGCAATTTCTTGAAAAGCAATCATGAAATTCATATGGAAAAATAAAAGACCCAGAATAGCAAAATCAGTTCTAAGCAGGAAGTGTGAATCAGGCGGTATAGCGATACCAGATCTCAAACTATACTACAGAGCAATAGTAACAAAAACAGCATGGTACTGGTACCAAATAGGCGGGTGGACCAATGGTACAGAATAGAGGACACAGAGACCAATCCACAAAACTACAACTATCTTATATTTGATAAAGGGGCTAAAAGCATGAAATGGAGGAAGGTTAGCATCTTCAACAAATGATGCTGGGAAAACTGAAAATCCATATGCAACAAAATGAAACTGAATCCCTTTCTCTCGCCATGCACAAAAGTTAACTCAAAATGGATCAAGGAGTTTGACATAAAATCAGAGACATGGCATCTGATAGAAGAAAAAGTTGGCTATGATCTACATACTGTGGGGTCAGGCTCCAAATTCCTCAATACGACACCCATAGCACAAGAGTTAATAACTAGAATCAACAAATGGGACTTACTCAAACTAAAAAGTTTTTTCTCAGCAAAAGAAACAATAAGAGAGGTAAATAGGGAGCCTACATGCTGGGAACAAATCTTTACTCCTCACACTTCAGATAGAGCCCTAATATCCAGAGTATACAAAGAACTCAAAAAATTAAACAATAAGAAAACCAATAACCCAATCAACAAATGGGCCAAGGACCTGAACAGACAATTCTCAGAGGAGGACATATAATCAATCAACAAGTACATGAAAAAATGCTCACCATCTCTAGCAGTCAGAGAAATGCAAATCAAAACCACCCTAAGATGCCATCTCCCTCCAGTAAGATTGGCAGCCATTATGAAGTCAAACAACAACAAGTGCTGGTGAGGATGTGGGGAAAAGGGTACACTTGTACATTGCTGGTGGGACTTCAAATTGGTGCGGCCAATTTGGAAAGCAGTATGGAGATTTCTTGGAAAGCTGGGAATGGAACCACCATTTGACCCAGCTATTCCCCTTCTCGGTCTATTTGCTAAAGACCTAAAAAGTGCATAGTACAGGGACACTGCTACATCGATGTTCATTGCAGCACAATTCACAATAGCAAGACTGTGGAACCAACCTAGATGCCCTTCTATAGACGAATGGATAAAAAAATGTGGCATTTGTACACAATGGAGTATTACTCTGCATTAAAATATGGCAAAATCATGGAATTTGCAGGGAAATGGATGGCATTAGAGCAGATTATGCTAAGTGAAGCTAGCCAATCCCTAAAAAACAAATGCCAAATGTCTTCTTTGATATAAGGAGAGTAACTAAGAACAGAGTAGGGAGGAAGAGCATGAGAAGAAGATTAACATTAAACAGGGATGAGAGGTGGGAGGGAAAGGGAGAGAGAAGGGAAATTGCATGGAAATGGAAAGAGACCCTCATGGTTATACAAAATTACATACAAGAGGAAGTGAGGGGAAAGGGAAAAAATAGGGGGAGAATTGAATTACAGTAGATGGGGTAGAGAGAGAAGAGGGGAAGGGAGGGGAGGGGAGGGGGGATAGTAGAGGATAGGAAAGGCAGAAGAATACAACAGACACTAGTATGATAATATGTAAATCAGTGGATGTGTAACCAATGAGATGCTGCAATCTCTATATGGGGTAAAAATGGGAGTTCATAACCCACTTGAATCAAAGTGTGAAATATGATATGTCAAGAACTATGTAATGTTTTGAACAACCAACAATAAAAATTAAAAAAAAATACTGAAAAAAAAATAACCCAAACACTAATCTAGCCCTAACCCTAATTCTACTCTCGCCCTATCCCTAAACCTAGCTATAACCCCATCCCATTCCCTAAACCTAACCCTATTTCTCACACTAACACTAACCCTAACCCTGGCCCTAACCCTAACACTAAACCTAGAGCTAATCCATGCCCTAATTTAGCCTTAACCATAAACCTAACCCTAACCCTAGCCCTAAGACTAACTTTAACTCTCGCCCTAGCCCTATTTCTAGTTCTAACCCAATCTGTTATCACAACCGTAACACTAGCCTTAACTTTATCCCTATCCATAGCCCTAGCCCTAAACCTAGATCTAACCATAACAATTAATACAAGATTTAACCACACCTTACTACTAGCCCTAACACTATTGCTAATCCAAAAACTAGCCCTAACCCTATCCCTAGCTCTAAAACAAAACTTAGCCATAGCCCCAACCCTAACCATAACCTAAACATAACCCTAGACCTGATATTAGCCCTATCCATAATTCTTACCCTAACTCTAACACAAATCCTAACCCTTCACCTAGCCTTAACCCTAACCTAACCATAATCCTATTCCTAACTGTAGCTCTAATCCTATTCTTCCATATCTTTAACAAAATTATATCCCTGGGCCTAACTCTAACCCTATGCCTTACCCTAACCCTGTCCATTATACTAAACCTAACCTGAACCTGAAACCTAACCATATTCATTACCCTAACCCTAATGCTGATTTTTAGCCCTAACCCTAAACCTTAACCTAACCCATACTCTAACTCTGACTCTGACGCTAATAATACACCTAGTTGTAAACCTGACCCTAATACTCAACGTAAAGATTACAATAGACCTGGCCATAAACCTAAACCTAAAACTATCCCTAACCATAACTCTAGAACTGACATTAGCCCTAGACCTAATCCTAGCTCCAACCTAACACAAATCATACCCCTAATCCTAGCCCTAAATCTAGCCTTAATCCTAGTCCTATCCTTAACTGGAGCCCTAACCCTAATTTTATCCCATGCCCTAGCCCAAAATGTAGCTGTAACATCATACCATACCCTAACCCTAATGCTAACCCTAACCCTAGCCCTAACTCTAGGCCAAAACCTAACACTAACCGTAGGGCTAATCCTAGCCCTAATATAAACCTAAATCTAAACCTAATCCTATCCCTAGTCCTCAGACTAACTCTAACTCTCGCCCTAGGCCTATCCAAATTTCAAAACATATCCCTTACCATAACCCAAAACCTAGCCCTAGCCCTAGCCCCAACCCTAACTCTAACCATCACCCTAGCCCTAAACCTGGTTGTAAACTCTAAACTTAAGGCCAAATCTCACCCTAACACTTGCCCTAAACCTAATGCTACTTGGAAAACTAGCCCTAACCCTACCCTACCCCTAAAACAGAAACAAGCCATAATCCTAACCTTAACCATTAATCTAAACCAAACACAAACCTTACACCTATCCCTAAACTTAGCCCTATTTTAGGTCCTAACTCTAACCATAGAAATGACCTTGACCCTGTGTTGGACCCTAACAATACACATAGCTCTAAACATTGCCATAATATTAACCCAAGAACTAGCCGTAATCAGAAAACTAGTTTTTTCTTTATCCATAACCCTAATGCTAACACAAATTCTAGCCCTAATCCGAGCCCTGACTGTAACCCTAACCCTAACCGTACCTCTAGTTCATTCCTAACCCCAAGCCAAACCCTCTCCCTAATGCTACTCTTGTCCTAAACTTAATCCTTAGCCTACCCCAAACCCTAACTCTATTACTAGTCCTAAACCTAACTCTCATTCTAGATTTAACCCTAATCCTAATCTTTTCCCTTATTCTGACCCAAACACTAACGCTAGATCTAAACCTGACCCTAACCCTAAAGCGAACCCTGACACTACCCCTACCTGTAAAACTATACTTAAACCTAATGTTAACACTAGGACTAGACCAAACCTAATCCTAAATAGAGTCATAAATCTAGCCTTAGCCCTAAACAAAAACCTAGCACTAGCCCTAACAATAACCCTTAACCCAACTTAAAGACTAAACCTATCACTATACCAAACCCTAGTCCTAATTGTGGCCCTAAATATAAAACTAACCCTAACCAACGATGACCCTTAATCTAATAGAAAACCTAGCTCAAAACCTTATCCTAAATCAAAACCTAATCTTAACACTAGACTTCTCCATAACCCTGACCCTAACACTAGCCATAAAAATATCCCTAGCTCTTACATTACCCATAGCCCTAACGTTAGCCCTAAACATCACACAAAACGTAGTCTTATCCTAGCCCTAATCCTAGCCCTAATCATAACTCTAACCATAACCTTAGACATAACCCTAATGCTAATGCTCGTCCAAGCCCTAACACTAGCTAAAACTCTAATCCTTATTCTAAACATAACCCTAGCCTTGAATCAAACCCTAACCCTCGCCCTAGGCCTAACCCTAGGTCAAATGCCTACACTTACCCTAAACATAACCCTAACATTAACCCTAGGCTTAACCCTACCCTAACCCTAAACCTAACCTTAAGCATAGCCCTAACCTTAGTTCTAACCCTATCCATTACACTTAGATAAGCCTAACTCAAATGCTATCCCTAGGCCTAACGATAATCCTATTGCAAACACTAACCCTATCCATGACTCTAAACCTAACAGGAGCCATAAACCCTGTTCTATACATTAACCTAACCCTAACCCTAACCCACTGTTAATTCAAGCATTCACCCTAAATCTTTGCCTAAACCAAACTCTACCCGAACCCTGACACTAATAATACACCTAGCGCTAAACCTGCCCCTATCCTAAACCTAATTCTTATACTAGACTAGCCATAACCTAACACTGAAACTAATAATAACCATGAATCTAGACATGACATTAGCCCTAGACCTAATCCTAGCTCTATCCCTAACACAAACCCTCAGCTTAACCCTAAAGCTAGCCTTAATCCTAACCCAAACCCTAACCTTAGTCCAAATTCTAATTCTAACATTCACCATAGTCTAAAGCTAGCTCTAACCCTATCCCTTACCCTAAATCTAATCCTAACCCTAACACTAACACTAACCCTAACCCTAGGCATAACCCTTAAACTAACCCTAGCCCTAATTTAGCCCTAACCCTAAATCTACCCCTAACCCTAGCCCAAAGACTAATTGAACTCTTGACATAGCCCTATTTTTAGTTTTAACCTTATCCGTGACCATAACCCTAACACTAGCCCTAACCTTAGCCTTAACCCTAACCATAGCCCTAAACCTAGATCTAACCATAAAAATAAATCTAAGCCTAAACTTCACAATACTACTAGCCCTAACACAACCAGTAATCATAAAACTAGCCCTAAACATAGGCCTAGTTGTAAAACAAAAATGAGCCATAGCCCTATCCCTAACCCTAGCCTAACCTTAGCCCGAGACTTGATATTATCCCTATCCCTAGACGTAATCCTAGTTCTAAGCCCAGCCTTAATCCTAAACCTAATTTTAACCCTATCCCTAATCCAAATTTTATCCCTTGTCCTAGCACTAAACATAGCTGTAATATCATACCTTACCTGAACCCTAATGCTAACTCTAACCCTAGCCCTAAAATTAGGCCTAAATCTAACACTAAACCTAGCACTATTCCTAACCCTTATTTAGCCCTAACAGTAAACCTAACCCTATCCCTATTCCTAAATCTAACTCTGACTCTCGCCCTAGACTTATCCCTAGTTCTAAAACTATCCCTTAACATTACCCAAAAGCTAGGCCTATCTTGAGCCACATACGTAGCCCTAACCTTTGCCTGAGGCTTAAACCTGGATCTAAAACTAAAATTGAGTATAAAACCTCACACTAAAACTAGCCCAAATCCTTATGCTAATTGGAAAACTAGCCCTAAATCAACCCTAAACCTAAAACAAAACCGAGCCATAACACTAACCCTTAACCTAAACCAAACACTAAAGCTACACCTAGTCCTAAACCTAGCCCTAATTTGAGTCCTAAATCTAACCCTAGAAATAACCCTGACACTAACTCGGCCCCTAACACTAACCCTAGCTCTAAACATTGCCCTAACACTAACCCTAGAATTAATCCTAAACAGAAACCTAGTTCTTTCATTAGCTGTAGCCCTAATGATAACACAAATCCTATCCCGAATCTGAGACCTAAACCTGTTTTTTAACTCTAAACCTAACCCTAACCCTAGCCCTAAATCTAACCCTAACCCTAACACTACCATAAACCCTATACTTTTGGCTAATCAAACCCTAACACTAATGCTACCATAGTACTAAAATTAATCCTTCACCTACCCAAAACCCTAACTCTATTACTAGTCCTATTCTAGCACTCATTCTAGCTCTAAAACGAACCCTAACCCTGACCCTTATACTGACCCTAACACTAAACCTAGGTCTAAACCTGACCCTAACACTAAACTGAAACCTAACACTTCCCATACCGGTAAACGTATACTTAAACCTAACAGTAACACTAGCACTAGATGAAACCTAATCCTAAATATCATCATAAATGTAGCTCTAGCCCTAAACAAAAACCTAGCACTAGCCCTAACAGTAACCATTAACCTAAGTTAAAGACTAACCCTATCCCCAGATCCAATGCTAGTTGTAATTCTGGCACTCACCCTAAACCTAACCCTATGCTGAACAATACCCTTAACCCTAAACAACCTCTAGCTCTAAACCTTATCCTAACCCAAAATCTAACCCTAACACTAGACATATCCATAACTCTGACCCTAAAACTAGGCATAAACATATTCCTAAATGTTATATTTCCCATAGCCCTAATGTTAGCTCTAAACCTCACACAAAACCTACCCCTTACCCTAGCCCTAAACCTAGCCCTAATCGTAACCCTAACCATAATCCTAGACCTAAGCCAAATCCTAAACTCGCCTTAGCCCTAAACTTAGCTCAAACTCTAACCCTTACCCTAAATATAACCCTAACCCTAATCCTAGCACTGACTCTAACCCTAACCCTCGCTCAATACCTAACCCTAGCTCAAATGCTAATACTTACATAAAACTATGCCTGACACTAACCCTAGGCCTAACCCTAACCCTAGCTCTAATTGAAACTTTATCCCTAGCTCTAACCTTAGCTCTAACACTATCCATTACCCTAAAGATGAGCCTAAATCATATGCTGACCCTAGGTGTAACACTAACCCTATCGCTAACACTAACCCTATACATTACTCTAAATCTAACTTGCACCCTAAACCTAATCCTATCCATTACCCTATCCATAACCCTAACCCTAAAACTGATTAAATCCTTAACCTAAAACTTAACCTAAAAAAACCCTTACCAGACCCTGAAACTAAAAAATATGCCTAGCTTTAAACCTCTTACCTAAACCTAACCCTTATACTAGAAGTAGCCCTAACCTAACCCTAAGCTAACACTAACCATAAATCTAGATCTGACATAAGCCCTATCACTAATCCTAGCCCTAGCCCTAACAAAAACCCTCATCCTAGCACTAAACATAGCCTGAATCCTAACCCTAGCTCTAACCCTAATTCTAACCCTCACCCTAGCCCTAAATTTTACCTATAACCTCATCCCTTCCCCTAACGAAAACACTAATCATAGGGCTAACCCTAAAACTAACCCTAGCCCTAAATCTAGCCTTAATTTATCCCTAACCCTAAACCTAATCCTAACCCTAGCCCTAAGATTAACTCTAACTCTCGCCCTAGCCCTATTTCTAGTTCAAACTCTATCTGTTAATAACCCTAGAACTACCCCTAACCTTAGCCCTAAACATAGCCATAGCCCTAAACCTAGATCTAAACATAACAATTAATCTAAGCCTAAACCTCACCATACCACTAGTGCTAACACTATCACTAATCCTAAATGAAGCCCTAGCTCAAAAACAAAACTGTGACAATGCCCTAACGCTAACCCTAACCAAACCATAATTATAGACCTGATATTAGACCTATCCCTAATTCTTACCCTAACCCTTACACAAACCCTAACCCTACACCTAGCCTTAAACCTAGCCATTTTTTCGAGTCTATCCCTAACTCTAGTCAGTAACACTGATCCTTTCTCTGATGGTAACACTAACCCTATCTCTAATCATCACACTCAAACTAAACCTCATCTACACACTAGATTTAGATATAATGCTAAACTTAACACTAGTCCTAGTCATAACCCTAGTTCTAACATTAGCTCTCTCCTAAATAGCACTAACCTAAATTAAAACCTATACCTAATCAGAGCACTAACCCTAGTTTAACCTAGCCCTAACCCTAAACCTAGCCCTAATACTTAACCTAAATCTAACCATAAACCGAAACCTTGTCCTAACCCAAAATCTAACCCAAACCATAGCCATAATCCTAACAATAATACTAGCCTTAGGCCTAGCTCTAATCTTATCCATTAACCTAACCATAACCCTAACCAAATTCAAACCCTAGACCTAACCCTAACCATAGCACTAACCTAACCATAACCCTAGTCCTAACTGTATCTCTAATCCAATCTATTACCCTAAAAATAACCCTAACCAAATTCTATCCCTAGGCCTAAAGCTAACCCTAATCCTAACCCTAAACCTGTCCATTAGTCTAAATACCTTGATCTAAAACTTAATCGTATCCATTACCCTAACCCTAACACTAACCCTAATGCTAATTTGAGCCCTAAGCCTAATTCTTAACCTAACACATACCCTAACACTGACTCTGACCTCAATAATACCCCTAGCTGTAAACCTGACCCTAACCTTTAACCTAACACTTACAATAGACCTGGCCATAATCCTTACCCTAAAACTATCCCTAACCATAACCCTAGACATGACATTAGCCCTATCCCTAATCCTAGTCCCAAACATAACACAAATCCTACCCCTAATCCTATAACTAAGCCTAGACTTAATCCTAACCCTTACATTAACCATAGCCCTAACCCTAATTTTATGCTTTGCCCTAGCCCTAAATGTAGCTGTAACATCATACATTACCCTAACCCTAATGCTAACCCTAACCCTAGCCCTAAACCTACAACTAACCATAGCTCTAATCTACCCTAATTTAGCCCTAACCCTAAACCTAACACTATCCCTAACTCTAAGACTAATTCTAACTCTTGCCCTATCCCTATCCCTAGTTCTAAACCTATCCGTTACCATAACCCAAACCCTATCCCTATATCTAACACAACCGTAGCACTAACCTTCACTCTATACCTAAACCTGGATCTAACCCCAACCTTAAGCCTAAAGCTCACGATAACACTAGTCCTAACCCTAATGATAATTGGAAAAATAGCTCTAACCCTAACCTAGCCCTAAAACAAAATTGAGCCATAACCCTAACCCTAAACCTTAACCTAAACCAAATGCTAACCATACAGCTAGCCCTAAATGTAGCCTTAATTTGAGTCCTAACCCTAACCCTAGAAGTAACTCTGATCCTTACTCGGACCCTAACAGTAATCCTAGCTCTAAAAATTGCCCTAATGTTAACCCTAGAACTAGACCTAATTGGAATCCTAGATCTTTTATTAACTGTAGCCCTATTGCTAACACAAATCCTTGCCCTATTCCGAGGCCTAAACCTAGTTATAACACTAAACATAATCCTAACCCTAACCCAACCCTAACTCTATCTCTAACCCTATCCCTTACCCTAAGCCAAACCCTCACCCTAATGCTACCCTAGTCCTAACCATAATCCTTAGCCTACTTCAAACCTTATCTCTATTACTAGTCTAAACCTAGCCCTCATTCTAGCTCTAACTCTAACTCTAACCCTGACCTTTATTCTGAACCTAACACTAACCCTAGGACTAAACCTGACACTAACCCTAAAGCAAACCCTAACCCTACCTCTACTGGTAAACCTATACCTAAACCTAACAGTAACACTAGTACTAGACCAAACCTAATTCTAAATAGAGTCATAAATCTAGCCGTAGCCCTAAGAAAAAACCTAGCACTAGCCCTAACAATAACCATTAACCTAATGTAAATACTAACTCTATCCCTAGACCCAATGCTTGTCCTATATATGGCCCTCACCCTAAACCTAACCCTAACCCAATCAATGACCATTACCCTAAAACAAACCCTAGGTCTAAATCATATCCTAACCCAAAATGTAACTGGAACCTAGACTTATCTATAACCCTAACCCTAAAACTAGCCATAACAATATCCCTACTCTTACATTACACATAGCCCTAATGCTAGCCATAAATCTCACACAAATGTAGCCCTTATCCTAGCCCTAAACTTAGCCCTTATTGTAACCCTTACAGGAAGCCTAGACGTAACCCTAACCCTTGCCATAACCCTAATTCTAGCTCAAACTATGACCGAAATCTAAACATAAACCTAACCCTAACCATAACACTAGCCATGACTCTAAACCTAACCCTCATGCTAGCCCTAATCCTAGCTCAAATGCTTACACTTACCCCAAACCTAACCCTGACAAGTACCATAGTTCTAACCCTAACCCTAGTCCTAATTCTAACCCTAGGCCTAACCTTAACCCTAGCCCTCACCTTAGCTCTAACCCTATCCATTACCCTAAAGATAAGCCTAACCCAAATGCTAACCCTAGGCCTAACACTAACACTATTGCTAACACAAACCATATTCATTAGTGTAAACCTAACCTGAACCCTGAACCTAACCCTATTAATTACCCTAACTGGAACCCTGACCTTATCTCTAACGCTAATACAAGCCTTAACCTTAAATCTTAACCTAAACCAAACCCTACTCTAACCCTGACCCTAATTATACACCTAGCTTTATACCTGACCCTCAACCTAAAACTAACCCTTACACTAGACCTAGCCATAACGTAACCCTAAAACTAACCATAACCATAAACCTAGACCTGACATTAGCCCCAACCCTAATCCTAGCCCTAACCATAACATAAACACAAGTCCTCAACTTAGGCCTATACCTAGTCTTAATCCTAACCCAAACACTAACTCTAGCCCTATCTCTAATTTTAACACTCACCCTAGACCTGAACTTTGGTATAACCACATCCTTTCCCCTAACCCTATCACTAACCCTAACACTAATAGCCCTAACCATAGGCCTAACATTAACACTAACCCTAGCATTAATCCTAGCCCAAATTTAGCCCTAACCCTAACCCTAACGCTAACAATAACCTTGGCCCAAGACTAACTTTAACTCCCCACCTAGCACTATTTCTAGTTCTAACCCTATCCAATAAAATAAACCTAACACAAGCCCTAAACTTATCCCTAACCGTAGCCCTACTCTGCCCTGGATCTAACAATAACTCTCCATTTGACCCTAATCCTAAGCCTAATACTCAACCTAATACTATCGCTAATCCTAAAAGTAGCCATAAGCCTTGCCTTATCTCTTAAACAAAACCGAGCCATTGTCCTAACACTAAATGTTAACCTAAACGTAACCCTAGCCCTAATCGTAAACATAAACCTAACACTAGCTTTAATTCTAACCTTAACCCTAGTACTAACCCTAGCTCTAACCCTAACATTATTCTAACCTTAATCCTAACCCTAATAATAACCCTAGCCTTAAACTTAACCCTATTTCTAACCCTAATCATAAACCTAACCCTTAACCTAACCCTTGCCAGAAACTTAACCCTAAACCTCCCATGAATCAAAACTAAACCTATCCCTAATCCTAAATTTAACCATAACCTAAACTTTACCATAAAACTTATCTTACATCTAATCCAATACATTACTCTAAATCTAACCCTAACCAAAATGAAAACCTTAGCCTTAACCCCAACCCTAACCATAACCATAACCATAACCCTACCCTAGACCTAAAACTAAACCTAACACTTCCCCTAGCCCTAAATGTAGCTTAAACCCTAACCCTTCTCCTAAACCTAACCCTAGTCTTAGCCTTAATCATATCCCTAAGTCTAGCCTTAACCATAATATTAAACCTAGCCCGAATACTAGCCCTAATATAGCCCTATTCCTAACCCCAACACGAACCCTAGAATTAAAACTAACTATAATTCTCAAACAAGACCTATCCCTACTTGTAACCCTATCCCTTACCATAACGCTAACCCTACTCATAACCCTTGCACTATCCTTAGCCCTAGCACTAACTCTAGATTGAAACCTGTCTCTAAAACTAACCCTAACCTGATGCCTCAGCATAACCCTGAAACTAGCTCTAACCCTAATACTAATCCTAAAATTAGCCCTAACCCTAGCACTTGCCCTAAAACAAAACCAAGCCATACCCCTAACACTAACCCTTACCCTAGACCAAACCCTAACCCTACACCAGCCCTAACCCTAGACCTAATTTTAATCCTAACCCTTGCCCTAAACCTAAGCATGACCCTGACTCATATCCAAACACTAAACCTAGCTTTAAACATCACCTTAATCTTAAACCTAACCCTAAAACTACACCTAGCCCTAACATTAACCTTAAAACTAGTCTTAATCATTACACTAGTTCTTACATTAGCCATAGCCCTAACCTATCACATAACCTATCCCTAATGCAAGCCCTACCTTAGCTTTACACCTAAAGCTAACCCTAACAATAACCCTAGCACTACCAATAACCTGAAGCCTAATCCTAGACCTAATCCTAACCATAACACTAGCCAATAACCCTAGCTATAACTCTATTCATTACCCTAAGATAACTATAATCTTTAGGCTAAACCTAGGTGGGACCCTAATCCTAGCACTAGCCTTAAACCTATCCATTAACCTACACCTAACCTGAACCCTAAACCTAACTGTGTCATTACCCGATCACTAAACATAAGACTAATTTGAACCCTAAACCTAAACCTTAAGCTAACCCTAACGGTAAACTTGACCCTGACTCTAATAATACCCATAGCTGTAAGCTGACCCTAGCAAGAAACCTAAACTTTAAAATAGATCTAGCCATAAAACTAACCCTAAAACTATCCCTAACCATACCCTAGACCTGACATTAGCCCTAGCTCTAATCCTAGCTCTAACTCTAATACAAAAGTTAGCCAACATCCTAGCTATGAACCTTGCCTTAATCATAACCCTAACTGTAATGTTAACCCTAACCTTAATCATAAATCTCACCCTAGTCTTAAAACTAGGTATATTCCCTTCCCTTACCCTAAACCTAACCCTAGGCCTAAACCTAATACTAACCCTAGCCTTAAACCTAGGCCTAAAAGTAACACTAACCCTAGCCCTCATCCAAGTCCTAATTTAGCCCTATACCTAACCGTAATCCTAGACCTAAGACTAACTCTAACACTAGCTCTATACCTAGTTCTAAATCTATCCCTTACCATCACCATATACCTAGCCCTAAACGTAGCCCTACCATAGCCCTATATTTAGCCCCATCTCAAAGCCTAGATCTCAACCTAAATATAATTTTAACCCTAATTCTAAGACTAAATCTAGCCATAACTCTACTCCTATCCCTAACCCTTAACCTAAGCCTAAATCTCACACTTACCCTAGCCCTATCCCTAAGACTAATCATAAAACTAGCCCTATCCCTACCCCTAGCTCTAAAATTAAACTGAGTCATGGCCCTAACCTTAACCCTTAACCTAAACCAAAACCTAACCGTACACCTAACCCTAATCCTATCCTTAATCATAGTTTAACCCTGCCCTGAAAAATAACCCTGACCCTGACTCTGACCCTAACACTAACCCAGGCTCTAAACATCATCATCACCATAAACCTAACCTTAACACTAGACCTAGACCTACCTCTAACCCTATAACCAGCAGTCATCATAAACCTACTTCATTCATTAGCGGTAGCCTTAACACTAGCCCTAACCTAACCCAAAACCTAGCCTTAATCTGAGTCCTAAACCTAGCTTTAACCCTAAACTTAAACATAACCCTAACCCAAACACTAGCCCTAATCCTATACATAACCCTAGCCCTAACCTTAGGACTAACCCTATCCATTACCCAAATGATAACCCTAACCCTTATGATAACCCTAGGCCTAACCCTAACCCTATAAATTACACTAAACCAAACCTAAACCCTAAATCTAACCCTTCCATTACCCTTACCCAAAATCTAGCACTATTTTGAGTCCTGCACCTAAACACTAACTTAACCCAAATCCTAATCCTGACCTTGATTCCACCCTATATATAAACCAGACCTTAACCAAAAACCTAACCATTACACTGCACCAAGTCATAAATGTAACACTAAATCTATCCCTAACTGCAACCATATACATGACATTAGCCATAGCCCTAATACTATCTCTAAGCCTAAAATAAATCCTAGTCCACCTTGTAGCCCTAAACATTCCCTTAATCATAACCCTAATCCTAACCTTAGTTCTAACTTAATCATAACCTTAATCATATCCCTAATACTAACCCTCACCCCTGCCCTAAACCTAGCTATAACCACATCCCTTACTCTAAACTAAACCCTAAATCTAACCCTAACCCTAGTAGTAACCCTTGGATTATCCTTAGCCCTAACACTAACCCTCCATCAAAACTTAACTCTAAATCTAACCCTAACTCGTTGCCTAAGCCTAATCCTAAAACCAGCCATAACTCTAGCCCTAACATAATCCTAGCCGTAATTTAGCCTTATCAATAAACCTAAACCCAAACCTAGCCCTAAGACTAACTCTAACTCTCACACTAGCCCTATCACTTGTTCTAACCCTATCCCTTAGAGTAACCCTAACTCTGGCCCTAACCCTAGTGCTAACATTTTCCCTATCATCCCTACAATAACCTTAGGCAAAACGTAACTGTAAATCTAGCCCAAACCCAAAGCCTAAGCCTAACACTAAAACTAGCCCAAACCATAACACTAATCCTAAATGAGCCCTAATGCTAGCCTTATCTCTAAAACAAAACAGAGCCATAGCTCTAACACTAACCATTAACCTAAACCAAAACCTAACCTTACACCTAGACTTAACCCTAGCTCTAATTCTAGTTGGAAGCCTAAGTCTAAAACTAACCCTGAACATGACACTGACCCTAACACTTCTAGCTCTAAACATGACTGTAACTGTTAACCTAACCCTAAAACTAAAGCCAGCACTAAAACCCTAAAACTAGCCCTAATTGTAAACCTAGTAATTGCATTAGCTGTAACCCTATCCCTAGCCCTAACATAACCCAAAACCAAGCCCTAATCCAAGCCGTAACCCTAGCTTTAAACCTAACCTACACCTAACACTAGACCTAATTGTAACTATAATGCTAGCCTTAAACTGATCTCTAAATCTATCTATTACCATAACCATAACCCTAACCATAATGATAACCCAAGCATAAACCTAACCCTATCGTGAATCCTAACACTTCCATTACCCTAAACCTAATCTGAATACTACACATAACGCTATCATTACCCTAACCCTTATTCTAAAATTAATTCAAGCCAAACTTGAAACTTTAACCTATCCCAAACCCTAACCCAGACCTTGAAACTTATAATACCCTTATCTCTAAACTTGACAATAACCTAACACCTAACCCTTAGCCTAGAAATACCAATAAACCCAACCCTAAAACTATCTTTAACCATAATTCTGGACCTGAAATTTGCCCTAGCCCTAATCCTAGTCCTAACACTAAAATCACACCTAGTCCTCATCCTAGCCCTAAACCTAGCCTTAATCATAACTCTAAATCTAGCCCTACACCTAACCCTAATTCTAACCCACACCCTACATCTAAATCTAGCTATAATGTCATCCCTTACCCTAAATTTAAACCTAATCCTAACCCTAACCCTAGGCTTAAGCTAAACACAAAACCTAGCCCGAATCCTAGCCCTAATTTAGCTCTATTTCTAATCCTATCCTAACCCTAGCCCTAAGACTAACTCTAACTCTTACCCTAGCCCTATCCCTATCACTAGTCCTATCCCTATCTGCTACGGTAAACCTAACACTAGCCCTAACACTTGCCTTAAAGTTAGTCCCAGCCCTAACCCTAATTCTAAATCTAAACTTAAACCTAAGCTTAAGCCTAAAACTAACACTATCTCTAACCCTAATGATATTCGTAAAACTAGCCCTAACCCTAATCCTAGCAATAAACCAAAACTGAGCAATAGCCGTACCCCTAAACCTTAACTTAAACCAAAAACTAACACTATACCTAGACCTTAACCTAGACTTAATTTGAGTCCTAAGCCTCACCTTAAAACTAATCCTGACCATGACTCATATCCTACACTCACCAGAGCTCTAAACAGCACCCTAAACTCAAACCGAACACGAACATTAACAATAGCAGTAATTTGAGTCTTAACACTAACCCTAAAACTAACCCAGACCCTGACTCTTATCCTAACAAGAATCGTAGCTATAAATATCACCCTAACATTAAACCTAACCCTAGCATTCAAACTACCCCTAACCCTAACCTAAAACTAACCCTAATGGTAACCCTAGTTCTTACATTAGCTGTTACCCTAATCCTAGCCCTAAACCTAACACAAAAACTAGCCCTAAACCGAGCCCTAAACCTAGTTTTAACTCTAATTCTAACCCTAACTATAGCTTTAACCCTAGATCTAAATCAATCCCTTACCATAAGTGAAACCTTAAACCTAAAAGTAAAACTTAGTTTACTTAGATAGTCCTTAGAATAACTAAACCCTATCCCTATTAATACTCCTAACCCTAGCCTTCATATTAGCTCCAACACTATCCCAAACCCTAACCCTAACCCTGACCCTTATTCTGAACTTAACACTAAACCTAGGTCTAACCCTAACCCCAACCCTAACCCCAACCCTAACCACAAATTTACCATAATCCAATGCCTAGACCTAACTCTGAACTAAACTCTCAGCCTAGTCCTGGCCATAGCTTAGAACATAAACCTTACACTAAACATAACCCTAAACCTAATCCTAGTTCTAACGCTCAACTTAACCCTAACACATGACTTAATCCTAACCATAACCATAGCCCTAACCTTAACTCTTACTCTATCCATTACCCTAAACATAACCCTTACCATAATGCTAACCCTAGGCTTAACCCTAAACCTATCACTTTCCCCAAACCTATCAATTACCCTAAACCTACCCTGAACCCTAAACCTAACCCAATCATTATGCTAACCCTAACACTAATGCTAATTCGAGCCCCAATCTAACCTCAAACATAAACCCTAACACTGACCGTGACCCTAATAATTCCCCTAGATATAAACCTGACTCTTACCCTACCTAACACTTACACTAGACCTAGCCATAACCCTAAGCCTAAAACTATTTTTAACCTTAACCTTAGACCTGATATTAACCCTAGCCATAATCCTAGCCCTAACCCTAAAACAAACCCTAGCCCTTATCTTAGCCCTAAATATAGCCTTAATTTTATCACTAACCAAACACTAGGCCTGAGCCTAAAACTAATCCTAGTACTAATCTTAGCCCTTATTTATCCCTATTTCTTACCCTAACCCTAACCCTAGCCAAAAGACTAACTATAACTCTCACACTAACCCTAACTCTAGTTCTAACCCTATCCCTTACTAGAACCCTAATCCTATCCCTAACCCTTGGTCTAACACTAGCCGTATTCATAGCCATGGCCATAACCCTAAATCTAACCTTAACGCTAAATCTAACCCTAACCCTAAGCCAAAACCTAAATCTAACACTAGCCCTAACGCTAACACTAATCCTAAAAAACAACAATCCTAAAACTAATCCTAAAACTAGCCCTAACACTAGCCCTAACCCTAAACAACAACAACAACAACAACAACAACAACAACAACAACACCAAAAACGAGCCATAGCCATAACACTAAACCTTAACGTAAACCAAAACCTAACTCTAGCCCTAACCATATCCCTAATTCTAGTCCTAACCCTAACCCAAAAACTAACCCTGACCCTGTTTCTACCCTAACACTAACCCTGGCTCTAAACATCATCTAACCCTAACCCTAAGCCTAAACCTAAATCTAACACTAGCCCTAACGCTAATGCTAATCCTAAAACTAGCCCTAACACTAGCCCTAGCCCTAAAAATAAAAACCAAGCCATAGCCATAACCCTAAACCTTAACCTAAACCAAAACCTAACTCTACACCTAGCCCTAACCATATCCCTAATTCTAGTCCTAACCCTAACCCCAAAACTAACCCTGACCCTGACTCTACCATAACACTAACCCTGGCTCTAAACATCATCATCACTGTAAACCTCAACCTAACACTAGACATAGCCCTAACCTTAATCCTATAACTACCGCTAATCATAACCCTACTTCATACATTTGCCATAGCCTTAAACCTAGCCCCAACCTAACACAAAACCTACCTTAAACTGAGTCCTAAACCTAGCTTTAACCCTAAGGTTAAACCTAACCCTAACCCAAAACTAGCCCGAATCTTATACATAACCCTAGTCCTAACCTTAGGTCTAAACCTATCCATTATCTTAACAATAACCCTAACCCTTAAGCTAACCCTAGGCCTAACCCTAACCTATCCATTACACTAAACCAAACCTAAACCCTAAAACTAACCCTGTCATTACCCTAAACATAAACTCTAACCTAACCCAACCCCTAACCCTGAACCTTACCCTAAAAATAACCCTAAATATAAACTTGTATCTTACCCTAAACCTAATTCTTACACTAGACCAAGTCATAAACCCAACACTGAATCTAGCCCTAAATATAATCCTCGATCTGGCATTAGCCCTGGCCCTAATACTCTCCCTAACCCTAACACAAACCATAACCTCATCCTAGCCAGAAAGCTAGCCTTAATCATAACCCTAACCCTAAATAAGCCCTAAGCCTAATACTAACCCTTGCCCTAGCCCTACACCTAGCCAAAGTCACATCCCTTCCCCTAAACGTAACCCTAACTCTAACCCTAATCCTTTTTGTCACAATTGCCCTATCCTTAGCCCTAGCTTTAACACTAGATTGAAACCTAACTTTAAATCTAAACCTAACTCGATGCCTAAACCTAAAACTAGCCCTAAACCTGATACTAATTCTAAAACTAGAGCTAACCCTAGCCCTAACAGTAACCTTAGCCATAATTTAGCCCTATCCCTAAACCTAACCCTAACACTAGCCCTAAGAATATCAATAACTCTCACATTGGCCCTATCACTCATTCTAACCTATACCTTCCAATAAAACTAACCCTATCACAAATCCTAGTCCTAATTCTTGCCCTATCTTTAGCCCTAGCACTAACCTTAGATACAAACCTAACACTAAATTTAACCCTAAACCGAAGCCTAAGCCTAAATCTAAGACTAGCCATAACCCTAACACTAATCCTAAAAATTTCACTAACCATAACCCAAGCCTTAAACCCAAACTGAGTCAAAGCTCTAACCCTAACCCTTAACCTAAAACAATCCCTAACCCTAAACCTAGCCCTAACTGCAGCCCTAATTCGAATTTTAAGCCAAACCCTAAAACTAACCCTAACCCTTACTCTCACCATAACACTAACCCAAGATCTAAACATCACCCTAACCCTAAACCTAAACCTAACAGTAATCCTAGCCCTAAAACAATTAAATTAGTCATAATCATACCCTAGTACTTACATTAGCTGTAACCCTAATCCTAGCACTAACTTAACCCAAAACCTAGCCCTAATCATAAGCATAACCCTAGCCCTAAACTGATTTCTAACTCTATTCATTACAGAAACCCTAAATCTAACTCTAATGCTAATTTGAGCCCTAACTTTAAACCTAAACCTACCCCAAACCCTACCCCACACTTGACCCTAATAATACCCCTAGCTCTAAACCTGACTCTAACACTAAACCTAACCCTTACCCTTGACATACTCATAATCCCAATCCTAAAACTATCTTTAACCATAATTTTGGACCTGAAATAAGCCTGAGCACCAATCCTAGCCCGAACCCTAAAACAAAACAAAAAACCCTAGCCCTAGTCCTAGCCATAAACCTATACTTAATCATAACCCTAACCCTAATCACAGCCCTAACCCTAATTATAACACTCACCCTACCTCTAAACATATGTATAAAGCCATCCCTTACCCCAAACATTTTCCTAACACGAAACGTAAATTCTAAACTCTAATTCTACCCCCTAACCCTAACCTTAACCCCAAACCTAACCCTAGGCTTTAACTAAACACTAAACTTAGCCCTAAACCTAGCCCTAATTTAGCCCTATCCCTAAACTTAACCCTAACCCTAGCCCTAAGACTAACTCTCTCCTTAGCCTTATCTCTTATTCTAACCCTATCCCTTACCATAACACTAAACCTAGCCATAACCCTTGCCCTATACTTAGTTCTAGCCCTAAACCTAGATCTAACCCTAATTTCAAATTTAACCCTAACACTAAGCCTAAGTCTAACACTAACACTAGCCCTAAACCTAACACTAGGACTAAAACAAAACCTAGTGTTAGCTTTAACCCTAAAACTTAACTTAAACCAAACCCTAACACTACTACCAGACCTAACCCTAGCCCTAGTTTGAGTCCTAACACTAACCTTAAAAACAACCCTGACCCTAACTCATATCCTAAAACTCACCCTAGCTCTATACACCCCCCTCACCTTAAACTGAACCCTAACAGTAAGAATAGCCTTAATTTGAGTGCTAACTCTAACCCTAAAATTAAGCTTTACCCTGATTCCTATCCTAACATGAACGCTAGCTATAAATATTACCCTAACCTTAAACCTAACACAAACACTAAACCTAACCCATATCCTAACACTAAAACTAACCCTAATGGTAACCCTAGTTCTTACATTAGCCATTGCCCTAATTCTAGCCCTAACCCTAACACAAAACCTAGGCCTAATCTGAGCCCTAAACCTAGTTTTAACCCTAACTCTAACCATAACCATAGCCCTAAACCTAGCTCTAAACCAATCCCTTACACTAAGCAAAACCTGAAACCTAAGGGTAAACCTAGTTCTATCCCTAATCCTTAGGCTAACCAAAACACTAAGCATATTAATAGCCCTTACCCTTGTCCTCATTCTAGATCTAACACTATCCAAAACCCTAACACTAACACTGACCCTTTTATTGACCCTACCACTAAACCTACGTCTAATCGTACCCATAACTTAACCCAAAACCTACCATAATCTTATCCCTAGACCTTGTCCTGAACATAACTATCAGCCTAGCCCTAACCATAGCTCAGAACATAACCCTTATACTAAACATAACCTTAAACAAACCCTAGTTCTAACTCTCTCCCTAACCCTAAATCAAGACCTAATCCTAACCATAAACCTAGCCCTAAACATAAGTATAACTGTATAATTACCCTAAACATAAACCATACCTTAACACTAACCCCAGGCCTAACCCTAAACATATCACTATCCCCAAACTTATCAGTTACCCTAAACCTACCCTGAACCCTAGACCTAATCCAATCATTACCCTAATCCTAACCCCAATTCTAATTTGAGCCCTAAACCTAAACTCAAACCTAAATCAAACCCAAACACTGACACTGACCCCTAGCTCTAAACCTCACTCTTACCCTATACCTAACCCTTAAACTAAACCTAGCCATAAAACTAACCCTAAAACTATTCCTAAGCATAATGCTAGACCTGATATTAGCCCTAGCCATGATACTAGCCCTAAACCTAGCACAAACCCTAGCCCTTATCCTAGCCCTAAATATAGCCTTAATTATAACCCTAACCATAACCCTAGGCCTATCTTTAGATTTAGGATTAGGGTTAAAGATAGTATTAGGTTAGGTTTCAGGCTACATTTTAGATTTCACTATAACCCTAGCGCTAATCTTAGACCTAATTTAGCCCTATACCTAACCTTAAACCTAACTCTAGCTCAAAGACTAATTCTAACTCTCAAATTAGTCCTAACCCTAGTTCTAACCCTATAGTTTACTGGAACCCTAATCCTAGCCCAAACCATAGATCTAACACTAGCCCTATTCGTAGCCCTAGCAACAATCCTAGATCTAACCCTAACTCTTAATCTAACCGTAACCCTAAGCCTAAACCTAAACCTAACCCTAGCCCTAACCCTAAGGCTAATCCTAAAACTACCACTAACCCTAGCCCTAAAACAAAACCAAGGCATAGACCTAACCCTAACTCTTAATATAAACCAATCCCTAACCCTACACTTAGCCATAACTCTAGCCCTAATTCGAGTGTTAAGCCAAACCCTAAAACTAACCCTGACCTTGACTTTGACCTTAACACTAACCCTCGATCAAAACATCACCCTAACCTTATACCTAAACCTAACAATAGACCTAGCCCTAACCCTAACATAAAAATTAGCCCTAATCGCAACCCTGGTACTTATATTAGTCGTTACCCTAAACCTAGCCTTAACTTAACCCAATACCAAGCCTTATTCCTAGCACTATATCTAAATTTACCCCAAACCCTAACCTTATAACTAATCGTAACTATAATCCTAGACGCAACCCTAGATTTAACCCTAACCCTAACCCTAAGCCTAACCCTATCAATAATCGTAACAATAACCCTAGCCATACCCCTATCTCTAACCCTATCCATTACCCTAACCATAATCCTAACCCTAATGCTAAACCTGGGGTTAAACCTAATCATATCCATAATCCAAACTGTATACATTACACTAAACCTAACCTGAAACCTAAACCTAACACTATCTTTACCCTAATCCTAACTCTAATGCTAATTGGAGCCCTAACCTTAAGCATGAACTTATCCAAAACACTAATTGCTACCCTGACCCTAAGACTACACTTAATTCTAAACCTGACACTAACCCTAAACCTAACCCTTACACTAGACATAGCCATAAACCTAACACTAAAACTATTTTTAACCGTAACACTGGACCTGAAATTAGCCCTAGCCATAATCCTAGCACTAAACCTAGGCTTAATCCTAACCTGAACCATATCCCGAGCCCTAACCCTAATTCCATTCCTCACCCTAGGCCTAAACCTACCTATCACCTCATCCTGTACCCAAAACCTAACCATAACCCTAAACATAACACTAACCCTTGCCCAAAACCTAGGCCTAACACAAAGCCTAGTGCTAATCCTAGCCTTTATTTAATCCTATTCTAACCCTATACCTAGCCATAAGACTAACTCTAACTCTTGCCCTGGCCTTAGCCCTAGTTCTATCCTTAGCGTTAATCCTAATGCTAGATCTAAGCCTAAATCTAAATCTAAACCTAACTCTAAATTTAAGTGTAACAATAAGCCTAAACAAAACCTTAACACTTCCCCTAACCATAATGCTAATCCTAAAACGTGCCCTCTTCCTAGCCCTAGCCATAAACCAAAACCAAGCCGTAGCCCTAATCTTAACCCTTAACCTAAATCAAACTCTAACCCTACAATTAACACTAAAACTAACTCTAAAACTAACCCTGACTCTGAAACTGACCCTAACACAAATCCTATCTCTAAACATTACCCTAACATTAAATTAATCGTAACACTATATCTAGCCTTAACCTTACCGTAAATCTAGCCTTAATCATACCCCTAGATCATACAATACTCATTGTCCTAACCGAAGCCCTAACCATAACACAAATTCTACACCTATTCCGAGCCCTAACCCTAGTTTTACCCTAATACTAGGTCTAATCCCTAACCCTTTCACTAGCCCTAAATCTAACTCTAACTCTATCCCTTACACTAAGTCAAACCCTAAACCAAATGCTAATCCTAGTCCTAATCCTAATCCTTAGCCTAACTTAAACTCTAACCAAAATACTAGTCTTAACCCTAGCCATCATTCTACCTCTAATCTTAACTCTGATCCTCATCAGACCCTAACCATAACCTTTGGTCTAAACCTAAACCTAATGCTAAACCAAACCCTAACACTAGCCCTACTGGTAACCCTATACCTATACCTAAGCATAACAGTAGAACTAGACCCAAAGCTAATCCTAAATACAGCTCTAACTCTAAACCTAGACTTAAAAAAAATGTAGCACTAGCCCTAACAGTAACCATTAACCTAAACACTTACACTAAATCTAGACCTAAACCTAGTCCTAATTCTGGATTTAACCCTAACCCTAACCCTGTCCCAAAAACTGACCCTGATTCTAACACTGAACCTAGCTTTAAACCTGACACTAACCCAAAACCTAGACCTCACAATAGACCTAGCCATAACACTAACCCTAAAACTAGCCCTAAACATAACCCTAGCTATTACATTACCCATAGTCCTAACCCAAGCCCTAAACCTAACTCAAAACCTAGGCCTTATCCTAGGCTTAAACTTAGCTCTAAGCATAACCCTCAGCCTAAACCTCGCCCTAAACCTAGCCCTAACCTAAGCCTCACCTTAGACCGAACCCTAGCTCAAAGCCTAAGCTTTACACTAAGCATAACCCTAGCTCTATCCTAAACCATAACCCTAACCCTAGCCCTAATCCTAACATTAAACCTAGCCTGAACTTTAGCCCTAACCAAATCCATTACCCTAACCCTAACCCTAACCTTAATTAAAACACTGTCTCTAACACTAAACCTAACTCTAACCGTAAAGGTAAACCTAGACCTAAACCTAGACCTCACCCTAGCCCTAACCCTAGCTCAAACACTGACCCTTACCTTAACCTAAACATAACACTATCCCTAAACCTAACACTTACCCTAACCCTAAAACTTACCCCAAATCACACCCTAGGCCTATCCCTATGTAAAGGTCAGGCGAGCGTCGGAGGAAGAGACCACCAAGAGACTGTCTCATGCAACAGCAAAGGGTTTATTGGGGTCCAGCATGCTGGGGCTCAGAGCTCACTTGAATAGAGCAAAGAGCCCTGAGAACAGCTTAAGCAGAGCTTATATACTTTCCTTGGAGAGGGCAGGGAGGGAAGTTCATTGACGGGTCAGGGCGAGTGGGCGGTTTGCCTGCAACCGGCAGTTGGGGACAGCACATTCTGGGAACAAGATTAGCAAACAGTTCTCAAGATTATTAACCTTTCATTTCCCACTTCTTCTTCTGGTTACTTTTAATCATAAAAGTGATCTTGGGGGGTGTCACATTCTATGTCTGCTAGTGGGGTATATTGTTGTCTGATTACCATAAGTTTGATTTGTCCAATTTGAGCTTGGAGAAAGGAAACTACATGGTTGAGCAAACAGGGTCCTAGAGTTAGCAACAATATAAGGATTATTAAAGGACTGGCCAGGGCTGATAAAAGCGTAGTTAACCAGGGGGACTGTGTGAACCAAGACTCATACCACCCTTTTTGGGTTTCTCTCTCTCATTGATGCTCTTAAAGGCATCTTCTTAATTTATTCATAGGTTCTTTTACAACTCCAGTATGGTTGGCATAAAAATAACATTCTTCCCTCAATGCAGCACAAAGGCTTTCTTCTCTCATGAAGAGGAGGTCCAACCTTCGCCTGTTCTGTAAAACAACTTCAGAGAGAGAGGTTAAAGATTCCTGCAAAGCTGTGATGGAGGTTTCTAATATCTTTAAGTTTTGGTCCATTGCTGTTTCTAATTGGGTCATTTGTTGTGTCCCAGGGACCAGGGCAGTGGTTTTTGTGTCCACCCCTGCAGGAACTTCTATTCCTAATAGGATGGCTAAAGTTAGGGATAAAGGCTCCCGGTGGAACCGGGTTGTATGTCCCCTTATTTGATCTTTAAATGAACCTGTGTCACGATAGAGCACTCTGGGAAACATCTGCACCATTATACAATTAATCACATCTGTTGACCATTTCATGAAGACATAAATAATGTTTAAGTATATAGAATTATACTGTTGTAGGGACAGACAAGGCAAGGCACCTAAGATAGCACCAAAGACAGGGAAACAGTCCTATTTGGTTGCAACCAGATTCAGAGGGCATTGCTTCTGTTGTAATCAATTAATCCTTTGAAACCTGAGTTTAGGTAGTTTCAGAATTTTGTACTCAACATGTAAAGGAAGGGGCTCAGAAGTTCACAGTCTGCAGAAGTTCACAAAAAGCAGTTTTTGTTTCTGTTTTTTCCTCTGTTTTGGGAAGTTAACTTTTCAAGGACACCTGGGAGGGGGAGAACTTTTTCTTTTTTTTTTCTTTTTTCCCTGCCAGCTGTTACCATGGAGCCCAGTTGATAACTTTTTTATCTTAGAAATGTAGCCATCTCTGTGAAGCCCCAGCTCAAGGCCTGAGGCCTTGTTCACATATTTTGTGAAAAACTAGTAACGGGGTGTCTAGCTTAAGAGTGCTGATTTTTCCAGCCAGTGGCCAAGTAGAACAGGGCAACATGAAAAGAGGAAGTTTATCTATACTGAACTCTTTTATAGGGATTATTTTGCTGAAAGTCCTAAAGTCAGCCATGATGAAGACTTTGGAGAAGGTCAGTTAAGACTTTTCTGTGGGCCTGGTACAGAGGGGGAAGACAGGGAAGGCAGTGCTGACAGCAGCTCCGTGGATCTGAGAATGAGGAATGTAAAAGAATAATGGGAAAGGGGTTTGGGATTTTCCCAGCAACAAAAACTTGAGTAGTACAACAGGTAGAGCAGAGGGGAAGACTGGAGTGAGTATCCCAAAAAGCCTGTGAGGGTCTTTAAAATTTTAGTAACCTGTTTTCAGTGATGACAAAGCAACTTTAAAGGCCATTTTCATTACATCTTGGATAGGGGTCTGAGGGCTCTACTCAGCTGGTTTGAGCTTTGGGTTAGCTGGTAAGAGGACCTGGTGGGACCCAGTGTGGGCACTGACAGGAGAAGAGAGGAGTGAATGGGTGGAGGGGTACCTCAGTACCTGTTACTTCAGCAAGGGGGCAATGGTCTGAGAACCGGCGGAGGTTTGGGTTCCATCAGGTAGCCCCTGTGCGCTCACATCCCCATGACTTACAGAAGAAGTCGGTTTTTCCCCCACACAGCCGTGACTGTTTGTGGCTTTGATAGTCTGCCGGGCAAACATAGTAATCTAGGTTAGCCAACCTGCATCTGGCTCGCGTGTCCCTACATCCATAATGTTTGTTTCTATTATCTATGGTACGGAAGGGATTTAATGGAATTTTAGTGGGATCCTCTTCATCAGGGATATCCCAATAGGAAAGACCTATAGCCAGCTGACAAATGTCTGGGTGGAGAGATGGCCATCAGGTCCCTAAGGGGGCTGTATGTGAGATAGATCATACTTCTTGTCCAGTAGGATTTGTGATTAGCCATCGCTGCTGAACAGGCTGATGAGGGTTAGGACTACTGGTGGTCAAGGGGAGAGCCCATAGCCTTATCCACATGGCGAATATGCAATTTGAGAGGGTTACCAGTCTTTTCCAATTTCCAGCCATGTCTGGACAGGGCGCAGGCTTGAGATGAGAGGCATGGATCCAGGAAGTGATTCCATCTACCTTTACCGCTGTAGGTGTTATAAGTAGCACCTGGTATGGTCCTTTCCAGAGGGGTTCCAGGGATGACACCTGATGTAGTCTTATGTAGATGAAGATTCCCACTTGATATCGGTGTGGATTTCCTTCGTCCCCAGGTTGGTAGGCAGTGGCCACCTGTTTCCACAGGTATCACTGAGTTTTTTCAAGATCTTTAAGTCTGTCAAGCAAGGGGGTGTGGAAGGGATCATTAGGTCTTAGAATTGGGGTTAGGTCCCTTACTGGAGGAGGGACACCACAGAGAATTTCATAGGGGGTGAGGTTACACAAAGAAACAGAGGGAGTATTTCCTGTATGAAACAGTGCATAAGGCAGGAGCATAGTCCAATCCTTTATGCCGGTCTCTAAGCTTAATTTTGTTAAGGTCTCTTTAATGGTTCTATTCATTTTTTCTACCTGTCCTGAGCTCTGGGGTCTATAAGCACAATGTAACTTCCAATTAATTCCCAGGGTCCTGGTTAACCCCTGACTTACCTGGGCCATGAACGCCAGTCCATTATCAGACCCTATTACCTTAGGCAGGCCGTATCTTGGAAAAATATCTTCCAGGATCTTCTTGACCACCATTTGCACCATTTCTTTTTTTTGTGGGGAAGGCTTCAATCCATCCTGAAAATGTATCTACAAAGATTAGGAAATATTTAAGTCCATACCTTGCTGGCTTAATTTCAGTAAAGTCCACTTCCCAAAATTGTCCTGGTCTGGTTCCTCGAAGGCGTCTTCCTGCAGGAAGCTTGGAAGGGTAAGCATTAACCAATTGACAGACCCGACAGGCTTTTGTTACCCGTTCAGCTATTTCCTTTCGCTGTGAGACGGTTAGTGGAAAACTCTGTTCTTGATCCTTCAGGAATGCCTACAATTTCTTTAAACCAAGGTGAGTGAGTTGATGTACATTTTTAATGTAGTGTAGGGCTTTCTGAAATTGCAGGCTGGGCTCAGTAAAGTCGAGGAGTTCAGTGTCAGTGTCCTTATGTCCCCCCGGTGTGGAAAGTTTTAACATGGTTACTCCGTTTAGGGCTGCCAATTTAGCTTCTTCATTTGCCCTCTTGTTAGATGGGGGTGGTATCTGCACAACGGGTTGTTTTCTGGGCTCAGTGAGCCATCGTTTACTGCCCCTAAGGGAATAGTCCAGGAAGATTACTTCTTGCTGGCAAATTTGGGCCTTTTTGGCAGAAGCTCTATACCCGAGTTGAGCAAGCTTGGATAATAGTGCTTGGGTCCCAGACTCAGTTTTCCTTGGTATCGGCTGCCAGTAGCAGGTCATCCACATATTGAAGCAGGGTGACTTCAGGGTGTGTAGTTCTGAAGTTGTTGAGATCTCTGTGGAGGGCTTCATCAAAGAGAGTGGGGGAGTTTTTGAACCCCTGTGCGAGTCTGGTCCATGTTAGTTGATCAGACGTTCCAGTTTCTGGGTTTACCCATTCGAAAGCAAACAGCAACTAACTATCTTTATGCAGAGGCAAGCAAAAGAAAGCATCTTTTAAGTCCAGGACAGTATACCATTTTTGCTCAGGGTTCAGGGTGCTAGCAGATTGTACGGATTATGTACTGTGGGGTGAATGTCCTGCACTCTGTTGTTGATCTCTCTTAGGTCTTGAACGGGGTGATAATCCCTGGTTCCCTGCATTTTTAATGGTAGCAGGGGAGTGTTCCAGGCTGATTGACAGGGCCTTAGGACCCCTAAGTCCAGATATTTCTGAATATGGGGCCTTATCGCATATTTAGCTTCTTTGCTCAGAGGATATTTTTTAATATTAATTGGGGAGGCTGAGGTTTTTAACTCCACTGTTATTGGAGGTTGTTTTACGGCTAGGCCTAACCCAGCAGTTTCTGCCCAGGCATCTGGGTAATCTGTTATCCATTTCTGGGATAGCTTGCCTGTTTGATCAGTCTTGGGGGTGTGAAGAGTTGATGTTCATCTTCTACTGACATAATTAAAGCCATGACTATAGGAGTTTTTACTGAAGGATTTAGAAATTCCATTTGGGGGCCTTCAGGGTTAAAAGTTATTCTTGCCCGGAGCTTGGTGAGCAGATCTCTGCCCATCAATGGGGCTGGGCATTCTGGGATCACTAGGATGGAGTGATGGACTTTTCCTTTCCTCAGGTCCATGGTCCTCTTAGTTGTCCAAGCCCGATATTTACTGCCATTAGCCCCTTTAACTAGAGACCTTTTAGTTGATAGAGGGCCCAATGGGGCCTTAAGGGCTGAGTATACTGCCCCTGTATCCACTTCAAAGTTTACTGGGGTCCCCTCCACTTCAAAAGTTACCCTGAGCTCGGGGAGGGGATCTGAGCCCCTACTTTACTAGTCATCCTCCAGAGTTAGAATGGCTGGCTAGCATGGCTGTTTCTTTCTAGAACACTCTTTGGCCCAGTGTCCTTTTTCTCTACAGTAGGCACGTTGATCTGAGGCCAGAGGTGGCTTCTGGCATGGACCCAGGTATCCCTTTCTGTCTCCCTGTCTCTTAATTTCTGGCCTATTTGTTGTTGTGACCAGGACCTTAGTCAATGCCTTAGTCTGTCTTTTGCTTCTTTCATCCTCCCTTTGCTCCCTTTCTCTCTCCCTCCTTTGTTCCTTCTCTTCCTCAGTTTCTCTCTTATAGTATACCTTCTTGGCTTCTCTGACTAAATATCTCAAAGTCATATCTTGTAATCCATCTAAGCATTGTAATTTTCTTTTAATATCCAGGGCAGCTTGCCCAATAAAGGCCATCGTGACAGATGCCTTTTGATCCTCTGCCTGAGGATCGAAAGGAGTATATCTCCTATATGTCTCCATAATTCTCTCTAGAAACATAGAGGGAGATTTATCAGGCCCTTGAATAATCTCTCTTACCTTGGCCAAATTAGTTGGTTGCCTAGCGGCCACTCAGAGACCTGTTATTAGAGCCCGGCGATAAGTGGACAGATGCTCCCTACCTTCAAAGGTGTTGGGGTCCCAGTTGGGTAGGTTCAAGGGGAAGTTGTGTTGGTCGCCCATCTGGTCTGAGGATATTTTTTTCCTAGCTTCCAGGAGGATTCTCTTTTGTTCCTCTGTCATGAAGAGATTCCCTAGGAGTTGTTGGCAGTCATCCCAAGTAGGCTGGTGTGAAAACGCCGGCGAGTTCTTTGAGTTATTTTAGCTGGGCCAGTTTCCTCCAGGGGAGGAGGGGCTGTGTGTGCCGTGGGGGAGTCACCTGGAGGGCACTGGGCTGGCTTAGCTTCCTCCAATGGTGGAGAGGCTGAGTCAGCAGCAGGGGAATCACTTAGAGGGTGTTGGGGGTTGAGGGACGAGATCAGGGGATAAGGAGCGGGAGGAGTGTCCAGTAGAGTCAAATCTTGAAACTCAGGGATAACAGAGGGTGGAGGAGGAGGAGGAGCAGAGGGTTTGAGAGACAGAATCGTGGGGAAAGGAGTAGGAGTGGGGGCAGGGACAAGGAAAGGCTTCACCCATGGAGGAGGAGATTCGCAGAGGTCTTGCCAAGTTAAGATATACGGCTGTTGATCTGGATGGCTATGTGGTCCTGGCTGAAAGACAAAGACAATATCTCTGACTTTTCAAATTAGTGGGAAGTAGAAAGATCCTTCTTGGGGCCATCTGACTCCAAAGGTGGGCCATTCTGAGGCACAGAGAGTCTGCCAGGTCTGGCGTTTTACTGAAAAAGAAAGATTCTGAGCCCTTAAGCAGACTTTGGTCCAGTGATCAAGGGTCAGGGACAGAGGCGTTGAAGTGCTCTGTCCCATAATGAAAGATACACAAACAGTGAAAGCAAGGACACATGACACAGATGATAAAGACAGACAGTAAACGTTCAACACTGAGACAGGACTGAGTAGCCAGCAAAACCTGATGGGCTGGCAAACTGAATCCGAAGCAGAATACTGCAGAATACTGAGTCAAGGAAACTACTGTTCCTCGATTTCCGGAGTCCTCTGGGGCATCCCCCAGGGACGTGGCCTGTGGCTCTGTGACACGTCTGTCAGCCACTGTCGGAGAGAGCTCACGCTCTTCACCAACAGCCACTTTGCCAGCCCTAACCTGGAACCAGAAACCTGAAACCTGGAACCAGAAACCTGAAACCTGGAACCAGAAACCTGAAACCAGAAAGAGGCGCCTTACTTACCCCGAGAGGGGCCCGTTGGGGGTCTTTCATCCGCCGCTGCCGGATCTCGGTGGAACCTCCAAATGTAAAGGTCAGGCGAGCATCAAAGGAAGAGACCACCAAGAGACTGTCTCATGCAACAGCAAAGGGTTTATTGGGGTCCAGCATGCTGGGGCTCAGAGCTCACTTGAATAGAGCAAAGAGCCCTGAGAACAGCTTAAGCAGAGCTTATACTTTCCTTGGAGAGGGCAGGGAGGGAAGTTCATTGACAGGTCAGGGCGAGTGGGCGGTTTGCCTGCAACCGGCAGTTGGGGACAGCACATTCTGGGAACAAGATTAGCAAACAGTTCTCAAGATTATTAACCTTTCACCTAAACCTAGCCAAAATCATAGACTTAATCCAAACCATAACCTAGCCCTAACCCTAGTTCTAAACCTATCCATTACACTAAACATAACCCTAACCCTAATGCTAAACCTAACCCAATTGCTAAACCTAACACATCCATTAACCTAAACCTTAACTGAAACCTAAACTAAACCCTATCCTTTATGCTACCCCTAAACCTAAACCTAATGCTAATTCGAGCTCTAATCTTAAACCTTTATTTATTTATTTTTACCATTTGGGTAAATTTATTTATTTATTTATTTATTTTATTAGTTGTTCAAAACATTACAAAGTTCTTGACATATCATGTTTCATACATTTGATTCAAGTGGATTATGACTCCCATTTTTACCCTATATACATAATGCAGCATTCACTAGTATGGCAGTAGGTAATCTTAAACCTTTAGCTTAACAAAATGCTAACCCTTATCCTGACCCTGACCCTACTAATAACCCTAGTCCTAAAACTGACCTTTAATCTAAACCAAACTCTTACACTAGAACTAGCAATAACCAAACCCTAAAACTATTTTTAACCTTAAGCCTAGACCTGATATTAGCCCTAGACTTGGTCCTAGCCATAACCCTAAGAGAAACCCTGGCCCTTAACTTACCCCTAAACCTAGACTTAATCCTAAACTGAACCACAACCCTAGGCCTAATCCTAATTCTAACACTCACCCTAGTCCTAAAGCTAGCTATAACTCCACTCATTCCCCTAAACGTAACCTTAACACCAATGCTAATCCAAACTCTAGCCCCACCTCATGGTCTAAACCTAGCATTAACCCTAGCTTTACTACTAGCCCTAATTTAGCACTAAACCTAACACTAACACTAGTCCTAATCCTAGCCTTAATTTAGCCCTAACACTAGCCCTAACCCTAACCCTAAACCTAAGACTACTACTATGACTAACTCTAATTCTCACCCTTGCCATATCCCTTGTTCTAACCATATTCATTACCATAACCCTAACCCTCACCCTAACCCTAGCCATAGCCCTAGCCCTAACACTAGATCTAACCCTAACTCTAAATCTAACACTAAACCTAATCCTATACCTCAACTTAACACTAGCCATAACCCTGATGTTAATCCATAATCTAGCTGTAACCATAGCCCTAGCCCTTAAACAAAACCAACCTATATCCCTAACCCTTAACCTAAACAAAACCCTAACAATACACCTAGTACTAACTTTAGCCTAATTCGAGTTCTAACTCTAACCCTAAAATTATCCCTGACTCTGACACTGACCCTAACAATAACCCTTGCTCTAAATATCATCCTAAAACTAAACCTAACTGTAACACTAGATCTAGCCCTAACCCTAACCCTAAAACAAGCCCTAATCCAAGCCTTAACCCTAGCTATAATCCTAACACTAAACCTAACCCTAACCCAGAACCCAGCCCTAAACCTTAAACTAACACTAGCCAGAATTCTAACCGTAACCCTAGCCTTATCACTAGCTCTAAACCTATCCATTACCTTAAACATAACCATAACTCTAATGGTAACCCTAGGCATAACCCTAAACTTATCCCTAACCCTAATCTATTTCATTAACCTAAACCTAACCTGAACCCTAAACCTAACCCTATCATTACCCTAACCCTAACACAAGGCTAATTCAAGTCATAACCCTAAACCTTAACCTAACACAAACCCTAACTCTGACCCTTCCTGTGATAATATACATAGCTTTAACCCTGACCCTACCCTTAAACCTAACCCTTATACTAGACCAAGCAATAAACCTAACCCTAAAACTATACCTAACCATAACCCTAGACATGACATTTGCCCTAGCCATAATTCTAGCCCTAACCTTAACACAAACCAAAACCATAAACCTAATCCTAACCCTAGCACTAATCCTATCCATAATCCTAGCCCTAAATTTAGCTCTAACACTATCAATTACCCTAAACATAACCCTAATTATAATTCTAACCCTAGGGCTAAATCTAACCCTATGCCTAACCCTATCCCTCTCCATTATGCTAAATCTAACCTGAATCCTAAACAAAACCATATCAATACCGTAACCAAAACCCTAATGCTAATTTGAGCCCTAACCCTAAACCCTAACCTAAAAAAAAACCCTAAACCTGACACTGACCCTAATAATACACCTAGCTCTAAACTTGACCCTTACACAAAACCTAACACTCACAGTAAACATAGCCATAAACCTAACCCTAAAACTATCCCTAACCATAACCCTAGATCTGACATTTGCCCTAACACTAATTCTATCCCTAACCCTAACAGAAACCCTAGCCCTCATCCTAGCCTTAAACCTAGCCTTAATTATAACTCTAATGAAACCCTAGTCCTAACCCTAATTCTAACATTCACCCTAGCCCTATCCCTAGCTCTAACCCCATTGTGTTCACTAAACCTAACCCTAAGCCTAAAATTAACCCTAGGCCTAAACATAACCATAAACCTAGCCCTAATCCTAGCCCTAGTTAAGCCCTATACCTAACCAAACTTTAAGCTTAGCCATGAGACTCTCACTCTCACTGTAGCCCTATTCCTAGTTCTAAACCTATCTCTTACCATAACCCTAATCCTAGCAATGATCCAACACCTCACTGTAGCCCTATCCTTAGCCCTAGACCTAACCCTAGATTTAATCCTAAATCTAAATATAACTTGAAACATAAGCCTAAACCTAAACCTAACACTAGCCTTAAACCTAACATTAAGCCTAAAACTAGCCCTAACAATAGCCCTAGCCCTAAAACAAAACCGAGCCATAGTCTGAACTTTAAAACTTCACCTAAAATAAAACTAACTCTACACCTAGCCCAAACCCTAGCCTTAATTTGAGTCCAAACCCTAATTCTAAAACTACTCTGAACTTGAATTTGACCCTAAAACTAACCCTAGCTCTAAACGTTATACCTAACCCTACCACTAGACCTAGTCCTAACTTAACACTATAAATAGCCCAAATTGTAACCCTAGTCCATACACTGGCCATAACTCTAAAACTAGCCCTAATTCTAACCAAAACCTAGACTTAATGCAAGACCAAACCCTACTTTAACTCTAAACCTAAACCTTACATTAGCCCTTGCCCTAAGCCTAAACATAGCCCTAATCTTATCTCTAATCCTATCACTTACCCTAAGCTAACCCTAACTCTAATGCTAACCCTAGGCCTAACCCTAATCCTTAGCCTAACCCAAACCCTCACCCTATTACTAGTCCTAACCCTAGCCCTCACCCAAACCCTCACCCTATTACTAGTCCTAACCCTAGCCCTCATTCTAGCTCTAACCATAACCCAAACTCTAAACTTAACCCTGACACTTATTTTGACCCTAATGGTAATCGTATGTCTAAACCTGACCCTAACCATAAACCAAACCCTAACACTACCACTAGAAATGAACCTAAATCTAAACCTGACGCTAACACTAGTCCTAGACCTAAACCTAATCCTAACTCTAGCCATATCTCTATCCCTAGACCTAACAAAAAACCTAGCCCTAGCCCTAATTATAAACCTAAATGTAACACAAAAATTAATCCTACCCCGAGACCTAACTCTAGTGATAATTTTGGTTTTAACCTTAACCCTAACTATAACCTGAACACTGACCCTGACCTAACACTAACCCCAGCTCCAAACATCATGCTAATGTTAAGGTAACCCTAACCCTAACACTTGATCTAGCCATAACACTTACCCAAAAAGTAGCCCTAATCATAACCCTGGTTTATACATTAGTTGAAGGCCTAGCACTAGCCCCAACCTAACCCAAAACCTGTCCCTTATCCTAGCGCTAACCCTAGTTTTAACCCTAACTGTAAAAATAACCCTAATCCATAACCTAACCCTAGATCTAACCTTAGCTTCTACCCTATCCATTACCTTAAGCTAAACCCTAAAACGAATGCTAACCCTAGTCCTAAACGTAATTTTTAGCCTAAGCCAAAACCTAACCCTATTACTAGTCCTATCCCTAACCTTCGTTCTAGCTCTAAACCTAACCCAAACCCAAACCCTAATCTTGACACTTATTCTGACCCTAACATTAACTGCAGGTATAAACCTGACCCTAACTCAAATCCAAACCCTAACATTAGCCCTACCGGTAATCAAATATTAAACCTAAACCTAACACTAGCCCTAGACATAAACCGAATCCTAAATCTATCCATATCTCTAGATTTAGACCTGAATAACAACCTATTCCTAGCTAGAAAAATAACCCTTAAACTAACCCAAACCCTACCCCTACGCCTAGACCTATCCCTAGTCCTAATTCTGGTACTAAACCCAACACTAACTCTAACCTTAACATTGGCCCTGACACTAACATAATCCTAGCTCTAAAGTTCACCCTAAACCAAAACCTAATCCTAAAACTAGCCATAACCCTAACACTAAAATGAGACCTAATAATAACTCTAGCTCTTACATTACCTATGGCCCTAACCCTAGGCCTAAAGTAACACAAAACCTAGCCCCAATTTTAGGCCTGAACATAGCCCTAAGTGTAACCCTAAACTTAACACTAGCCCTAATCCTAAATTTAACCCTAGCCCTAAACCTGACCCTAAGCCTCGCTTTAGACCTAACGCGAGCTCAAAGCCTAACCTTTACTCTTAACATAACCCTAGGCCTATCCCAAATCCTAACTTAACCCTAGCCCTAATCCTAACATTAACCATAGCCCTAACCATAGCTCTAACTATATAAACTACACTAACCCTAGCACTAATTCTAATGATAACCCTAGCCCTAACCCTAGCTCTAATTCTATCCATTACCCTAACCATAATCCTAACCCTAATGCTAACCCTAGGCTTAACCCTTACCCTAATGCAAACATTAAACCTAACGATTGCTCCAAAACTGACGTGAACCCTAATCCTAAGCCTATTAATTACACTAACCCTAACTCTAACCCTAATGAAAATTCGAGCCCTAAACCTAAACCTTAACCTAAACCAAACACTGACCCTAATAATACACACAGCTATAAACTTGACTCTTACCCTAAATCTAACCCTTACACTAGGCCTAATCAAAAACATAAGCCAAAACCTATCTCTAACTGTAACCCTATACCTGACATGAGCCCTAGCCCTAATCCTATCCTTAACCCTTACATGAACACTAGCTCACATATTAGCCCAAAACCTAGCCTTAATCACAACCCTAACCCTAATTCTAACCCTTTCCCTAGACCTAAACCTAGTCATAACACCATTGCTTACCCTAAACCTAAACCAAACCCTAAACCTAACACTAAACCTAGCCATAACCTTGACCCTAGAACTAACCCTAACACTAACCCTAGCCCTAATCCTAAACCTAACCCTAATCCTAGCTTTAAGACTAACTATAACTCTCGCCCTAGCCTTAGCCCTAATTCTAACCCTATCACTTACCGTAAACTTTTACCTAGCCATAGCCTAGAATAACCCTAGCCCTAACCTTACACCTTGCCCTATCCCTAGATCTAAACATAACTGTAAATCTAAACCTAATTCTACACCTAAACTTAACACTAACACTAGCCCTTACCATAATGCTGAACCTAAAACTAGCTCTAATCATAGGCTTAGCCTTAAAACAAAACTGAGCCATAATACTAACCCTAAACTTTTACCTAAACAAAACCCTAACCTTATATCTAGCCCTAAGCCTAGCCAGAATTTGAGTCCTAATCTTAACCTTAAAACTAACCCTAAACCTCTCTCTGACATTAACACTAACCCTACCTCTAAACA
Source organism: Marmota flaviventris (assembly GCF_047511675.1). NCBI lineage: Eukaryota > Metazoa > Chordata > Mammalia > Rodentia > Sciuridae > Marmota > Marmota flaviventris. The sequence continues at coordinate 135,884,966 of NC_092505.1, forward strand.
TCACCCTAAACCTAAACCTTAACCTAACACTAGAACTGGTCATAACCCTGATACTATAACTAGTTCTAATCATAATCCTAGATCATAACTTTAAACCTAATGCTAACACAAACCAAGCCCAAATCTGATACCTAACCATAGATTTCACCCTAACCCTAACCCTAACACTAGCCCTAACCCTAATCCAAATCCTAGCTCTAACCTTATACTTTATCATAGCCAACCCCCAACCCTAATGCTAACCCTAGTCCTAAAACTAATCTATGTCTAACCTAAAACCTAACCCTATTACTAGTCCTAACCCTAGCCCTCATTCTTGTTATAACCATAACCCAAATTCTAACCCTAACCCTGACCCTTATTCTGACCCTGAACCTAAACCAAACTATAACACTAGCCCTACCCATAACCTTATAACTAAACCTAACACTAACACTAGTCCTAGATTAAACCTAATCCAAAATCTAGCCATATCTTTAACCAAGACCTAAACAAAAAACTAGCCTTAGCTCAAATAATAAGCATTAACCCAAGCCAAACACTAACCTTAACTCTAGACCTAACCAATCCTAATTCTGCCTCTAAACCTAACCCTAACACTAGTCTAAACACAGACCCTGACACTAACACTAAACCTAGCTATAAAACTGACCCTAATCGAAACCTAAACCTAACACTAGACCTAGCCATAACTATAAACATAACCCTTACATTACCATAGCACTAAAACTAGCTCTAAACCTAACACAAAACCTAGCCCTAATCCTAGGCCTAAATCTAGCCCAAAGCATAACCTTAGCCTTAACCTAACTTTATACCTTACCCTAAGCCTAACCCTCACGCTAAACCTAACCCTCGCCTTAGACCTAACCCTAGAGAAAACCCAAAACTGAAACCTAAACATATCCCTAAACCTAATGCTAATCATAGCCCTAATAATAATGTTAAAACTAGCCCTAATACTATTTCTAAATTTATCCGTTACCCTAAACCGAACCTTAACCCTAATGATAACCCTAGCTCTAATCCTAATTGTAAACCTAATCCTATACCTAACCCTAAACCTAACACTCATTGTACCCTTAACCCTAGATAAAACCCTTAATTTACTCTAACACTAACCCTAGCACAAACCCTAATAACCCTAAACCTAAAACTACCCCTAATCCTAACCTGACACCTAACCCTATCCATTACTCTAAACCTAATGATAGTATTAGCCCTAACATTAAGACTAACCCTAAACCTAAAACTACCCATAACTCTAACCCAACATCTAACCCTATACATACATTAAACATAACCCTAACCTTAACCCTAACCCTAACACTAACACTAAACCTAAACTTAACTATAAATCTAACCCTAGACATAATTCTAAACCTAACCCTCACTAGCACTAACTCTAGTTCAAAATCTAACCTGTACCCTAAACCTAACCCAAAACCTAACCCTAGCCCTAGTCCTAACCCTAACTCTAGCCATAATCCTATCCAAAAGCCTAGCCCTAAACCTAGCTCTAATGCTATTCATTACACTAACAATAACCCTAACCTAAATACTAACCCTAGGCCTAACCCTAATTCTATAACTAACCCTAACCCTACCAATTACCCTAAACTTAATGTAAATTGTAAGCCTAAACCTATCCATAAACATAACCCTAATTCTAACCCAAATGCTAATTTGAGCCCTAAACATAATTAACCTAACACAAACCCGAAACCTGACCCTGACCCTCAAAATACACCTTACTCTTAACCTGGGCTTTACCCTAAATCTAACACTAGACATAGCCATGAACTTAACCCTATAAATATTCCTAGCCATAACCCTAAACCTGACATTATCCCTATCCCTAAAACTTGCCCTAACCCAAACACAAACCCAAGCCCTCACCCTAACCCCCATCTAGCCTTAATTCTAACACAAACCTAACCCTAGACCTAAACATAATTTTAATCATCGCCCTAGCCCTAAACCTAGCTATAACCCCATCCCTTCACCTTAACCTAACCTTAAACCTAATCTTAAACATAGTCCTAATTTGGCCCTAAACTTAACCCTAACCCTAGCCTTAAGACTAAACCTAACTATCGCCCTAGCTCTATTCCTAGTTCTAACCCTATCCCTTACCATAACCCAAACACTAGACTTAACCTTAGACCTAACCCTAGCCATAGCCCTTACCCTAGAATTAACCATAACACTAAATGTACCCCTAAGCCTAAATTCACCCTATCACTAGCAATAACAATAACATTAATTGTAAAACTACCATTAACTTTATCCTTAGCCCTAAAACATAAGGAGCCATAGCAGTAACCCTAAATCTTAATCTAAACCAAATCCTAACCGTGCATCTAGTTCTAAGTCTACCCTTAATTCAAGTCTTATCCCCAACCCTAAAACTAACCCTGACCCTGACTCTGAACCTAACACTAACCTTATCCCAAAACATCAACCTGAACTTAAACTTAACCATAAAACTAGACTTAGCCCTAACTGTAACCCTAAAATTAGCCTTAATCATAACCCTAGTTCTTACATTAGCTGTATCCCTAACACTAGCCCTAATGTTACCAAAAATCTAGCCCTAATCCAAGCCCCAACCTTAGCTTTAACCCTAACTCTAAACCTAAACCAAGTCCTAACCCTTACCCTAAACCGTACCCTAACTTTAATCCTTACACTAACTTGAAACCTAACACTAACCCTATCACCAAATTATCCATAACCATAGCCATAACCCTATCTCTAACTCTATCCATTACCCTAACACTAACCTTAATCCTAACCCTAATGATAAAACTTGGCTTAACCCTAAAACATTCACTAGCACTAACCTATCCATTACCCTAAACATAATCCTAAACCTAAACCTAACCAAACACTAAACCTAGATGTAACACTAATCCTAAAACTGACACTAATTGTAACCCTAGTTCTTACATTAGCTGTAGCACTAAAGCTAACACAAAACGTAGCCTAGCCCTAATCCAAGCTCTATCCCTAGCTTTAACCCTAACCCTAAACCTAACGCTAGCCCTAACCCTAACCCTAGCTCTAACCCTAACTCTAACCCTAACCCTATGACTAGCACTAACCCTATCCCTTACCCTAAGTCAAACTCTAACCATGAAACTACCCTAGTTCTAAACATAATTCTTAGCCTAACCCAAAAACTAACTCTATTACTAGTCCTAACCCTAATCCTCAATCTAACTCTATCACTATCCAAAACCCTAACCATGGCCCTGACCCTTATTCTGACGGTAACACTAACTATAGGTCTAAACCTGAACCTAACCCTAAACTAAACCCTAACATTGGCACTACCTGTAACCCTATAACTACACCTTACCCTAACACTAGACCAGGACCTACACTTATTCCTTTATCTAGTGATAACTCTAGGCCTAGCCCTAAAAAAAAACTTAGTCCTAGGCATAATAGTAACCCTTAAACTAACGGAAACACTAATCCTACCCCTAGACCAAACCCTAGTCCTAATGCTGGCCCTAAAAATAAACCTAACTGTAAACTGAACACTGACCCTTACCCTAACAAAAACCCTAGCTCTAAACTTTATCCTAACAAAAACATAACCTTAACATAGACCTAGCCATATCACTAACCCTGAAACTAGCCATCACCATAGGCCAAAACTTAACTCTAAATCTATACATTACCCCAAACATAACCCTAACCCTAATGCTAAGCCCAGCAATAACCCTCACACTGACTCTAACCCTAATCCTTGTCCTAGTACAAACAGTAGCTCAATCCCTAACCCTTAAACTTAACCTAACCCTAACACTAACCCATGGCCTAAACATAAACCTAAACTTAACCTTAGCCCTAATACTCACCTTAACCCTATCCCTAAACCTAGCTCTAAGCCTACATATTATCTTAACTCTAACCCTAATCTTAATGATTACCCTAGCCCTAACCCTAGCTCTAACTGTACCCATTAACCTAACCCTAACCTTAACCCTGATAACCCTAGCCCTTATCCTAAATCTACCCTAACCCTAACCCTAGACATAACCTTAAACCTAACCCTTGCCATAGAGCTAACCCTTGCTCAAACCCTAACCATTACACTAAACCTAACACTAAATCTATCCCTAAGCATAACCTTAAACCTAAACCTGACCCTAACCTTAACCTAACATGACACCAAACCCTATCCACTACCATAAACTTAATGATAAACCTAACCCTAAACTTAACACTGACCTTGACCCTAACTGTAACTATAACCTAGACCTAACCCTAAACCTAACACTTGCCCTAGTGTTAACCATAGCTCAAACTCTAAAACATACCCTAAACCTAAATGCAAACTTAACCCTAGGCCTAACCCTAACTCTAGCATTAATAATAACTATAAACTTAGCCCTAACCCTATCCCTTACCCTAAGCACAACCATAACCCTAAGGCTAACCCTAGGCCTAACCCTAACCCTTTTGCTAACTCTTACCCTATCGATTATCCTACACCTAACATGAACCCTAAACCCAAACCTATCATTATCCTAACCAAATACTAATGCTAATTCAAGCTCTAAACCTAAACCCTAACTTAAACAAAACCTGAAACCTAATTCTAACCCTAATAATACCCCTAACTCTAAACTTGACCCTTACCCTAAACCGAACACTTACACCAGACTTGGCCATAAATCTAACCCTCAATCTATCCCTTATGTAAGCCTAGACCTGACACTAGCCCTAGCCCTAATTCTTGCCATAATCCTAAAACAAAACCTAGCCCTCATCCTTTCCCTAAACCTAGCCTTATTAATAAATCAAAACATAACCTTAGCCCTAACTGAAATTTTAACCTTTGACCTTGCCCTAAAACTAGATCTGACCCCATTCCTTACCCTAAACCTAACCCTATCCCTAAACCAAAACCTAAGCCTAAACTAGGTCTAACCCTAATATAAGCACTAGACATAATCCTAGCCCTAATTTAGTCCTAAACCTAACCTAACCATAGCCCTAAGACTAACTGTAACTCTCGCCCTAGACCCATTTCTAGTTCTAACCCTATCCCTTACCATAATCCTATCACTTGCCTTTACCTTAGCCCTAACACCAGCTCTAGCCCTAATCTTATATCTAACACTAACTCTAAATCTAACCCTAACCCTAAGCTAAACTTCTCACTAACACAAGCCCTAACACTAATGCTAATCCTAAAACAAGCCCTACCCTAGCCCTAGCCCTTCAAACCAACCGAGCCATTGCCCTAATCCTAACCTTTAACATCAACCAAACCCTAAGTCTACACCTAGCCCTAAACCTAGATATAATTTGAGTCCTATCCCTAACCCTAAAACAAACCCTGAGCCTGACTCTGATCCTAACACTAGCCCTAGCTCTAAACATCACTCAAAACCTTAACCTAAACCTAACCCTAGACCTAGCCCTAACCCTAACCCTAAAACTAGTTCTAATTGTAACCCTAGTTCTTACAATGGCTGTAGCCCTAAACTTAGCCCAATCCTTACACAAAACCTATCCCTAATCGGAGCCATAACATTACATTTAACCATAACCATAACCCTAATTCTAGACGTAACACTTACCATAATTCTATCCCTAACCCTAAGCCCTGACATAACCCAAAATATAACCCTAACCTTAGCCTTAATCCTAACCATAAACCTAGCTCTAACCTGAGCTGTAACCCTATCCATTACTTTAATCCTAATCCTTACCCTAATGCAAACCCTAGGATAACCCTAAACATATTCCTAACCCTATACTTCTACATTACCTTAAACCTAACCTGAACTCTGAACGTAACCATATCCATAAGCATAATCATAACCCTTATAATATTAACCCTAAAACTATCTCTAACCATAACCCTAGACCTGACATTAGCCCTAGCCCTAATAAATCCCTAACCCTAAAACAAACTCTAGCCCTAATCCTAGCCCGAAGCCTATCCTTAATCCTAAATCTAACCCTAACCATAGACCTAACCCTAATTTTAACCCACGCCCTAGTTCTAAAGCTAGCTATAACATCATTACTTACCATAACCATAACCATATCCCTAGCCATAATCCTATTCTCAGCCTTAATACTAACTTAGCTCTTATCCTAGCTCTAATTAAGCCCTAATTTTAACCCTAAATCTAACTCTAACACTAAGACTATCTATAACTCTTGCCCTAGCCCTATACCTAGTTCTAAACCTATCCCTTATGATAACTCAAACCCTAGCCCTAACCCTAGCCCAAGCGTTCGCAGTAGCCTTCAACCTAGATCTCACCCTAACTTTAAATCTAACCCTAAGCCTAAGCCTAAACCACACCCTAACACTAGCTTTAGACCTAACATTAATTTGAAAAGTAGCCCTAACCCAAGCCCTAGCTCTCAAGAAAAACTGAGCCATTTCACTGACCCTAATTTTTAACCTAATCCAAACACTAAACCTACACCTAGCCCTAATCCTACCCTTAATTCGAGCCCTAACCCCAATGCTAGAAACTAATACTAACCCTGACTGTGACCTTAACCATACCCCTAGCTCTACACATCAACCTATCCCTAAACATACACCTAACACTAGACTTCGCCCAAAAGCTAACCCTAAAACTAACCCTAAATTTAATTCCAGTTCTTAAATTATCCATAGACCTAAACCTAACACAAAACCTAGCTGTAACCCAAGGCCTAACCCTAGCTTTAACCCCAACCCTAACTTTAGACCTAACCCTAACCCTATCCCTAGTCCTAATCCTAGTTCTAACCCTATTTCTTAACTTAGTCAAAACCTCACCCTATTGCTACTCTAGTACTAGCTCTAATTCTATGCCTACCCCAAAACCTAACTCTATAACTAGTCCTAACTCTAACCCTCATTCTAACTCTAAATTTAACCCAATCACTAACTCTAACCCTGACCCTTATTCTGACCCTAACACTAAACCTATGTTTAAACATGACACCAAACCTTATCTGAAACCTAACACTAGCCCTACCATTAACCCTAAAACTAAACCTAACAATAACACTAGACCTAGACCTAAACCTATTGCTAAATATAGCCATAACCCTAGCTTTGCCCTAACAATAACCCTTAACTTAAACCAAACACTAACTCTACCCCTAGACCTAACCCTTGTCCTTATTCTGGACCTAACCCTAAACTTAATCCTAACCTGGACCCTGACACTTACCCTAACAAAATCTCTAGCTCTAAACATTATCCTAACACAAAAACTAACCCTAACACTGATGAACTCTAAATCTAGCCAAAATCATAACTCAAGCTCTTACATTACCCATATACCTAAAACTAACCATAAACCTCACACAAAACCTAGCCCTAATTACAGCCCTAAACCTAACCCTAAGCATAACCCTTACCCTAAATCTAGCCCTAACCCTAACCCTAACCCTAACCCTCATTCTATTGCTAACCCTAGCTCAAATCCTAAACCTTACCCTAATCATAACCCTAGCCCAAAAGCTAAACACCACCCTAACTCTAGCCCTCATCTTAACTGTAACCATAGCCCAAACCCTAACTCTAATTCTATCCATTATACTAACCATAACCCTAAAATTAATGCTAACCCTAGCCCTAAATCTAACCCTAACCCTACCCTAGCCCAGACTGTAAAACTAACCCTTTACCTAGCCCTAAACCTAGATCAATCAATAACCCTTACAATGAATCTAACACTAACACTAACAAAAGGCCTAACCCTAACACTAACCCCAGCTCTAATCCTAACCTTAACCCTAGCTCTAACCCTACCTCAAACCCTACCCATTATTCTAAACCTAAACTTAACCCTAATGATAACACTAGACCTAAAGCTAAATCTACCCTAACCCTAAACATAATCCTAACCCTAGAATTAACACTGAACCTAACCCTTACCCTAAACCTAAGTTAGCTCAAATGCTAACCCTAATCCTAAATCTAAACCTAACACTACCCTAAACCTAAACCTATCTTTAATCTGACATCTAAACCTATTAACCTAAAATTAATGCTAACCCTAGCCCTAACAGTAAGACTAACCATGACCATAACCCTAGACCAAACCCTAAATTAACCTTAGCCATATCAAGAATCCTAGCTCAAACCCTAAACCATATCCTAAACCTAATCCTAAGTGGAACCCTTGTCCTAACCCTGACGCTAACCCTAACTCTTGCCCTAATCTGAACCATTATCCTAGCCCTAACCCTAGGTCTAACCCTATAAATTACCCTAATGATAACCATAACCCTAAAACTAACTCTAGGCCTATCCCTAAACCTATCACAAACCCTAACAATATCCATTACCTTAAAACTAACCTAACTATAAAACTCACACTATGCATTACCCTAACCCTAATTCTAACCTTAATGCTATTTGAGCCTTAACCCTAAACCTTAAACTAACAGAAACCTGAAGCCTGACCCTGACTCTAAAAATACTCCAGCTCTTAATCTGACCCTTTCCCTAAACTTAACACTTTAATTTGACCTAGCCATAAACCTAACGTAAAAATATCACTAACTATAAACCTAGACCTGACATTAGTATTAGCCATAATTTGTGCCCTAAACCTAACAAATAACTAGCCCTAATCCTAGAATTAAATCTAGTCTTAACTCTAAACCTAAAAATAACCCTAGCCCTAACCCTAAAGCTAATTATAAACCTAGCCCTAACCCTAATAATAGCACTAAAACAAACACGAGCAGCAGGCCTAACACTAACCTTAAATTAAATCAAACCCTAGCACTACACCTAGATCTAACCCTAGCCCTAATTCGAGTCCTAATTATAACCTTAAAAATAAACCTGAACCTAACTTATATCCTAACACTCATCCTAGCTCTAAACACCACCCTAACCGTAAACCTACCGTATTCCTATCCTTAGCCCTAACCCTAAACCTAGCCGTAAACCTAGGTCAAAACCTAACCTTTATGCTAAACATAACCCTAAACCTAACCATACACCTAGTTCTAAAACTAACTCTAACCCTAACTCAAGGCATATTCCTAACCATAACTCTAGTTCTAAGCCTATCAATTACCCTAATCATAACCCTTACTCTAATGTTTACCCTAGCCTAACCCTAGCCCTATCACTGACCCTAACCATACCAATTACCATAAAACAAACCTCAACCTTAATACAAATCCTAACTATACCCCAACCCTAACCCTAATGCTAATTTGAGCCATAATCCTAAATCCTTACCTAAGCCAAATCCTAATCCTAATAATTCCCCGAGCTCTAAACCTGACCCTTATCCTATACCTAACCCTTACACTAGACATACCCATAAGCCTAACCCTAAAACTATCTTTCACTATAACCCTAGACCTGATATTAGCCCTAGCACTAATGCTAGCCCTGAATCTAAAACAATCACTGTGCCTCATCCTAGCCCTATATCTAGCTTTAATCATAACCCTAACTCCAACCCTAGCCCGAACCCTAAATTTAACCCTCACCCTATATCTAAACCTAGCTATAACACAATTCTTTACCCTAAACTTAAATCTAATGCTATCCCTATCACTAGACCAAAGCTAAATACTAACCCTAGCCCTAATCCTAGCCCTAATTTAACCTATCCCAAACCCTAACTCTAATTTTAGCCCTATCACTAACTAACTCTGACACTAGCCTTAACCCTAGTTCTAACCCTATTACTTTCCATAACTCTAACCATGGCCCTAGCCCTTGCCCTATCCTTAATCCTAGCCTAATCCTAGATATAAACCTACCTATAAATGTCACCTTAACCCTAAGTCTAAGCCTAACTCTAACACTAGCCCTAACCATAATACTAATTGTAAAACTAGCCCTAACCCTAACCCTAGGACTAAAACAAAACCGAGCAATAGACCTAACCCTAAACCTTAACTTAAACCAAACCCTGAACTACTACAAGAACTAATCCTAGCTCTAATGGAGTCCTAACCCTAACCTTAAAACTAACCCTTACCCTGACTCTTATCCTAACACACACCCTAGCTCTAAACATTATGCTAACCACAAACAGAACCCTAAAAGTAAACCTAGAATTAATTCAAGTTGTAACTCAAACCGTAAAACTAAACCTGACCCTGAATTCTATCCTAAAAATATCTCTATCTCTAAATATCACCCTAACCTTAGACCTAACACTAACACTAGAACTACCCCTACCCCTAACCCTAAAGCTAATCCTAATTTTAACCCTGGTTCTTAGATTACCTGTTACCCTAACCCTAGCCCTAATGCTAACACAAAAACTAGCCCTAATCTGAGCCATACACCTAGCTTTAACCCTAACCCTAAGCCTACCCCTAACACTAGCTCTAACCCTATCTCTAAACCTAAGCAAAACTATAACACTAATGGTAACCTTAGACCTATTCCTAATCCTCAGGCTAATCACAACTCTCACCATATTAATAGTCCTAACCCTAGCCCTCAATCTAGCTCGAAATTTATCCCAAAACATTACCCTAATCCTGACCCTCATTCTGACCATAACACTAATCTAGGTCTAAACCTGACCCTAACACTAGAACAAACCATAACACTAGCCCTACCAGTAACCATATACCTAAACAAGAACCTATCACTAGCCCAAGACCTAAACCTTATCTTAAATCTAGCCTTAACTCTAGCTCTACACCTAAACAAAATCCTAGCCTTAGCCCTAACAATAACACTTAACTTAACACAAAGACTAACCCTACCCCTAGATATGAACCTAGTCCCAATTCTGGCTTTAAACTTAATTCTAACTCTAACCTGAACAGTGACCCTGCCTTTAGAGTAAACCTATCTCTAAACCTCACCCTAACCTAAAACCTAAACCTAACACTAGACATAGACATAACCCTAACCCTAGACATAGCCAAAACCCTAACCCTACATCTAGCCGTAATCATAATCCTAACTCTTACATTACCCATAGCCCTAACTCTATGCCTTAACCTAAAACAAAACCTAGAGCAAATTCTATGCCTAAATCTAGCCCTAAGCATAACCCCAACACTAACACTCGCCCTAACCCTAACCTTAAACCTAACCCTAGGCTTAGTCTTAAACCTTACTCAAAGGCTAACCCTTACCATAAATATAAACTTAAAACTATACCTTACTCTAAACCCTAAACCTAGTCCTAACCCTAAACTAAAACTTATCCCTAAACCTAGCTCTAAACCTACACCTTACCCAACCCTACACCTAACTGTATTGATAACCCTAGCCTTAACCCAAACTGTAACCCTAAGCCTAACCAGAAAACTAACAATAGACCTAACCCTAAAACTAACACTTGCCATAGCCCTAACCCTAGCTCAAAAGCTAACCTGTATCATATATCTAAACATAATATTAACCATAAAACTAAATCTAACCCTAAACCTAAACTTAAACCTACATCTAACCATATCAATTACCCTAACCCTTATCCTAAACGTAATGATAACCCTAGCATTAACCTTAAAACTAACCCTAAACCTACCATAATACTGTCCCTAGACCTAAGGCTGAACCTAATCCTCAAACTAGCCCTATCACTAACAATAGCTCAAAACCTAGCCCTTACCCTAAACATAAGATGCTGGGAGCCATTAGCCAAGTAGGTGTGACAATTTCCTTGCCAGCATACCCCATGTTGCAGTGACATTGAATGTAGGTGACCTTGCTCAAGGACCAGGGCGGATTAGGGTGTTCCCGGTTTAGGATAATCGGGTTTAGGGCATTCCAGGTTTAAGATTATTCCTGCTGGGAATAGGGCGTATCCTGCTGCCTGAGTTCCCCTTGAGTTCTCACGGGATTCAGACAGTATTTTTTGGGAGATAGAAGCCCAGTGGAGGTGGATTTGGGCAGAGAACGTGGATTTGGGCAGAGAACGTGGATTTCCCCAGAACGTGTTTGTAGATGGCTGGTGTGAGTTCGGGAATAAAGAGTTGCTGTTTGAATCTACAAGCTGTGTGGTGGCTCGTGATTGTGTGCCCAGCCAGACTGCGGCATTTGTGCCCAGCCAGACTGCGGCCACCAAATGCCGTACGGGCCACCAAATATTAGCCATAACCTTAACACTAACCCTAGCACAAATCCTAAAACTAATGCTTGCCCTAGCCCTAACACTAGCACAAACTCTAACCCTTACTATAAACATAATCCTAGGTCTAACTAACCCTAAACCTATCCCTAATCCTAAGTGTAAACATAGCCCAAATCCTAGCTCTAACTTTATCCATTACCTTAAACATAAACCTAACCCTAATGCTAACCCTAGCCCTATCCATAACCCTAAATATAAACCTAACCCTAATCCTAATAGTAGCCCTGATTCTAACCCTATCCCTTGCCCTAGCCCTAACCCTAGCTCAAACCCTTACACTTACCCTAAATTGAACCCTAACACTATCGGTAGGATTAACCCAAACACTAGCTCTAATACTAACCTTAACCTAAGCCCTAACACTAGCATTAAACCTATTCATTTGGTTAGCCTAAACCAAATGCTAACCCTAGGCCTAACCCTAACCCTATCCCTAACACTAACCCTATAGATTATCCTAAACCTAAATTGAACTGTAAATCTAACTCTATCCATTACTCTAACACCAACACTAACCCTAATGCTAATTTGAGCACTAACCTTAAACCTTAACCCAAACCAAACCCTAACCCATACTCTCACCCTAATAATAACCTCACTCTATATCTTACCCCTACACTAAACCTAACCCTTATGCTAGACCTAGCCATAAACATATTCCTAAAACTATCCCTAACCATAACCCAAGACCTGACATTATCCCTAACCCTAATCCTAGCCCTAACTCTAACATAAATCCTATACCTCATCATAGCCCTAAAACTAGACTTAATCCTAACCCAAACCCAAAACTTAGTCCTATACTAAATAGAACTCTCGCCCTAGCACTGAACCTAGATATATAACCCCATCCCTTCCTCTAAAACTGAACCTAACCCAAGATCTAACCATAGGCCTAACACTAACACTAATCATAGTGCTAATCCTATCCCTATTTGAACCCTAAACTTAACCCTATCCCTAACTCTAGCCCTAAGACTAACTGTATTTCTATTTATAACCCTATTTTTTACCATAACCCTCAAATAGCCCTAACCTGAGCCCTAACTCTAGCCGTATCTCTAACCCTAGATCTAACCATAACTCTAAATCTAACCCTAATATTAAGCCTAAACCTCATTCTACCACTAGTTCTAACACTATTGCTAATCCTAAAACTAGCCCTAATCCAAGCCCTAGCCCTAAAACAAAACTGAACCATTGCTCTAAAATAAACACTAACTCATAACTAGCCAAAACCTGAGCTCTAATTCGAGTCCTAGGCCTAAAACTAACCCTCACTCTGACTCATATCCAAACACAAACCCTAGCTCTAAATATCACCCTAACCCTAAAACTTATGCTAACACTACACCTAACCCTAAAACTAACCGTAATCATAACCCTAGTTGTTACATTGGCCTTAGCCAAACCCTAGCCCTAACTCTAACATGCTATTCATAATTCTAAAACGAGTCCTAATCCTAATCCTTAGCCAAACCCAAACAATAACCCTATTACTAGTGCTAACACAAGCCCTCATTCAAGATCTAACTCTAACTCCAAACCTCACCCTAACCTGACCCTAACACTAATTATAGGTCTAAAACTTACCTTAAACCAAAACGGAAACCTGAAACTAGCCCTAACAGTAAACTTATACTAAACCTAACCCTAACACTATCCCTAGACCTAAAACTAATCCTAAATCTAGCTATTACTCTAGCCCTTGATGTAAACAAAAACTTAGTGCTATTCCTAAAAATAATGCTTAACCTAAACGAAACACTAACCCTACCACTAGACGTAACCCTAGTCCTATTTTGGTTTCACCCTAAACCTAACTATAACCTGAACACTAGCCCTGAAACTAACATTAAACCTAGCTCTAAACCTGACCCTAACCCAAAACATAAAATTAATACTAGACCTAGCCATAACCCTAACCCTAAACTAGCTCTAATCAGAACCCTAGATCTTACATTACACATAGCTCTAACCCTACGCCTAAACATAACACAAAACTGAAATAAACCTTGTCATAATCAAGGCCTAAACCTACCCTAAGCATAACCCTCACCCTAACCCTAACCCTAATCCTAACCCTAACCCTAACCCTCACCTTAGTCCTAACCCTAGCTCAAAGCCTAACCCTTAGCCTAAACATAACTATAGTACTATCCCTAACCATAACACTAACCATAGCCCTATCCTAACCTTAATACTAGACCTAAAACTAGTTCTAACCCTCGCCATTACCCTAACTCTGAACCTAAATTTAATGTTAACCCTATCCCTAACCCTAACCTAAACCCTAACCCAAAATATAAACCTAACCCTAGACCTAGACCTAAACCTAAACCTAAACCTAAACCTAAACCTTGCCATGGCCTCAACCCTAACTCAAACCCTAACCCTCACCCTAAAACCAACAGTAAACCTAGCCCTAAAAATAAACTTAAACCTAAACCTAACGTTAAACATAAAGCTAACCTTACATCTAACCCAATCTATTACACTATATCTAATCCTAAACGTGATGAAAATGCTAGCCCTAACCCCAATCCTAAGCCTGACCAAAACACTAAACCTAACCTTCGTCCTAGACCAAAACCTAGCTCAAAACCTAAACTTTACCCTAAATATTACCCTGACTATAAACCTAAGCTAGGGTTACTAGACCTAAACCGAAACCTAACCTAATTCTAGCCCTAATCTTAACCTAACCCTAGCTCTAACCATAGATCTAAACCTATATATTATTTTTATTATAACCCTAATCCTAATGCTAACCCTAGGCATAACCCTAACCATTTTGCTAACCCTAAAGCTCTCCATTGCCCTAAACATACACTGAAACCTAAACCTAACCAAATCAATAATTCTAACCCTAATTCTAACCCTAATGCTCATTTGAGCCCATCCCTAAATTTTAACCTAAAACAAACCCTAACCCTTATCCTGACCCTAAAAATACACCTAGCTCTAAAACTGACCCAGACCTGAAGCCTAAAACTTCCACTAGACATAGATACAAACCTAACCCTAAATCTACCTAAAACTGTAACACTAGTCCTGACATTAGCCCTTGCCCTAATTCTAGACCTAACCCTACAACAAACCCTAGCCCTCATCCTAGCCCCAATCCTAGGCTTAATCATAACCATAACACTATCCCTAACCCTAATTCTAACCATCACACTAACTCTAAACCTAGCTATAACACCATAACTCACCCTAAAATTAACTGTAACCCTATCCTAACACTAGGCCTAAGCTTAATACTAACCCTAGCCCTAATCCTAGGACTAACTAAGCACTATCATAAAACTAACCAAAACTCTAGGCCTACGACTAACTCTAACTCTCACCCTAGCCTTACTCCTAGTTCTAACCCTATCTGTTACTGTAACCATAACCCTAGCACTAACCCTTTCCCTATAGTTAAACCTAGCCCTAATCCCAGATCTAATGCTAAATCCAAACCTAACTCTAAACCAAAGCCGAAGCCTAACACTAACTCTAGCCCTAACCCTAATGCTAATCATATAACTAGCCGAAACCCTAAACCTAGGACTAAAACAAACCTGAGAAACAGCCCTAATGCTAAACCTTAACTTAAACTAAACACTAACACTACACCTAGACATAACTCTAGCCTTAATTTGACTCCTAAACTTAACTTTAAAACTTACCATGACCCTGACTCATATCCTAACACTCACCCTAGCTGTAAAGACCACTCTAAACTTAAACCAAAACCTAACAGTAACCCTAGACCTAATTCAAATCATAACCCTAACCTTAAATCTAACCCTGATACTGACTGATATCCTAACAGTCACCCTAGCTCTAAACACAGCCCTCACCTTAAACCAAACACTAACAGTAACCATAGCCCTTATTTGAGTCCTAACCCTAACCCTAAAACTAACCCCAATGCTGACTCATATCCTAACAATAACCCTAGCAGTAAATATTACCCTAACCTTAAACCGAAACCTAATACTAGACCTATGCCTACCCCTAACCCTAAAACTAACCCTAATTGTTACCCTGGGTCTTACATTAGTCAATGCCCAAATCTAGCCCTAACCCTAACACAAAAACTATACCTAATCCAAGCTCTAAATCTATATTTAACCATAAACCTAACCCTAACACTAGCATTAACACTAGCTCTAAGGCTATCCCTTAACCTAAGAAAAACCCTAACCCTAATGGTAACCCTAAACCTATCTCTTATCCATAGGCTAACCAAAACCCTAACCCTATTAATAGTCCTATCCCTAGCCCTCATTCTAGCTCTAACCCTATCCCAAACCCTAACACTAACCTTGACCCTCATTTGTTGAGAGCCACAGCCGAAGGGGCCCCAGAAAACTTCCAGCTGCCAGCAAACTTCCAGCTGCCAGATGATGATTGTCTTACAGTGGCCCCAGCAAACTTCTAGCTGCCAACTGATTGGCTCCTCTGCAGTGAGGCTCATTGGGCTGTTTCCCTGACCTTTCAGACCATGGAACTGCTCATTGGGGGATGTTTTTGGCTCTGCCCACACGACCCAGCCAATCGGCCTCAAGAGCTGGAGAAGTTGGGGAGGTTGAGAGGCTTGTGGGAAGGCAGTGGTGGCAGTTGGGCTCTGAGGGAATTCCTGAAGAGCTTGTGTGGTGTGGCGTGTGTGTTCTAAAAATAAAGTTTGTTTCTGCTTGACAAGTGGCTTGTGAATTGTGCCCAGACAGACTGTGGCATTTGGTGGCCCATAGGGGAATGACTGAGGGTAAGTGATAAGGTAAACTGCTTGCACCTGAGGGCAGGGCAAGAGGATGGGTAGCCATTTTAAGATTCTTCTTTTGTTTTGCTTCACTTTTGTTTTAAGTTGCCTGTCCCTGGAGATGTGTAAGATGGAAGAAAAACTGCTCACATCTGAGGAACAGATAGGAAGAAAGGACGGATGTACATTTCAGGAGGCTATTACAATAATTTTTTTGTTGTTCCAATTT
This sequence comes from Marmota flaviventris, assembly GCF_047511675.1. NCBI lineage: Eukaryota > Metazoa > Chordata > Mammalia > Rodentia > Sciuridae > Marmota > Marmota flaviventris. The sequence continues at coordinate 135,902,061 of NC_092505.1, forward strand.
TGTTTCACTCTGTTTCAGTTTTGTTTGGTGTTATCTTGTTGGGTTGTATTATAGTTATAGTAGAAATAAATATTCAAGTAAAAGAGAAGGTCTCTCGAGCTAATCAGACAAAGAAAAAAAATTCAAGTAAAAGAGATGGTCTCTCAAACTAGTCAGACAGAGGAAAAAAATTCAAGTAAAAAAGAAGGTCTCTCGAACTAGTCAGACAGAGGAAGAAAGTTTAGAGCAGAAAAAGCCATCAGAGGAAAAGTTACAACAGGAGACTGCTACTAACACCTTTCTATCACCAGAGGATGTAAGTGTCCAACCAACAGCACCACCTCCATATGCTGGGAGGCTCCCAATCCCCGCATTTGATAGCTGGGACCCTGAGACAAGACCTCAAATATTAATGTGCCCTGTGTTTGAACAGGCAGGAGGGCAGTGAATTCACCATGCTTTAGATTTCAAAACAGTGAAGCAGCTAAAAGAGGCTCTAACAACCTGAGATCCTCAAGCACCCTTCACTGTAAGCAAGGTTGAATCCATTACCAACTTGAACATGACACCAGCAGATTGGGCTAGTATGTGTAAAGCTATGCAAAATGGAGGACAATACCTGTTATGGAAGGTTGCCAATGAGGAATTTTGCAAGGAGACGGCTAGGCTAAATGCAGCAGCTCGTTATCCTCAGAGAAATCTAGATATGTTGTTAGGAAAGGGACCTGATAAGGATCAGCAGCAACAAATTGCATATGATCCTGGCATATACTTACAAATTGCTGTTGATGCAGTTAGGACATGGAAGACTTTACAAGGACATGGAGGTTTACAAGATGAATTATCTAAGGTAATACAAGAAGCTAATGAAACTTACACTGAATTTGTAGATAGACTTATTAAAAAGCTACCAGAGTTTTTGGGAATACAGAACAAGCAATGCCATTAATAAAACAACTGGCTTATGAGCAAGCAAATCATTGGTGCAGAGAAGTCATTAGACCATGGAAACATGAAGATTTAAACACATTTATTAAATTATGTAGAGACATTAATGAACAAGGGCAAGTCGTGGCAGCTGCAGTACAACAGGTTTTAGATGCCAGTCCAAAAACATGCTACAATTGTGAACAAACAGGACATTTTAAAAGGAATAGCCCCATAGGAGGAGGGTTTAACAAAACTAGGTATCAAAGGAGTAGAATACTGGGTATTTGCCCATGATGCCATAGATGGAGACATTGGGCTAATGAATGCCATTCTCAAACAACCATAGAGGGTACTCCATTAAGCTGAAGCCAAACACTAACCCTAATAATACACATAGCTGTAAAATTGACCCATACCCTAAATCTAACCCTTACACTAGACCTAAGCATAAACATAAACCGAAACCTGTCTCTAATGTAACCCTATACCTGACATTAGCCCTAGCCTTAATCCTAGACCTAAGACTAACATGAACACTAGCTTTCATCCTAGCCCAAAACCTAGCCTAATCCATAACCCTAACCCTAATTCTAAACCTTTCCCTAGCCCTAAACCTAGGTATAACCCCATTGCTTACCATAAAACAAACCCAAACTATAACCCTAACACTAAACCTAGCCCTAACCTTAATCCTAGGACTAACCCTAACACTAACCCTAGCCCCAATCCTAAACATAACCCTAATCCTAGCTTTAAGATTAACTATAAGTCTTGCCCTAGCCCTAGCCCTAATTCTAACCCCATCACTCACCATAACCTTATTCCTAGCCATAGCCTAGAATAACTGTAGCCCTAACCTTACACATTGCCCTAACCCTAGACCTAAACCTAACTCTAAATCTAACCATAATTATACAACTAAACCTAATCCTAACACTAGCCCTAACCCTAATGCTAATCCAAAAACTTTCCCTAAGCATAGGCTTAGCCCTAAAGCAAAACTGAGCCATAACACTAACCCTAAAACTTTACCTAAAGCAAAACCTGACCTTATATCTAGCCTTAAGACTAGCCCTAATTTGGGTCCTAATCTTAACCCTTAATCTACCCCAAAACCTGTCTCTGACATTAGCACTAACCCTACCTCTAAACATCACCCTAAACCTAAAACTTAACCTAACACTAGATCTGGTCCTAACCCTAATTCTAAAACTAGTTCTAATCATAACCCTAGATCACATATTAGCTGTAACCTTAAACATAATGCTAACCAAACCTAGCCCAATTTGGATACCTATCCCTAGCTTTCACCCTAACCCTAACCCTAACACTAGCCCTAACCCTAACCCAAAGCCTAGCTCTAACCCTAGCTCTAACCTTATACTTTACCCAAGCCACACCCCAACCCTAATGCTAAACCTAGCCCAAAAACTAATCCTTAGTCTAACCCAAACCCTAATCCTAAAACTAGTCCTAACCTTAGCTTCATTCTTGTTATAACCATAATCCAAATTGTAACCCTAACCCTGACCCTTATTCTGACACTGAACCTAAACCAAACCCTAACACTTGCCCTACCCATAACCCTATATCTTAACCTAACCCTAACACTAGCCTAGATTAAACCTAAACTTAAATCTAGTCATATTTTTAACCAAGACCTAAACAAAAAACTAGCTCTAGCTCTAATGATAACCCTTAACCTAAGCCAAATACTAGCCTATTTCTAGACCTAACCAATCCGTTCTAGCCCTAACCCTAACCCTAACCCAAACACAGACCCAGACACTAACACTAACCCTAGCTATAAAACTGACACTAAACGAAACCTAAACCTAACACTAGATCTAGCCATAACCATAAACATAACCCTTACATTACCATACCACTAAAACTAGCTCTAAACCTAACACAAAACCTACCCCTAATTCTAGCCTAAATCTAGCCCAAAGCGTAACCCTAACCCTTACCTAAACTTATCCCTTAACCTAAGCCTAACCCTTATGCAAACCCTAATCCTTGCATTAGACCTAACCCTAGATAAAACCCAAAACTGAAAACTAAACATAACCTTAGCCCTATCCCTAAACCTAATACTAATCCTAGCCCTAATCATAATGTTAACACTAGCCCTAATACTATCCCTAAAATAATCAATTACGTTAAACCGAACCTTAACCCTAATGATAACCCTAGCTCTAATCCTAATTGTAAACCTAATCCTAGACCTAACCCTAAACCTAACACTCATTGTAGCCTTAACCCTAGATAAAACCCTAACCCTTACTCTAAAACTAACCCTAGCCCAAACCCTAACACTAACACTAAACCTAAAACTATCCCTAACCCTAGCCTGACATCTAACCCTATCAATTACCCTAACTCAAATTATAATCTTATCCCTAATCTTAACACTAACTCTAAACCTAAAGCTAACCCTAACCCTAACCCAACATCTAACCCTATCCATTAACCTATCTCTAAATATAACCTTAGCCCTAACTCTAATACTAACCCTAAACATAATGGTAAATCTAACCCTAGATATAATCCTAAACCTAACCCTCACCCTAGCACTAACCCTAGCTCAAAACCTAACCTGTACCATAAACCCAACCCAAACCCTAACTCTAGCCCTAACTCTAACCATAACTCTAGCCCTAACACTAATTCTAGCCCTAATCCTATCCAAAACCCTAGCCTAAACCCTACCTCTAATGCTAGTCATTACTCTACCAATATTCTTAACCCAAATGCTAACCTTAGCTTAACCCTAACCCTATTACTAACCCTAATCCTACCAATTACCCTAATCTTAACCTGAATCCTAAACCTAAACCTATCCATAAACCTAACCCTAATTCTAACCATAATGCTAATTTGAGCCCTAACCCTAATAATTAACCTAACACAAACCCGAAACCTGATCCTGACCCTAAAAATTCACCTTACTCTTAATAAGGGCCTTACTCTAAACCTAAAATTAGACCTAGCCATGAGCCTAACCCTATAACTATCCCTAGCCATAACCCTAAACCTGACATTATTTCTATCCCTAAAACTTGCCCTAACCCTAACAAAAAGCCTCATCCTAACCCGAAATCTAGCCTTAATTCTAACACACACCTTAGACCTAAACCTAATTGTAATCATTGCCCTAGCCCTAAACTTAGCTATAACCCCATCCCTTCTCTAATCCTAACCATAAATCTAATCTTAAAAATAGCCCTAACCCTAGGCCTAACCCTAACACCAATCCTAGACATATCCCTAGCCCTAATGTAGCCCTAAACTTAACCCTAACCCTAGCCTTAAGACTAAGTCTAACTATCGCCCTAGCTCTATTCCTAGTTCTAATTCTATCCCTTACAGTAACCAAAACACTAGACCTAACCTTAGCTCTAACCCTAGCCATAGCCTTAGCCCTAGAATTAACCATAACTCTAAATGTACCCATAAACCTAAACTCACCTTATTACTAGCAATCACACTAACATTAATCGTAAAACTACCCTTAACTTTAGCCTTAGCCCTAAAATATAATGAGCCATAGCACTAACCCAAACCCTTAACCTAAACCAAATCCTAACCCTACATCTAGCCCTAATCCTACCCCTAATTTGAGTCCTATCCCCAACCTTAAAACTAACCCTTACCTTGAATCTGAACCTAACACTAATCCTAGCTCAAAACATCACCCTGAACTTAAACCTAACTATAAAACTAGACTTAGCCCTAACCATAAACCTAAAATTAGCCCTAACCATAACCCTACTTCTTACATTAGCTGTATCCCTAACAAGAGCCCTAATGTAGCCCCAAATCAGCCCTATTGCAAACCCCAACCCTAGCTTTAACCCTAACTCTAAACCTCAACCAAGTCCTGTTACCCTAAATCTAACCCTAACTTTAATCCTTGCAATAACCCTAAACCTAACACTAAGCCTAACACTAACACTAACCATAATCCTAAACATAACCTTAACCCTAAACCTAACCAAACACTAAACCTAGACATAACACTTACCCTAAAACTAGCCCTAGTTTTAACCCTAGTTCTTATATTAGCCATAGCCCTAAAGCTAATACAAAACCTAGCCTAGCCCTAATCCAAGCTCTCACCGTAGCTTTAACACTAACCCTAAACCTAACCCTAGTCATAACCCTAACCCTAGACCTAACACTAGCGCTAACCCTATCCATTACCCTAAGCCAAACTCTAACCCTAAAGCTACCCTAGTTCTAAACCTGATTCTTAGCCTAAGCCCAAACGTAACTCTATTACTTGTTCTAACCCTAATTCTCAATCTAGCTGTATATCTATCCCAAACCCTAACCCTAACCTTGACCCTTATTTTGACCCTAACAATAACCATAGGTCTAAATCTGACCCTATCTCTATACTGACTCGTAACATTGGCAGTATCTGTAACCCTATAACTAAACCTTACCCTAACACTAGACCTAGAAATACACATAATCCTTTATCTAGTGATAATTCTAGTTCTAGCCCTAAACAAAAACCTAGTCCTAGTACTAATAATAACACTTAACCTAAACCAAACAGTAACCCTACTCTAGACCAAACTGTAGTACTAATGCTTGCCCTAATAATAAACCTAACCCTAAACCAAACATTGACTTTTACCCTAACACATACCCTAGCTCTATACCTTATCCTAACAAAAAACATAACCCTAACACTAGACCTAGCCATATCACTAACCCTGAAACTAGCCATCACCATAGGCCAAAACCAACCTCTAACTCTATCCATTACCCTAACGCTAACCCTAACCCTAATGCTAACCCTAGCCCTAACCCTCATACTGACTCTAACCCTAATCCTTATCCTAGTCCAAACACTAGCTCAATCCCTAACACTTAAAATTAACCTAACCCTAACAGTAACTCATGGCCTAAATCTAAACCTAACCTTAACTCTAGCCCTAATCCTAAAAGTAACCCTATCCCTAAGCCTAGATCTAAGCCTACATATTACCCTAACTCTAACCCTAACCTTAATGATAACCCTACCCCTACCCCTAGGTCTAACACTACCCATTACCCTAACCCTAAACCTAACCCAGATGATAATCCTAGCCCTTACCCTAAATCAAACCTAACCCTAACCCTAGACATAAACATAAACCAAACATTTGCCATAGAGCTAACCCTTGCTCAAACCCTAACCATTACCCTAAACCTAACCCTAAGCATATCCCTAATCCTAACCTTAAGCCAAAACCTAACCCTAACCCTAAACGTAACATGAAATCAAAACGTATCTAATACCTTAAACCTAATTATAACCCTAACCCTAATGTTAACACTAACATTGACCCTAACCGTATCTATAACCTAGACCTAACCCTTGCCCTAGTGCTAACCCTATCTCAAACTCTAAACCATAACCTAAACCTGAACCTAACACTAACCCTAGGCCTAACACTAACTCTAGCTCTAATACAAATCATAACCAAAGCCCTAACCCTATCCATTAACCTAAGCACAACCATAACTCTAAGGCTAACCCTAGGCCTAACCCTAACCCTTTTGCTAACTCTAACCCTATCAATACTCTACACCTATCATGAACCCTAAACCCAAACCTATCATTACCCTAACCAAACCCTAATGCTAATTCAAGCTCTAAACCTAAACCCTAACCTAAACCAAACTTGAAACCTAACACTAACCTTAATAATACCCCTAGCTCTAAACATGACCCTTACCCTAAACTGAACCCTTACACTAGACCTAGCTATAAATCTAACCCTCAATCAATCCCTAACGTAAGCCCAGACCTGACATTAGCCCTAGCCCTAATTCTTGCCATAACACTAAAACAAATCCTAGCCCTCATCCTAACTCTAAACCTAGCCTTATTACTTAACAAAACCATAACACTAGCCCTAACTGAATTCTAACATTTGACCTAACCCTAAAACTAGCTCTAACCCCATCCCTACCCATAAATCTAACCCTGTCACTAAAACTAAACCTAAGCATAAAACTAGGCCTAACCCTAATACAAACGCTAGACTTAATCCTAGCCCTAATTTAGTCCTAATCTTAAACTAACCAAAGGCCTAAAACTAACTCTAACTCTCACCTTAGTCCTATTTCTAGTTATAACCATATCCCTTACCATAATCGTATCATGTGCCTTTACATTAGCAGTAACCCTAACTCTAGCCCTAATCCTATATCTAATCCTAACTCTAAATCTAACACAAACCTTCAGCTTAACCTCTCACTAACACAAGCCATAACACTAATACTAATCCTAAAACTAGCACTACCCTAGCCCTAACCCTACAAACAAAACAAAACAAAACAAAACAAAACAACAACAAAAAAACAAGCCATAGCACTAAGCCTAATCTTGAACATAAAAACCAAACCCTAATCCTACACCTAGCCCTAAACCTAGCCAAAATTCGAGTCCTATCACTAACAAACAAACCCTGACTCTGCCTCTGAGCTTTACACTAACCCTAGCTCTAAACATCACTCAAAACTTAAACCTAAACCTAACCCTAGACGTAGACCTAATCCTATCCCTAAAACTACTTCTAATTGTAAACCTCATTCTTACATTGGCTGTAGCCCTAAACCTAGTCCTAACCTAACACAAAAACCTATCGCTAATTGGAGCCCTAACACTACCTTTAACTCTAAACATAACCCTAATTCTAGCCCTAAAACTAACCATAACACTAACCCTTGACATAACCCAAAACCTAACCCTAACCCTAGCCTTAATCCTAACCATAAACCTAGCCCTAACCCCAGCTGTAACCCTATCCATTACACTAATCCTAATCCTAACTCTAATGCTAACACTAGGATAACCCTAAAACTATTCCTAAGACTAAACCTAGACATTACCCTAAACCTAACCTGAACCCTAAACTAACCATATCCATAAATCTATTCCTAACTCTAATAATATTAACCCTAAAATGATCTCTAAACATAACCCTAGACCTGACATTAGCCCTAGCCTTAATGAAGCCCTAACCCTAAAACAAACTCTAGCCTAATGTTAGCCCTAATCTTAGCCTTAATTCTAAACCTAACCCTATCCATAGACCTAACCCTAATTTTAACTCTCACCCTAGTTCAAAAACTACTTCTACAGCTAACTATAACATAGTACCTAACCATAACCATAACCCTAGCCATAAACCTAGGCTCAGCCTTAATACTAACCCTATTTCTAATCCTAGCCCTAATTAAGCCCTAATTCTAACCCTAAATCTAACCCTCACACTAAGACTAACTCTAACACTCGGCCTAGCCCTAGCCCTAGTTCTAACCCAATCACTTATGATAACACAAACCCTAGCCCTAACCCTAGAACTAATATTCCCTGTAGCCCTAAACCTAGATCTAACACTAACTCTAAATCTAACCCTAACCCTAAGCCAAAACCACACCCTAACACTAGGTCTAAACCTAACACTAATTTGAAAATAGCCTTAACCCTAGCCCTAGCCCTCAAGACAAACTGAGCCATAGCACTGACCCTAAACCTTAACCTAATAAAACCCTAATCCTACACCTAGACTAAATCCTATCCCTTTTTTCGAGTCTTAACTCTAAACCTAGAACTAATTCCAACCCTGACTCTTACCTTAACACTAACCCTAGTTCTACACATTACCCTATCCCTAAACCTAATGTTAACACTAGACCTCAACCTAAACCTAACCATAAAACTAGCCCTAATCATAATCCCAGTTCTTAAATAAGACACAGTCTTAAACCTAACGCAAAACCTAGCCCTAATACAAGGCCTAACCCTAGTTTTAACCCTAACCCTAACCCTGGCCCTAACCTTAACCCTATCCCTAGACCTAATACTAGCTCTAACCCTATTTATTACACTTAGTCAAACTGTCACCCTATTGCTACCCTAGTCCTAACCCTAATTCTATGCCTACCCCAAACCCTAACTCTATTACTAGTTCTAAACCAAGCCCTCATTCTAGCTCTAAACTTAACCAAAATGTAAACCTAATGCTGATGCTTATTCTGACCCTAACACTAAACCTAGGTTTAAACCTGACCCTAACCCTTATCCGAAACCTAACACTAGCCCTACCAGTAACCCAACACTAAACCTAACACTAACACTAGATTTAGACCTAAACCTAATCCTAAATATAGCCATAACCCTAGGCTTAGCCCTAAAAATAACCCTTAACCTAAACCAAAAACTAACTCTACCCCTATACCTACCCTATTCCTCATTCTGGACCTAACCCTAAACCTGATCCTAACCTGAACCCTGACACTTACCCTAACAAAAACCCTAACTCTAAATCTTATCCTAAACCAAAAAAATAACCCTAACACTAGACGAACTCTAAATTAGCCATAACCATAAGTCTGGCTCTTACATTCACATATACCTAATAATAGCCCAAAACCTCACACAAAACTAGCCCTAATTACAGCCCTAAACCTCACCCTAAGCATAACCCTTACCTAAAACCTAACCCTAACCATAACCCTAACCCTTGTTCGAGCCCTAAACCTAGCTCAAACCCAAAACCTTACCCTAAACATAATCCTAGTCCAAACCCTAAACCTCACCCTAACTCTAGCCCTAATCCTAACTGTAACCATAGCCCAAACCCTAGCTCTAATTCTATCCTTTACACTAACCATACCTAAAACTAATGCTAACCCTAGCCCTAAACGTAATCCTAACCCTACCCGAGGACAGACTGTAAACTTAACCCTCGACCTAGCCCTAAACCTAGCTCAATCTCTAATCCTTACACTTAACCTAACCCTAACATTAACCCAAGGCCTAACCCTAAACATAACCCCAGCCCTAATCTTAACCTTAACCCTAGTCCTAACACTAGTCCGAATCATACCCAATTCCCTAACCCTAAACTTAACCCTAATGATAAAACTAGACCTAAAGCTAAACCTACCCTAACTCTAAACATAAACCTAACCCTACAACAGTGAACCTAACCCTAAACCTAAATCTAAGCAAGGGAAAACCTTAACCCTAATTCTAAACCTAAATCTAATGCTAACCTCAACCTAACACTATCTTTAACGTGACATCTAAACCTATTACCCTAACCCTAATGATAACCCGAGACCTAACCATAACACTAACCATAACCAAAATCCTATAGCAATCCCTAAATTAACCTTAGCCCTAGCAAAAATCCTAGCTCAAACCCTAAACCGGACCATAAACCTAATCCTAAGTGTAACCCTTGCCCTAAACCTGACCCTAACCCTAACTCTAGCCCTAATCCTAACCATTATTCTATCCCTAAACCTAGGTCTAACCCTATAAATTAGCCTAACAATAACCATAACCCTAATGCTAACCCTAGGCCTAACTCTAAACCTATCACAAGCCCTAAACATATTCATTACCTTAAACCTAACCTGAACCCTAAACCTAACACTATCCATTACACTAACCCTAATTCTAACCTTACTTCTAATTTGAGCCTTAACTGTAAACCTTAACCTAACCCAAAGCCGAAGCCTGACCCTTACTCTTATAATACCCCAGCTCTTAATCTGAACTTTTCCCTAAACATAACACTTTAATTTGACCATGCCATAAACCTAACCCTAAATATTTCACACTAACTATAAACGTAGACCTGACATTAGTCCTAGCCCTAATTCTTGCCCTTAACCTAAGACATAACCTAGCCCAAATCCTAGCCTTAAATCTAGCCTTAATCCTAAACCTAACTATAACCCTAGCCCTGACCCTAAAGCTAATCATAAAACTAACCCTAACCCTAATCTTAGCACTAAAACAAAACCAAGCAACAGGCCTAAAACTAAACTTAACTTAAACCAAAATCTAGCACTACATGTAGATCCAATCCTAGCCCTAATTTGAATCATAATTATAACCTTAAAAATAACTCTGAACCTGACTTATATCCTAACATTATCCTAGCTCTACACACCACCCTAAACTTAAACTGAAACCTAACAGTAAACCTAGCCCTGATTCGAATTCTAACCCCAACTCTAAAACTAACCCTTACCTGACTGATATCCTAACACTAACCCTAGCTATAAATATCACCTTAATTTTAAACCTAACCCTAACACTTGACCTATCCCACCCCCTAACCCTAACTGTAACACTAGTCCTTATATTAGCCGTTTCCCTACCCTAGCCTTAAACCTCACACAAAATCTAGCCTGAATCTGAGCCGTAAACCTAGCTTTAACCCTAACTATAAACCTAAACCTAGCCCTAACCCTATGCCTTACCCTGAGCAAAACCTTAATCCTAATGGTAACCCTAGACCTATCCCTAATCTTTAGGCTAACCAAATTCTAACCCTATTAATAATCCTAACACTAGATCTCATTCTATCTCTAATGCTATTCCAAACCCTAACCCTAACCCTGACACTTATTCTGACCATAACATAAACCATAGAATAAACCCGACCCTAAACCTAAACCAAACCCTAACACTAGCCCTACTTGTAATCTTATACATAAGCCTAATTCTACCACTAGCTCTAGACCTAAACCTAATTCTAAATCTATCTTAACTGTAGCTCTAGACCTAAACAAAATCCTAGCCCTAGCCCCACCCCCCCAAAAAAGAACCTTTACTTAACCCAAACACTAACTATACCCCTAGACCTAAACCAAGTCCTAATTCTGGCTTTAACCCTAACTTTAACTTTAACCCAAATAATGACCCTGGCTTTAACATTAAACCTACCTCTAAACCTGAAACTAACCAAAACCTAAACCTTATTCTAGACCCAGCCATAACCCTAACCCTAAAACTACCCTAATCATGACCCTAGATCTTACATTACCCATAGACATAACCTTAGGCTATATCTAAACCCTAGACCTAAACCAAGTCCTAATTCTGGCTTTAACCCTAACTTTAACTTTAACCCAAACAATGACCGTGGCTTTAACATTAAATCTACCTCTACACCTGAAACTAACCAAAACCTAAACCTTATTCTAGACCCAGCCATAACCCTAACCATAAAACTAGCCCAAATCATAACCCTAGATCTTACATTACCCATAGACCTAACCTTAGGCCTAAACCTAACTCTAAACATAGAGCAAATTTTAGGCCTAAACCTAGCCCTAAGCACAACCCTAACCCTAAAAGAAACCCTATACCAAACCCTAGCCCTCACCTTAGTCGTAAGATAGCTAAAAGCCTTACCCTTACGCGAAACATAAGCCTAGACCTCTCCCTAACTATCACACTAATCCTAGCCCAAATCCTAAACTTAACTTAGCTCTAAATGAAGCTCTAAACCTACCCATTACCCTAACCCTAAACCTAAACTTATTGATAATCCTAGCCCGAACCCTAATGTTAACCCTAACCCTAACTGGAAAACTAACCATAGACATAACCCTAAAATTAAACTCAGCATAGCCCTAACTCTAGTTCAAACAATATACCTAACCATAAACCTAAACATAATCATACCTCTAATCCTAACCCTAACACTGATTCTAACACTAAACCAAATCTAAACCTAACCTTACCCTATCCATTATCTTAACCCTAACCCTAATGTTAACGATAACCCTAGCCCTAACTCTAACCCTAACCCTAAACCTACCATAATCCTATCCCTAGACCTAACCCCAAACATAGTCCTAACCATAGCTCAAAACCTAAACTTTATGCTAAACATAACCCTAAACCTAACTCTAACTCTAGTTCTAACACTAACTCTCACCCTAACTCAAAGCATATTCCTAACCATAACTGTAGTTCTAACCGAAGCTATAACCCTATCAATTACCTTAACCATAACCCTTACCCTATGCTAACCCTAAGGCTAACCCTAGCCCTATCACTAACGCTAACCATATCAATTACCCTAAACAATACCTGAACCTTAAAACAAACAGTAACTATACCCCAAACCCTAACCCTAATGCTAATTTGAGCCGTAAACCTAACCTAAGCCAAATCCTAATTCTAATAATTCCCTGATCTCTATACTTGACCCTTACCCTAAACCTAACCTGTACACTAGACTTAGCCATAAGCCTAACCCTAAAAATAAATTTAACCGTCATCCTTGACCTTTTTTTAGCCCTAGCACTAATCCTAGCCCTGAATCTAATACAAACACTAGCCCTCATCCTAGCCCTAAATGTAGCCTTAATCATAACCCTAACTCCAACCCTAGCCCTAACCCTAACGCTAACCCTCATCCTTATTCTAAATCTAGCTATAATGCCATTGTTTATCCTAAACTTAAACCTAACCATATCCCTCTTGCTAGGCCTAAGCTTAACACTAAACATAGCCCTCATCCTAGCCTTAATTTAACCCTATCCCAAAACCTAACTCTAATTTTAGTCCTATCACTAACTCTAAATTTCATACTAGCCCTATCCCTAGTTCTAAACCTATCCCTTACCATAACTCTAACCCTGGCCCTAAACCTTGACCCATCCTTAATCCTAGCCTAATCCTAGATCTAAGATACCTATAAATGTAAATCTAACTCTAAGTCTAAGCCTAACACTAACACTAGACCTAACCCCAATACTAATTGTAAAACTAGCCCTAACTTTAACTTTAGGACTAAAACAAAACTGAGCAATAGATCCAACAATAAACCTTAACTTAAAACAATCCCTAAACTACTAGAAAAACTAATTCTAGCCCAAATCGAGTCCTAACCTTAACATTAAAACTAACCCTGACCCTGACTCATATCCTAACACTCACTGTAGCTCTAAAGATGAACTAATCTTAAACCAAACCTAACAGTAAACCTAGCCCTTATGGGTGTCTTAACTCAAACCCTAAAACTAACCCTGACCCTGACTCCTATCCTAAAAATAACTGTAGCTCTAAATGTCACCTTAACCTTAAATCTAACACTAAAACTAGAACTACCTCTAACCCTAACCCCAAAGCTAACCGTAATTGTAACCCTGGTTCTTACATTACCTGTTCCCATAACCCTAGCCCTAACACTAACACAAAATGTAGCCCTAAACATTGCCCTACATCTAGCTTTAACCCTAACCCTAACACTAACCCTACCCCTAACACTTGCTCTAACACTATCCCTGACCCTAAGCATAACCCAAACTCTAATGGTAACCCTAGATGTAGCTCTAATCCTCAGCCTAATCAAACTTCTCACCATATTAATAGTCCTAACCCTAGCCCTCATTCTAGCTGTAACCCTATCCCGAGCCTTAACCCTTACCCTGACCCTTATTCTGACCATAACACTTACCTAGGTCTAAACCTGACTTAAAGCTAGACCAAACCATAACACTTGCCCTGCCAGTAACCTTATACCTAAACCAGACCCTATCACTAGCCCTAGACCTAAACCTAATCCTAAATCTATACTTAACTCTAGTTCTAGACCTAACCAAAAACCTAACAATAACCCTTAACTTAACTCAAAGACTAACCATACCCTTAGACATAAACCTAGTCCCAATTCTGGCATTAGCTTTAACTCTAAATTTAACCTGAACACTGACCCTGCCTTTAACACTAAACCCATCTCACAACCTGACCCTAACCAAAAACCTAAACCTACCACTAGACATAGCCATAACACTAACCTGACAACTAGCCCTAATCATAATCCTAGGTCTTATGTTACCCATAGCCCTAACTATATGCCTTAACCTAAGACGAAACCTAGAGCGAATTCTAGGCCTAAATATAGCCCTAAGCATAACCCCAAACCTAATGCTAGTCCTAACCCTAACCCTAAACCTAACCCTAGCCTAAGACTTAAACCTTACTCAAAGCCTAACCCTTAACATGAATATAAACTTAGAACTATACCTTATTTTAAACCCTAACCCTAGCCTTAACCCTGAACTTAACTCTATCCCTAAACCTAGCTCTAAACCTACAACTTACCTAACACTACACCTAACTGTATTGATAACCCTATGCTTAACTCTAACCGTAACCCTAACCAAAACCCAAAAACTAACAATAGACCTAACCCTTAAACTAAAACTCGCCCTAGCCTTAACCCTAGCTCAAAGCCTAACCTGTAACATGAACCTAAATATAACCATAGCCTTAACATTAACCCTAAAACTAAATCTAACCCTAAACCTAAACCTAAACCTAAACCTACATCTAACCATATCCATTACCGTAACCCTTATCCTAACCCTACTGATAACCCTATCCCTAACTTTAACCCTAACCCTAAACCTTCAATAATCCTGTGCCTAGACCTAAGTCTGAACCTAATCCTCGACCTAGCCCTATCACTAACAAGAGATCATAGCCCAAACCCTAACCCCAACACTAGCCCTAGTCTTAACTGTAACCATAGCCCAAACCCTAGCTCTAACTCTATCCGTTACCCTAACCATAACCCTAAACCTAATGCTAAACCTAGCCCTAACCCTAACCCTAACCCTAACTCTAACCCTAGCCCTGACTCTAACCTGAAGCCTCAACATAGCCCAAAAACTTACTCAATCCCTGACCCTAACCGTTAACCTCATGGTAAGAAAATGATAACCCTAACCCTAACCCTAACCCTAGCCCTAATCCTAAAGTGAAAACTAGACTTCACCTTAATTCTAACCCTAACGCTAACGCTAACCATAAACGTCATGATAACAATAACCCTAAAACTAAACCTCTTTAACCATAAATGTAAACCTAACCCTAGACCAACCAATAAACCTAACCCTTGCCATAGTCCTAACTCTAGCTCAAACTCTAACAATTATGCTAAACTTAACAATAAACCTTGTCCTAAACCTAAACCTATACCTAACCCTAACCCAACATCTTAACCTGTCCATTACCTTAACCCTAATTGTAACCCTAATCCTAACCCTAGACCTAATCCTAAACCTAATCCTATCCTTAGCACTAACAATAGCTCAAACCCTAAACTATACCCTAAGCCTAACCCTAGCCTTAACCCTAAACCTAACCCTAACTCTAGCCATAATCCTAAACATAACCCTAGCTCTAACCCTATCCATTTCTCTAATGATAACAATAAACCGAATGCTAACCCTAGGACTAACCCTAACCCTATCCATTACCCTAAATCTAACCTGATACCTAAACCTAACCTGAAGCCTAAACATAATGTTATCCATTACCCTAACCCTAACTCAAACCTAATGCTATTTTTAGTCATAACCCTAACTCTCAACCTAACCAAAACCCAAAACCTGACTCTATTATAATACCCCTAGCTCTCAACTTGAACCTCATCCTAAACCTAACTCTGAAACTAGACCTAGCCATAAATCTTACCTGAAAACTATACCTAACCAGGACCCTAGACCAGATATTAGCCCTAGCCCTAATTCTTGCCATAACCCCAACACAAATGTTAGTCCTCATCCTAGCCCTAAATCTAGCCTTGATCCTAACCCAAACCCTAACTCTAGCTGTATAGCTAATTTTATCCCTCGCCCTATTTCTGAACTTTGCTATAACCCCATCTCTTCCCCAAATCTAACCCTAACTCTAACTCTAGACTTAACCCTTACACTAATCCTAGACCAGATCCTAGCCCTAATTTAGCCCTAACCCTACAACTAGCACTAAGACTAACTCTAACTCTTGCCCTAGCCCTATTCCTAGATCTAACCCTATCCCTTTCCATAACCCTAACACTTGCCTTAAATTTAGCCCTAACACTAGCCCTAGCCCTAACAGAACTAAACATAACTCTAAGTCCAAACCTAATCCTAAGCCTAAACCTCACACTAAAAGTAGCTCTAACACTAACACTAATCATAAAACTAGCCCTAATCTAGTTCAAGCCCTAAAACAAAACCAAGCCATATCCCTAACCATAACCCTTAATCTAAACGAAAACTTAACCCTACACCTAGCCCTAACCTTAGCCCTAATTTCAGTCCTAACTTAACACTAAAACTAACCTTGAGCCTGAATCTGACCTTACCCTAACCCTAGCCCTAACATCACCCTAAAAGTATACCTAAACCTAAAACTAGTACTAGCCCTAACTGTAACCCTAAAAGTAGCCCTAATCATAACTCTAGTTCTTACATTAGCCGTAGCCCTAACCTAACCCAAAATCTATCCCTAAACTGAGCCCTACACCTCGTTTTAACCCTAACCTTAACCTTAGCCCTAACCATTACCCTAAACCTAACCCAAAGCCTAAATCTGGCCCTAACCCTAAATCTAACCCTAGACTTAATCCTAACCATAATCTTATCCCTAACTCTACCTCTAACCCTATTCTTTTTTTTTTTTTTAATTTTTTATTGTTGGCTGTTCAAAACATTACATAGTTCTTGATATATCATATTTCACAATTTGATTCAAGTGGGTTATGAGCTCCCATTTTTACCCCATATACAGATTGCAGAATCACATCAGTTACACATCCATTGATTTACATATTGCCATACTAGTGTCTGTTGTATTCTGCTGCCTTTCCTATCCTCTACCATCACCCCTCCCCTCCCCTCCCCTCCCCTCTTCTCTCTCTGCCCCCTCTACTGACATTCGTTTGTCCCCCTTGTATTATTTTTCCCCTTCCCCTCACTTCCTCTTGTATGTACTTTTGTATAACTCTGAGGGTCTCCTTCCGTTTCCATGCATTTTCCCTTCTCTCTCCCTTTCCCTCCCACCTCTCATCCCTGTTTAATGTTAATCTTCTTCTCATGCTCTTCGACCCTACTCTGTTCTTAGTTACTCTCCTTATATCAAAGAAGACATTTGGCATTTGTTTTTTAGGGATTGGCTAGCTTCACTTAGCATAATCTGCTCTAATGCCATCCATTTCCCTGTAAATTCTATGATTTTGTCATTTTTTAATGCAGAGTAATACTCCATTGTGTATAAATGCCACATTTTTTTTATCCATTCATCCATTGAAGGGCATCTAGGTTGGTTCCACAGCCTAGCTATTGTGAATTGTGCTGCTATGAATATCGATGTAGCAGTGTCCCTGTAGCATGCTCTTTTTAGGTCTTTAGGGAATAGACCGAGAAGGGGAATAGCTGGGTCAAATGGTGGCTCCATTCCCAGCTTTCCAAGAAATCTCCATACTGCTTTCCAAATTGGCTGCACCAATTTGC
The DNA here is from genome assembly GCF_047511675.1 of Marmota flaviventris. Taxonomy (NCBI): domain Eukaryota; kingdom Metazoa; phylum Chordata; class Mammalia; order Rodentia; family Sciuridae; genus Marmota; species Marmota flaviventris. The sequence goes on from NC_092505.1 coordinate 135,920,079, forward strand.
AGTCCCACCAGCAATGTACAAGTGTACCCTTTTCCCCACATCCTCGCCAGCATTTGTTGTTGTTTGACTTCATAATGGCTGCCAATCTAACTGGAGTGAGATGGTATCTTAGGGTGGTTTTGATTTGCATTTCTCTGACTGCTAGAGATGGTGAGCATTTTTTCATGTACTTGTTGATTGATTGTATGTCCTCCTCTGAGAAGTGTCTGTTCAGGTCCTTGGCCCATTTGTTGATTGGGTTGTTTGTTCTCTTATTGTCTAATTTTTTGAGTTCTTTGTATACTCTGGATATTAGGGCTCTATCTGAAGTGTGAGGAGTAAAGATTTGTTCCCAGGATGTAGGCTCTCTATTTACCTCAACCCTATTCTTTACCCTAAACATAACACTAACCCTAATGATAAACCTAGCCTTAAACTTAACCCTAATCCTAAACCTAGACCTGACACTAACCCTAACAATCAACCTAGCCCTAACCAGATCTAAAACGCTAAAATTTACCCTAAACCTAATACTAACACTAATCCTACACCTAACCCTCACCCTAGTACTAATCCTAACCCTAAACCTAGACCTAAACCTATCCATTACCATAAACATAAGCCTAACCCAAACATAGCTCTAAATATAGCTCTAACCCCACCCATTACCCTCTAATTTTAAACATCATGAAAACACTATCCCTAACAGTAAACCTACTCTAACCCTAACTGTAAACTTAACTCTAGTCCTAACCCTAAACCTACATTAACCCTAACAGTAAACATATCCCTAGACCTAACCATAAACCTAACCCTTGCTATAGTCCTAATCCTAGCACAATACCTAACAGTTACGCTAAACCTAACAGTAACCCTAGTCCTAAACCTAAATCTAACCCTATCCATTTAAGCCTAACCCCAAACCTATCGTTAATACTAACCTTATCCTTACCTAAACCTAAAATGAACACTAAACTTAACCATATCAATTACTCTAACCCTAACTCTGAACCTAACACTAATGCTAATTCGAGCCCTAAAACTAAACCAAAACCTAACTAAAACTCTGAGCAAGACACTGACTCTAATAACACACCTAGCTCTAAACTGAACCTTACCCTAAACATCACCCTTAAACTAGTTCTAGCCATAAAACTAACCCTAACAGTATCCCTAACTGTAACCCTAGACCTGACATTAGCACTCTACCTTATTCTTGCCTTAAACCTAACACAAATCCGAGCCCTCATCCTAGTCCTAAACCTAGCCTTAATCCTAACCCGAAGCCTAACCCTAGCCTAAAACCTAATTTCAACCATCGCTCTAGTTCTGAACATAGGTGTAACCACATCCTTTCCCTATCCCTTACTCTAACCATAACACTAACACTAACACTAACCCTAGACCTAAACCTAGGCCTAATCCTAACACTGACAATAGCTCTAATCCTACCCCTAATTTATTGCTGTTACCCTAACTCTAACCCTAGCCCTAAGACTAACCCTAACTCTAGCCCTAGACCTATTTCTAGTACCAACTAAACTATAGCCTAACCCTAACACTAGCCCTAACTTTAGTCCTAAGACTAGCCATAGTCCTAAACCTAGAACTAACCCCAACTCTAAATCTAACCTTAACTCTAAACCTAAATTTTACCCTAACACTAACCCTAACTCTAATTCTAATTTGAAAACTAGCCCTAACCCTAACCACAGCCCACAAACAAAATTGAGCTATAGCCCTAATACTAATCCTTAACCTAAACCAAATTCTAAATCTACATGTAGTCCTAACCCTATCCCTACAACTAATACTGACCCTGACTCTGACCCTAAAACTAACCCTAGTCTGAACATCACTCTAACTGTAAACCTCAACCAAACACTAGCCCTAGCTCTAATCCTCACCCTAAAACTATCTCTAACCATAAAGCTAGTTCTTACATTAGCCATAGCCCTAATCCTAACACAAAACCTAGTGCTAATCTGAGCCACACCCTAGTTTTAACCCAAATCCAAACCCTAACCCTAACCCTAACACTAATCCAAACCCTAGCTCTAAACCTATTCCTTACTCTAAGCCAAAATCTCATTCTAATGCTACTCTAGTTCTAACAATAATCCTTAGCTTACCCCAAACCCTAGCTATATTAGTAGTCCTAACCCTAGCCCTCATTCTATCTATAACCCTAACCTGAAGTCTAAGCCTAACCCTTACACTTATTCTGACCCTAACACTAACTTTAGGTCAAAGCCCGACCTTAACACTAAACCGAACCCTAAAACTAGCCCTACCAGTAAACCTATACCTAAACCTAACCATAACACTAGCACTAGACCTAAACTTAATCCTAAATATAGCAATAATTCTAGCCCTAGTCCTAAACAAAAACCTAGCCCTAGACCTAAAATAACCATTAACCTAACACAAAGACTAACCCTAGCCCTAGACCTAACCCTAGTTATATTTCTGGGCCTAACAATAAACCCAATGCTAACCTGAACACTGATGATTACCCTAACACAAACCCTATCTCTAAATCTTATCCTTACCCAAAACTTAAACCTAACACTAGACATATCTATAACACTAAGCCTAAAAACTAGCCATAACCATAACCCTAGCTCTTACATTACCCATAGCCCTAACACTAGCCATAAAACTCACACAAAACTTAGCCCTAATACAAGCCCAAAACCTAGACCTAAGCATAACCTTAACCCTTACCTTAGCACAAACACTAAATCTATTGCTTGTCCTAGCATTAACCCTAGCTCAAACTCTAAACCTTACTCCAAACATAACCCTAGCTCTAAACCTAACCCTAACCCTATACCTAATCCTAAGTGTAACCATAGCCCAAATCCTAGCTCTAACTTTATTCATTAACTTAAACATAACCCTAACCCTAATGCTAATCCTAGACCTAACCCTAACACTAACCCTAACTGTATCCCTAACTGTAGCACTGATTCTATCCCTAACACTTACCCTAACCCTAAACCTAGCTCGAACCCTAACACTTACCCTAAACTGAACCCTAACACTAATCCTAGGACTAACTCAAATCCGGGCCCTAATCCTAACCTTAACCTAAGCCCTAACACTAGCACTAAACCTATTCATTTGGTTAGCCTAAACCAAATGCTAAACCTAGGCCTAACCCTAACCCTATCCCTAACACTAACCCTATATATTACACTAGAACTAACCTGAACTGAAAACCTAACTCTATCCATTACTCTAACCGCACCCCTAACCCTAAGGCTAATTTGAGCCCTAAAATTAAACCTTAACCCAAACCAAACACTAACCCATACTCTGACTCTAATAATAACCTAGCTCTATACCTGACCCCTACAGTAAACCTAACCCTTACACTAGACCTAGACATAAATTTATCCTTAACACTATCCCTAAACATAACCTTAGAACTGACATTATCCCTAGCCCTAATCCTAGCCCTAAACCTAACACAAACCCTAGCCCTCATCCTAGCCCTAAACCTAGACTTAATCCTAAACCGAACCCTCACCCTAGCCCTATCCATAAATATAGCCCTCATCATAGCACTGAACCTAGTTTATAACCCCATCCATTCCCCTAAAACTAACCTTAATCATAGTCTTAACCCTAACACTAATCATAGCACTAATCCTAGCCCTATTTGAAACCTAACCTTAACCCTAGCCCTAAGACTAACCCTAACTCATACCCTGGGCCTATTTCTATTTATAACCCTATTCATTACTGTAACCCTCTCAATAGGCTCTCAACATAACCCTAGCTCTTACATTACCCATAACCCTATAACTAAACTTTATATTACATGTAGCCATAAATCAAACCCTAAATCTATCTTTAACCATAACCATAGATCTGATACTATCCCTAACCCTAATCCTAGCCCTAACACTAAAATAAACCATAGCTCTTATTCTAGCCCCAATCCTAGCCTTAATCTTTACCCTAACCCTAACCATAGTGCTAACCCTAATTCTAACCTTCACCTTATCTCTAAACCTAGCTATAATGCCATTCCTTACCCTAAAGTTAACCCTAACCCTAACACTAGGCCTAAGGTGAACACTATAACCTAGCCCTAATCCTAGCCCTAATTTGACCCTATCCCTAACCCTAACCCTAACCCTATCCATAAGACTAACCCTAACTTTCACACTAGCCCTATCCCTACTTCTAACACTATCAATTACTGTAATCCTAAACCTAGCCCTAAACCTAGACATAACCATTGCCAAATCCTTATTCCTAGTCCTAACCTTAGATCTAACCCTAACTCTAAATCTAACCCTAAACCTAAGCCTAAGAATAACATTAACACTAGCCCTAGCACTAATGCTAATCATAAAGCTAGCCCTAACACTAACCCTTGCAGTAAAACAAAACTGAGCAATAACCCTAACCTGAAACCTTACCTTAAACCAAAATTTAACACTACACCTAGACATAACCCTCCCCTAATTTGAGACCTAATCTTAATCTTAAAAATAACCCTAATTCTGACTCATATCCTAACACTAATACTAGCTCTAAACACAACCCTTACCTTAAACTGAACACTTACAGTAACCCTAACCTTAATTTGAGTCCTAACCCTAACCCTAAAACTAAACCTGACCCTGACTATTAACCTAACACTAACACTAGCTCTAAATTTCACCCTAACCTTAAACCTAATTCTAACACTAGAGGATTTACCCCTAATCATAACCATAAAACTAACCCTAAGAACCATAGTTCTTACATTAGCCATTGCTCTAACTCTAGCCATAACCCTAACACAAAAACTAGCCTTAATCCAAGCCCTAAACCTACCTTTAACCCTTACCCTAGCTCAAACTTTAGCTCCAACCCTATCCCTTACCCTATACCAAACACTAAACCTAATGCTAATCCTAATCCTAATCCTAATTCTATTCCTTAACTTAACCCAAACTGTAACCCTATTAGTAGCCCTAACCCTAGTCCTCATTCTAGCTCTAACCATAACCCAAACATTAACCCTAACACTGGTCCTTATTCTGACCCTAATATTAATCATAGGTCTAAACCTGAAACTAACCCTAAACCAAACACTAACTGGTAAACTTATACCAAAACCTAACCCTAACACTAGCCCTAGGCCTAAACCTAATCCTAATCTATCCATAACTCTAGCCCTAGACCTAAAGGAAAACTTTGCCCTATCCCTAATAATAACCATTAACCTAATGCCAAAAACTAACCCTTCCCCTAGTCATCACCCTAGTCCGAATTCTGGCTTTACCATTAACCATAACCCTAAACTGAATACTGACCCTGACACTAACACTAACCCTAGCTCTAAATATCACCCTAACCCTAAACCTAACCCTAAAATTATACTTAGCTCTAACATTAACCCTAAAACTAGCCCTAATCATAACAAAGTTCTTACATTTACAGTAGCCCTAACCTATTGCAAAACCTAGCCCTAACCCTAGCCCTACCCTAGCTTTTACCCTAAAGCTAACCATAATCATAACCTTAGCACTAACCTAAATTTAGGCCTATCCCTAGACTTAATCCTAGACATAATACTAGCCCTATCACTAGCTCTAACCCTATCCATTACCCTAATGAAAACCCTAACGCTTCTGCTAACCCTAGGCTGAACCCTAATCCTATCCTTAACCCTAAACCTATCCATTACCCTACAAATAACCTGAATTCTAAACCTAAAACTATCATTAAGCTATCCCTAACCATAAAGTTAACTCAAGCCTTACCCCTATACCTTAATCTAATAAAAACCCTAAACCTTACCCTGACCCAAATAATACCCATAGCTCTAAACCTTACCCTAACAAGAAACCTGACCCTTACAATAGACCTAGCTATAAAAATAACCCTAAAACTCTCCCTAACTGTAACCCTAGACCTGACATTAGCCCTAGCTCTAATCCTAGTCCTAATCCTAACACAAAACTTAGCCCACATTCTAGCTATAAACCTTGCCTTAATCTTTAACGTAACCATAACCATAACCCTAATTCTAATCCTAACTCTAGTACTAAAAGTAGCTATAATCTCATCCCTTAACATAAACCTAATACTAACCCTTACCCTAACACTAACCCTAGACCTCTACCTAGGCCTAACCCTAACACTAACCCTAGTCCTAATCCCAGCCCTAATTTAACCCTATCCATAACCCAACCCTAACCCTACCCCTAAGACTAACTCAAACTCTCACACTATTCTTATACCTAATTCTAAACCTATCCCTTACCATCACCCTATACCTAGCCCTAAACTTAGCCCTAACACTAGACCTATCCTAAGCCCTAGCTCAAAGCCTAGATCTAAACCTAACTCTAAATCTAACCCTAAACCTAAGCCTAAGCCTCACACTAACACTAGCCCTAATCCTAAAACTAGCCCTAACTCTACCCCTAGCCCTAAAACAAAACCAAATCATAACCCTAACACTACACCTAGCCCTAATCTTTTCTCTAATTCTAGTCCTAGCTCTAACATGAAAACTAATCTGGACTCTGACTCTGACCCTATAATTAAACCTAGCTCTAAACATCATCATAACCCTAAATTTAACCCTAACACTAGACATAGCCATATCTCTGACCCTATCACTAGGTCTAATCATAATGCTATTTTGTACATTAGCCATAACCTTAACACTAGACCTAACCTAACACAAAACCTAGCTTTAATCTGCTGCAGTCTGGCTGGGCACAAATCACGAGCCACTGAAGCAGGAACAAACTTTATTTCTGAACTCCACCAGCACACTCCACACACACTCCCTGGGAATTTTCCCGTGAACCACACATGTGGCATTCTTTCGGGACACATTACACCAACAGGAAATCCCTCCTCCAGAATCCCCTCCTACCGCACTTCCCCAACCAATGGGAACTCTCTGGGATTCCCGCAAGAGCTCCAAAGTAGCAGGCCAAGGCGGACAGCAGGGGTCTAATCTCCAATTTAATGAACATCTTAATATAATAATTATCATCTCAATGGCTTGCTGACGTCACCTTTCAACCAAAAATGTCATGCGTCATTCCTACTTGGCTATGGCTCTCAGCATCTCCCCCTTCTGTTTAATTAAACAACAAGCAATGTGGCTTAGAGACCGTGCCTGTTAGGTTCTCCAATACAACATATGAACCTTACCTGTCATCGGATGAGCTGACCTCTAGGCGTCAGCCTCCAGTCGTAGGTTGGTACCACTGCAATTGGATCATACCCGTCACTGACTACTGGTCCAGCATACAGCCATACTTGTAGATAGGCCTTTGCACCAGTGTGTGGGGGGTGAGGTTCTTTGCCTCACTCCTGTGGGCCCACAAATTTGGCCTTGGTGCCAGTGTGGGGGGGGTGAGGTTCTTTGCCTCACCTCTGTTGGCCCCCATATTTTTGAACATCACTAGCAGAAGGGAGGAGGATACAGAAATGCCATGACACTAAGCCAATTGACGGCTCCTTTGAAAAATTGTACCACCGGTGACACCATCAGCAAAGATCCTCCAATTCATTGTACCAACAGATAGTTCACAATGTATACAAGTGATACATAGTCCAGGCAAGTTCTGCAAGCAGTTCAAAGCATAGGAATCTATCAATATGTCCATTTCCTCCCAAAGTAAATCAACTCCTTGATTGAGCATTACTTGTTGAGTTATTATTCATTGATGCATCAGTTTATACAGTTTACTGTGATAACTATCGAAGAAGCTATAGTTTGGTTTTATCTTTGTGTTCACCGGCACTGGGATGAAGATAGGAATTCTGGCAATGATTCTAAAAAAAAAAATTATGTAACATTCCAACAGGTACTAACAAAACAATTTTCTGAACAATTTACATTAACCTGAACAGAATTATTAAATATAAATAAAAGGAAAGGTGAAAGTAAACAAACAGATCTGTTAACCTCCTTATTTATTCACATATTAAAACAATCCTCAACAGCTGTTTACCCAATTTAAATTAAACCATTTAAATCACATGAATAATAAAACTATTTGGATCCATTTTTTCATGAGCACTCCTCATATACTATATATGGACATACGCACACACAGACATACAAACAAAACACAAGTGTGCACACCAACGTACAACACATAAGACAATAGTAAAGGCCTTTTAGCTTTACACAGGTGAAATCTCCATTGCAATGTTCAAAAACTCCACAGTCAAAAAATAAAACTGATGAGCAAAACATTAACCTAGGTCTGTATGAGCTCAAAAAATAAAATAGAACTTTATGATGTGGAAAAATGCAATAATAAAATAGATATTGAAAAAAGCATCCTGGTTAATCACTGTCGCAGATATAAGAATAGCCAAGCTGGAGCTCTGGATATCAGCTGTTATGGATTTGAGTCAAATCATCTTGTTTTTGGTCTGTAGAAATCGCTTTGGTTAGTCTCTCTGGAATCCAAATTGGTTGTTGTTCTCCCTGTGGAAACACACAAACAGAACCCCGACTCCAGACAATCACTGGGTCATGACATTTCCATTGTCCTGTTAGAATATCCTTAAAAAGTACCTTAGGCTTATGTACATTAATCAATTGGAAGATTTAATTGTACTTTATCTATTGCTATCTCTAGATTATATTTTTTTAAATAAATTTGTAATTGTGGCATAACATTCTAGCAATGTGTTTTTATCTTTATGTGCTAATAATACATCATCCATATAGTGAAATATTTGTAGTTCAGGATTTTGATTTCTAATTGGCTGGATTGCTTTGTTAACATAAATTTGACACATAGTTGGGCTGTTAGCCATCCCTTGAGGGAGTACTTTCCATTCATATCTCTGATCAGGACCTTCATGATTCAGTGCAGGGATGTAAATGCAAAACTTGGACTATCCTCAGGATGAATTGGAATTGAAAAAAAAAAAACAATCTTTAATATCTATAGCTAAAACATACCAGGTTTTTGGCAAAGCAGACAATTGAGGAATCCCTGATTGAGCAGGTCCCATAAAAACCATTTCATTATTAATGGCTCCTAAATCATGCAATAATCTCCATTTACCAGATTTCTTTTTGATGACAAAAATGGGAGTATTATGGGGAGATACAGAAGATTGCATATGTCTCTCTGCTAATTGTTGTTTGACCTGGTCATGGGCTATTTGTATCTTTTCTTTAGTCAGGGGCCACTGAGGAACCCATATTGGTCTTTCTGATTTCCAAGTAATTTTGATTGTCTCAGTGGCCCCTTCTGAAAACCCAATCCATGTCTATTTATTCCTTGACCTATTTGAATTGTTGCTGCTATACCTTGTTCTTGTTCTCCTAATCTTTTTTCTTTCCTAAAACCTTGGCTAGCCCTAGTAGTATTCCTAACATCGGATTGATGTTATTTGTTAATGTCAAACCTAATTGATCTAGGACATCTCGTCCCCATAAATTCATAGGAAGATGATCCAATATATATGGCTGTATAGTTCCTTCACATCCTTCAGGATCCTTCCAATCTAATACCATTGCACTTCTATGGGGATTAGTCACCACTCCTAGGCCTCAAAGCATTTGATTGGCTAGTTGTAATGGCCAATGTTTTGGCCATTCTTGATGAGAGATGATGCTAAGGTCTGCACCTGTGTCCAGTAGCCCATTAAATTCATGTCCTTGAATATTTAGTTTTAGCATTGGGCAAGGATCTAAATTTAAAGACAGTATAGCCCAATCTACACCTGTGTAGCCTAATCCCCTGGAACCTCTTTCTACAGTATGACTGGAAAATTTATCATGCAGGCTGGGTATTATTAATAACTGTGCTATTCTATCTCCTGGTGAAATTACTGATATACCTCTTGGAGAACTAGCTATAATTTTTATTTCACCTACACAATCAGGATGAATTACCCCAGGATTTATGAGAAGTCCTTTTAGTGTAGAAGAACTGTGTCCCAATAATAAGCCTACTGTTCCTTGGGGAAGAGGTCCTTTTACTCCTGTGGGGATTATTTGAACTCCCATCTCTGGAGTTAGTACTGCTCTGGCAGAGGTGCAGATGTCCAACACTGTGCTCCCTCTGGTTTGTCTGATGAGGGATTTAATGGATAATGTGTCCTGGGCACTACCCTGATGGTGTTGCTGTGTTCCTCCATTGCCCCGTATATTTGTGCTTGTGGGCCCCGGAGCACTGGGCCCCCCAGTCCTTTTTTTGTCAATGGAGCCTGATGCCTTTCTCCACGATATCATGGGTAAACACTTGGTCCTTGTCCGTTTTTTGACAACGGAGTACCCTCTATGGTGGTTTGAGAATGGCATTAATTAACCCAATGTCACCCTCTACAGCATCGTGGGCAAACACCCAGTATTCTATTCCTTTGATACCTAGTTTTTAAAAACCCTCCTCCTATGGGGCAATTCCTTTTAAATGTCCTGTTTGTTCACAATTGTAGCATGCTTTTGGCTTGGCATCTAAATCCTGTTATACTACAGCTGCCAAGACTTGCTCTTGTTCATTCATGTCTCTACATAATTTAATATATGTGTTTAAATCTTCATGTTTCCATGGTCTAATGACCTCTCTGCAGCAACGATTTACTTGCTCATAAGCCAGTTGTTTTATTAATGGCATTGCTTGTTCTGTATCCCCAAAAACTCTGGCAGCTCTTTGAATAACCCTATCTACAAATTCAGTGTAAGGTTCATTAGCTCTCTGTATTACCTTAGATAATTGATCTTGTAAACCTCCATGTCCTTGTAAAGTCCTTGTAAATCTCCATGTCCTTGTAAAGTCTTCCATGCCCTAACTGCGTCTGCAGCAATTTGTGCATACATAGCAGGATCATATTCAATTTGTTGCCATTGACCCACATAAGGTCCTTTTTCTAACAACATATCTAGATTTCTTTGAGGGTAACCAGCTGCTGCATTTTGCCTAGCTGTCTCTGTGCAAAATTCCTAATTGGCAACCTTCCATAACAAATATTGTCCTCCATTTAGCACAGATTTACACATGCTAGCCCAATCTGCTGGCGTCATGTCCAAGTTAGTAATGGATTCAACCATGCTTACAGTGAAGGGTGCTTGGGGACCAAAAGTTGTTACAGCCTCCTTTAACTGCTTCACTGTTTTGAAATCTAGAACATGGTGAATTCACTGCCCTCCTGTCTGCTCAAGTACAGGGCATGCTAATCTTTGAGGTCCTGTCTCAGGATCCCATCTATCAATTATGGGGGTTGAGGTCCACTGAGCTGTCTCTGGAGCTGTTGGTTGAATTACACTTTCTGGTGATAGAACGGTGTTAGTAGCAGCCTCTTGTTGTAGCTTTTTTCTTGATAGCCCCTTTTCCTTTAAATCTTCTTCCTCTGTTTGACTAGCTCGAGAGACCTTCTCTTTTGCTTGATCTAAAATGTCTTTCTGAACCTCTAACAATTTACTTAACACTCTTTTGGTTTGTTTTTTACTAATTTATAATCTATTATAAAGATAACACAACCCAATAAGATAACACAAATCAAAACTGAAACAGAATGAAACAAAAATGGAACAAAAAAATCTTTATATCAACTTTCTCTTCCTCAGGGACGAACAACTTCAAACATTGAGACAACCATTTTTCCAAGTTTGCCTGCGAAAGTTCTAGGGATAGGTAGCTTGAAACAAAACAAAATAAATCAAAACAAGAACACATTGTTTTTTGAAATGGTCACCCATTCTCTCACCTTCCCTCAGGGGCAAGCAATTTTACTTACCTCCGAGCTTCAGGCGTTCCCTGCACGGGCAACCAAATGCCGCAGTCTGGCTTGGCACAAATCACGAGCCACTGAAGCAGAAACAAACATTATTTCTGAACTCCACCAGCACACTCCACACACGCTGTCCGGGAATTCTCCCGAGAACCACGCATGCAACTTCTTTCGGGACACATTACACCAACAGGAAATCCCTCCTCCGGAATCCCCTCCTACCGCACTTACCCAACCAATGGGAACTCTCTGGGAGTCCCATGACAGCTCCAAAGTAGCAGGCCGAGGCAGACAGCAGGGGTCTAATCTACTATTGAATGCACATCTTAATATAATCATTATCATCTCAATAGCTTGCTGGCATCACCTTTCAACCAAAAATGCCATGCGTCATTCCTACTTGGCTGTGGCTCTCAGCATTAATCCAAGTCCTAAACCTAGTTTTTTTTTTTAATATTTAGTTTTCAGTGGACACAACATCTTTATTTTATTGGTATGTGGTGCTGAGGATCGAACCCAATGCCCTGCCCATGCCAGTCGAGGACGCTACTTCTTGAGCCACATCCTCAGCCACCAAAACTAGCTTTAACCCTAAATGTAAATCTAACACTAACCCCCCAAAAGCCCTAAATCTATACATAACCCTACCCCTAATCTTAGGTCTAACCCTATCCATTATCCTAATCATAACCCTTATGCTAACCCTAGGCCTAACCATAGCACTATCCATTACACTAAAACACACGTAAACCTTAAACCTAAACTTTTATTACCTTAACCCGAATCGGTAATGATAATTCAAGACCTAAACCTAAACCCTAACCTAACCCAAACCCTCATCTTGATCCTGACCCTAATAATAACCCTAGCTCTAAAACTGACCCTTAGTATACACCTAAACCCTGCACTGGACCAAGCCATAAGACTAACACTAAATCTATCCCTAACTGTAACCCTAGACCTAACATTAGCCTTAGGCCTAATACTAGCCCTAACCCTAACACAAACATTAGTTCTCATCCTAGCCCTAAACTTAGCTTTAATCATAACCCTAAAAATAACCCTAGCCCTAACCCTAATAGTAATTCTTGCCCTAGCCCTCAATCTAGCTATAACTAAGCTAGAGGTAGGGGAGTTTGAAACCAGGTATCTGATAAACTGCAGAACCAAGCTGGTAGCCACGCCCACTGATAGATGGCAAGCAAGGTTTTGCAACATGGATTCCATCTATTACCCATGTATGGTGTTTGGTGAGGTGGGTGGTTCTGGAGTGACCTTGTGCTGTGTCCGGAGCTCGGTTTGGTGACCTGCAAGCAAAGGCTCTTTGTTCTGTGCTGCCTTCTGTCTGTGCAGAGAGCGCCTGTGTGGCTGAGACTGCTGTCTGCACCCAGAGAAACTGCGCATCCCAGCCTTACATCTGTGCCGAGAGCACACAGGCGGCCCTAGATTTCTTCAAATTTCTATGATACTGGGCAGGTTTCATGTTTCACTTAGCCTTACTATGCTCCACAGGTTTGGGCCTTGTTGGTTCAATGGTTCGCTGTCAGGAACAGTTTGTATTTTAAGGTTTGCCTTCATTATGGCTTATTAATGTGAATGAAAATTGAGCTGGAAATCAAAAAGTGTTGGCAGGACGCGCTTGAAATTTCACACAATCAGTTTTCAGTGGGTACTTTCTGGTTTCCTTCTTTTGAAGGTAGGCCAAAGATGAAGCATGCAAAATAAACTGTATCCGAGAGCCCTTAAGGACAAAACAGTTAAACATGTATGTACTGAAATAAGTCTCCCAACAATTTGATGAGAATTCTTTGATACTACACAGTATTCATCTTTTAGCTTGCTCCACTAGGCTCCCCAAGGATGGCATTTCTAGGATCAATGTTTCTCTAAACAGGTAAGTGTTAGTGTTATGGTTAGGGTTAGGACTAGCTTTACAGCTAGTGTTAGGGTTAGAGTTTGTTTTCTTCCAATTTCTTTGATACTGGGAAGATTTATCTTTTACCTAGCCTTACTATGTGCCCGAGTTTTGGGCCTTCTCGGTTCAATGGTTCGCTGTTGGGAATAGTTTGTTTTTAATGTCTCACTTCATTTTCACCTATATGCGTAAATGAGAATGGAGCTGGAAATCAGAGGGTTGGTGCTAGCTTGTTGAAACTTCACATAGTCAATCAGTTGTCTGTGGGCACTTTCTGGTTTCTTCCTTGTAAAAGTAGCGATAAGCTGAAGCATGCAAAACAAGTTTATCCAAGAGCACTTTAGAAGAAAACAGGGCAATATGCATGTACTGAAATACCTCCCCCAAATATATGGTCAGATATCTTTGATACTGTGCAGCATTCATATGTAAGCTTGCCCCTGTTGTCTCCCCAAGGTTAAAACTTTTATGATCAAAGGTTCTCTTAACAGGTTAGGCTTAGGGTTATGGCTAGAGTTAGGGTTGTAACTAGTGTTAGGGTTAGAGTTAGTTTTTTTCAAGTTTTTTGATACTGGGCAGGATTTATCTTTTTTAAAAAAAAATATTACTATGCTCCCCATGTTTGGGCCTCCTAGTAAAAGGGTTTGCTCTCAGGAGAAGTTTTAATTTTTATGTTTCACTTCATTTTGCCCTATAGGCATGAATGGAAATGGAGCTGGACTCAAACAGGGTTTTTGCTAGCTGCTTGAAACTTCACACACTCAATCAGTTCTCAGTGCACATTCTCTTATTTGTTTTTTGTGGTAGTAGCCCATAGCTGAATTAGAAAGAAACAGCTTTAACTGTGAGCACTTTAGGAGGAAGCTTCAATATTTTGTATGGATTACTTTGATATTGTACAGGATTTATCATTTTTCTAGTCTTGGAAGGATCCCCAAGTTTGGGTTTTCAAGGTTTGCCAGTTCACTCTCAGGAACAGATTGAATTTTTATGTTTCACTTTATTATGGACTATAGATGTGAAGGAAAATGGAGCTGGAAATCAAACAGAGTTACCACTAGCTGCTTGTAACTTCACACACTCAATCAGCTCTCTTTGGGCACTCTCTGGTTGTTCCTTGTAAAAGTACCTTAAAGTGAAGCATGAAAAAATAATTTATCCAAGGGTACATTAGTAGAAAACAGGAAAATATGCACTTTCCCCAATTATTGGGTCAGATTTCTTTGAAACTTCACAGGATTAATCTGTTGGCTTGCCTCACTAGGCTACTTTATTTGGGAGTACTATGATCATGGTTTTCTCAACAGGTTAGCTTAGATTTAGTGCTAGGTTACAGCTAAGAGCTTGTTAGATTTATTTTTGTTCAAACTTCTTTGATACTGGGCAGGATTCAACTTTTATCTAGCCTTACTATATTCTTTAGGTTTGGGCCTCTTGGGTCAAGGGTTTGCTCTCCTGAACAGTTTTTATTTTAAGTTTTCATTTCTTTTTGACCTATGCATGTAAATGGAAATGGAGCTGGAAATCCAACAGGGTAGGTGCTAGCTACTTCAAACCTCACACACTCAATCAGTTTTCTATGGGCATTCTCTGTTTTATTCCTTGTAAAAGTTGCCCTAAGCTGAAACATACAAATCAACTTTATGTGAGAGCACATTAGGGGAAAACAGGGAAATATGCATGTACTGAACTACCTCCCCAAATATTTGGTCAGATTTCTTTGATATTGTGTAAAATTCATCTGTTACCCTACTCAACTTGGCTCCCTAAGTGTGGGACTTCTAGGATCAAAGTGACACTAGACAGGTTAAAGTTAGTGTTAGGGTTAGTGTTAGGACTAGGATTAAACCTAGTGTTAAGATAAGAGTTAGTTTTGTTTTTAGATTTCTATGATAATGTGAAGGATTCATCTTTTTCCTATTTTGACTATACTCAAAATATTTGGGCCTCCTATATAAAGGGTTTGTTTTCAGGAACAGTTTCCATTTTCATTTTTCCTTTTCTTTTGGCCCTGTAGGGGTGGATGGAAATGAAGCTGGAAATCAAACAGGGTTTGGGCTAGCTGCTTGAAACTTAACACACTCCATCAATTTTCAGTGAACATAATCTGGTGTTTGCCATGGAAGTAGCCCTAAGATGAAGTAGAAAGTAACAGTTTTATCTCTGGGTACTTTAGGAGCAAGCAGAATAACCATGAAATGAAAGAGCTTCAAATGGTTTTGGTTGGATAAATTTGATACTCTACAAGATTCATCCCCAAGTTTCGGCCTTCAAGGTTGAATATTTCAGTGTCAGGAACAGTTTGAATTTTTAGGTTTCACTTCATTAAGGCCTATAGGTGTGAATGCAATGGAGCTGGAAATCAAACAGTGTTGGTGCTAACTGCATGAATCTTCACACACTCAATCAGCTCTCTGTGGGCATTCTTTCATTTTTATTTGTGAAAGTACCTTAAGCTGAAGCATGAAAAACAATTTATCCATGAGCACATTAAGAAAAAAACAGGGAAATATGAATGTATTAAAATACCTCCCTCAATTTTTCATCAAATTTCTTTGATACTGCCCAAGATTCATCTGTTAAGTTGTGCCACTAGGCTCCCCAAGTTTGGGACTTCTATGATCATAGGTACTCTAAACAGGTTAGAATTAGGTTAGGGTTGGGTTAGATCTAGTGTTAGAGTTAGAGTGTTTTTTTTTTTTTTTGAGTTATTTTTTGAGTTAGAGTGTTTTGTTCAAATTCATTTGATACTTGACATAATTCATCTTTTACCTAGCCTTACTATTTTCCCCAGGCTTGGGCCTTATCCCTTCAATGGTTTGCTGTCAGGAACAGTTTGTATTTTAAGGTTTCCTTCATTTTGTCCTATACAGGTAAATGGAAATGGAACTTGAAATCAAACAGAATTGGTGCTCACTGCTTAAAACTGCACACAGTCAATCAGTCTATGTGGGCACTCTGGTTTCTTCCTTGTGAAAGTTTCCCAAAGCTGAAGCATGCAAAAATATCTTTATACAAAAGTACTGTTGGAGACAACAGGGAAATATACATGTACTGAACTACCTCCCCAAATTATTTGGTCAGATTTATTTGATACTGGACAATATTCATCTGTTAACTTGTCCCACTAGGCTCCCTTAATTTGGGACTTCTATGATAAAAGGTTCTCTGAACATATTAGGGTTAGTTTATGGTTAGGGTAGGGCTAGATTTAAACCTAGTGTTAGGGTTAGAGTCAGTTTTTTTCATGTATCTTTGATACTGGGCAGGATTCATCTTTTTCCTATCCTAACAATGTTCCCTGGTTTGGGCCTTCTCGGTTCAATGGTTCGCTGTCAGGAACAGTTTGTATTTTAAGGTTTTACTTTTTTTTGAAGTATTTTTTGAGGAGAAATGGAGCACAAATTCAAACAGGGTTGGTGTTAGCTGCTTGAAACTGCACACACTCAATCAGTTCTCTGTAGGCACTCTCTGGTTTGTTTCTTGTGAATGTTGCCCTCAGCTGAAACATGCACAGCCACTTTATCCCAGAGCACTTTTGGAGAAATAAAGGAAATATGCATGTACTGAAACACTTCCCCCAATTATTTGCTCAGATTTCTTTGATTCTGTGCTGAATTCATCTGTTAGCTTGCCCCACTAGGCTCCCTTATTTTGTGACTTCTATGATCAAAGGTTCTCTAAACAGGCTAGTGTGAGCTGTAGGGTTAGGATTAAGGATAGATCTAGTGTTAGGTTTACAGTAGTTTTGTTCACATTTCTTTGATACTAGGCAATATTTATCTTTTATCTAGCCTTAGGATGTTCCCCAGGTTTGGGCCTTATACGTTCACTGGTTTGCTGTCAGTATTTCAGTTTTTATTTTAAGGTTTCACTTCATTTTGATCTCTACGGTTAAATGGAAATGGAGCTGGAAATCAAACAGGGTTTTTGCTAGCTGCATGAAACTTCAAATACTCAATCAATTCTCTGTGAGGACGCTCGGATTTTTTTCCTTCTGAAAGTACCCAAAGATGAAGCATTCAAAAAGAACACTATGAAAGAGCATTTTAGGAGTGAACAGAAAAATATTCATGTACTGAACTACCTCCCCCAATCATTTGGTCAGATTTCGTTGATATTGGGCAGGATTTATCTGTTAGCTTGCCCAGCTAGCCTCCTCAACTTTGAGACTTCTATGGTCAAAGTTAATCTAAACAGGTTAGGTTAGAGTTAGGTCTATTGTTAGTGTTAGAGTTTGCCTTGTTCAAATTTCTTTCATACTGAGCAGGATATATTTTTACCTAGCCTTACTGTGTTCCCCAGGTTTCGGCCCTCTCAATTCAATTCTTTGCTGACAGGAACAATTTGTATTTTATGGATTCACTTCATTTTTACTTACCTGGGTAAATGGACTTGAAGCTGGAAATCAAACAAGGTTGGTGCTAACTGCTTGAGACTTCACACTCTCAATCAGTCCTCTTTGGGCACTCTCTGGTTTGTTCCTTTTGAAATTAGTAATAAGCTGAAGCATGCAATACAAATTTATCTGAGAACCCTTTAGGAAAAAACAGGGAAATATGCATGTCCTGAAATAGCTCCCCCAATTACTTTGTCAGATTTTTTTGAAACTGCCCATGATTAATTTCTAAGCTTGCCCCACTAGACTCCCCAATTTCAAAACTTCTATGATCAAAGGTTTTCTAAACAGATTAGGTTCAGTGTTAGACATAGTGTTAGGACTAGGTATAGACCTGGTGTTAGGGTTAGAGTTTTTTTTTTTTTTTAATTCTATGAAACTGGGCAGGATTCACATTTTTTTCCTATTTTTACTATACCCCAAATGTTTGGGCCTCCTATATAAAAGGGTTTTCTCTCATGAACAGTTTCAATTTTCATGTTTCTCTTCTTTTTGCCCTATAGGGGTGAATTGAAATGAAGCTGGAAATCAAACAGGGTTTGTGCTAGCTGCTTGAATCTTCACACACTCAATCAGTTCTCAGTGAGAATTTTCTGGTTTGTTTCCTGTGAAGTATTCCTAAGCTTAATTAGAAAGAAACAACTTTATCTCTGAGTGCTTTAGGAGCAAGCAAAATATACATGTACTGAAAGAGCTTCGAATTTTTTTGGGACAGATTACTTTGATACTGTAAAGGATTCATCTTTGACCAACATCAGTAGGCTTCCCAAGTTTGAGCCTTGAAGGTTCAATGGTTCAGTGTCAGGAACATATTGAATTTTTAGTTTTCACTACATTATAGGCTATAGGTGTGAATGGAAATGGAGGTGGAAATCAAACAGGGTACGTGCTAGCTGCATAAAACTTCACACACTCAATCACTTCGGTGTGGGCATTCTCTGGTTTGTTCCTTGTGAAAGCACCTTAAGCTGAAGCATGAAAAACAATTTATCAAAGAGCACTTTAGGAGAAAGCAGGGGAAAAAGGCATGTACTGAAACACCTTCCCCAATTATTGGTCAGAATTTTTGATACTACACAGGATTCATCTGTTACGTTGCCCTACTAGGCACTCCAAGTTTTTTACTTTTATGATCAAACTCTATAAACAAGAAAGGTTTAGTTTTATGGTTAGGGTTAGGGCTAGGGTTAGAACTAGAACTAATGTTTGGGTTAGAGTTAGTTTTGTTCAAATTTATTTGAATTCATCTTTTACCTACCATTACCAAGTTTCCCAGGTTGGGCCTTCTCAGTTCATGGTTCACGTCATTAACAGTTTGTGTTTTAAGGTTTCACTTCTATGAGTTAGGTTTAGGTTTAGAGATACGGCTCGTTTTTTTGGGGGGCGGGTAGGGCTAGGGTTAGAACTAAATTTTGAATTAGTGTTAGGGTTAGGGATAGTGTTAGGGTGAGGTTTAATTTTAGAGTTAGGGTTAGATTTAGGTTTAGGGTTAGATCCAGAGTTAGGATCAGGGCTAGGGTTAGTGTTACAGTAAGGGATAGGGTTAGAACTAGGGAAATGGCTAGGACGAGAGTTAGATTTAAATTTATGACTAGGCTTAGGTTTAGGCTTCAGGTTAAAGCTAAATTATGGAAAGGATTAGGGCTAGGATTAGTGTTAGGGATAGGCCTAGGGATAGGGCTATGTTTAGGATTAGCATTCTGGTTAGGATTAAGTTTAGGGGAATGGGTTGCGTTATACCTAGCTTTAGGGCTAGTGTGAGGGTTAGAATTAGGATTGGGGCTAGTGTTAGTGTTTAGGTTAGGATTAAGTCTAGGCTTAGGGCTAGGGTTTCTGTTAGGTTCAGGGCTAGAACTAAGACTAAGGCTAATGTCATGTCTAGAGTTTTGATTAAAGATAGATTTAGGGTTAGGTTATTACTAGGTCTAGTGTCAGAGCTATGTTTAGGGTAAGGGTCAGTTTCAGAGTTAGGGGTATTATTAGGGCCATAGCCAGGGTTAGCATTAGGTTTTGGTCAAAGTTTAGGTTTAGGGCTTCAATTAGTGTTAGGTTTAATCTTAGGTTTAGGGTAATGGATAGGGTTAGGTTTAGGTGTCAGTTAAGGTTTAAGATAATGGATGGGTTAGGTTTAGCAATAGGGTTAAGGTTAGCATTAGGTTAGGATTTTGCTTAGTATAATGGATAGATTTAGAACTAGGGTTAGGGCTATGTTATTGCTTGGATTAAGTCTAAAATTAGAGTTATGTTTAGGAATAGGCCTAGGTTTGGTTTATGCTAAGTGTTAAGTTTAGGGCTAGTGTTATGGTTAGGTTAAGGTAAGGGTTAGTGTTTGAGCTAGGGTAATGACTAGGGTGAGGTTTAGGTTTACGTTTAGTTCTAGGGATATGTTTATGGTTAGGCTTTTGTTTAGGGTTCGGGTTATAGCTAGAGATTTCATTACAGTTAGGGTTAGGTTTAGTGTAATATATAATGTTAGATTTAAGGTTATAGTTAGTTTTAGGGTATGGATTTGGACTAGTATTAGGATTAGGTTTAGTGTAAGGCTTAATGTTTCAGGTATGGATAGGGCTATTGTGAGGTTTAGGTTTATGGTTAGGTCTTGGGATACATTTATGTTTAGGGTTAAGTTTAGTGTTAGTGATAGGTTTACAATTAGGGTTAGGGTTAGGGTTAGGATAATTGACAGGGTGAGAACTAAAGTTCGAGGTAGGATTAAGGTTAGGATAAGAGCTATGGTTAGGATTATGGTTTAGGATATGGCTAGTGTAATGCTTAGGTTAAGGGATTGGCTTTGAGGTACAGTTAGGTCTAAGGTAAGGGTTAGTGTTAGGGCTAGGTTTAGGTTTTGGGTTATACTTAGGTCTAAATTTAGGCCTAAGTTTATGGCTAGGTTTTGTGTTAGGTTTAGGGATAGTGTTAGGACTATCGTTAGGGATAGGGCTACTGTTAGGGTTAAGATTAGGGTTAAAATAGGGTAAGGGCTTCGCTATGTTTAGGGCTAATATTAGTTTTAGGGTTATGGCTAGGTCTAGTGTTAGGACTAGGGTTTGGGTTAGGGCAGGTTTAGAGACAGGTTAATGTTAGGCTCAGGGTCAGTGTTCCATATAGGGTTAGGGTTAGTTTTAGAGCCAGAATTAGGACTAGTTTTAGGTCAATGGGTAGGGTATGTGTTTAGTTTAAGATAAGGGTAATTGTTAGGGCTAGAGCTAGAATTTTGTTTAGGTTTAGGGCTAGAATTATAGCTATATTTTGGATTAGTTTTGGGTCAGATCTTGGTTAGTGTTAGGTATATGTATAGAATAACTGGTAGGGATAGTGTTAGGGTTTGGTTTAGAGTTAGGGTCAGGTTTAGATCTAGGGTTACTGTTAGGATCAGAATAAGGGTCAGGGTTAGAGTTAGAACTAGAATGAGGGCTAGGGTTAGGAATAGTAATACTGTTAGTGTTTAAGTTAGGCTAAGGATTAGGGTTAGGACTGGGTTAGCATTTGTTTTAGGGTTTGGATAGGGTAAGGGATAGGGTAAGAGCTAGGGTTAGGTTTATCCTTTGGTCTAGCGTTAGCGTTAAGATTAGGGTTTAAGCTAGGGTTAGGACTAGAATTAGGGTTAGGACTAGGGTTATGACAATGACTAATGTTCAAAAAAGGGTTACAATTAGGGCTAGTTTTAAGGTTAGGTTTAATGCTAGATCTGGTGTTAGGGATAATTTAAGATTAGGGTGATGTGTAGAGCTAGGATTAGTTTTAGGATCAGTATCAGGGTCAGGGTTATTTTTATAGTTAGGGTTAAGGCTAGGTGTAGGTTTATGTTTTGGTTTAGGTTAAGGATTAGGGTTAGGGGTATGGCTTGGTTTTGTTTTAAGGCTAGGGCTAGGGGTAAGGCAAGTTTTAGAATTAACATTATTGTTAGGGCTAGTGTTAGGTTTTGGTTTAGGATTATGGTTATGGTTAAGTTCAGAGTTAGGTTTAAATTTAGAGTTAGGTTTAGATCCAGGGTTGGGCTAGGGCTAAGGATAAAACTAGGGATAGGCCTAGGGCAAGAGTTAGAGTGAGTCTTAAGGCTAGGTTTAGGGTTAGGTTAGGACTAAATTAGGGTTAGTGCTAGGTTTAGTGTTAGGGTTAGGCTTAGGGTTAAGGCAAGGGTTATGGTTAGGTTTAAGATTGTGGTTAGGTTTAGGGTTACGGTTAGGTTTAGGGTAAGGGATGGGGTTATAGCTAGGTTTAGGACTAGGATGAAGGTTATAATTTGGGTTAAACCTCGGGTTATGGTTTGGGTTAGAATTAAGGCTAGGTTTAGGGCTAGGATTAGGCCTAGGGCTAATTTTAGGTCAAGCTTTAAAGTTAAAGATAGTTTAGGGTTAGGTTAGATGTAGTGTAAGGGTTAGGTTTAGGGTTAGGGTAAGGTTTAGAACTAAGGGTATTGTTTGGGTCAGGGTCGTGATTAGTGTTTGCGATAGGTTAAGTTTTAAATGTAGGGCTCAAATTAGAATAGGTTTAGGATTAGGGTAATGATATAGTTAATTTTAGGTTTCAAGTTAGGTTTATGGTAATGGATAGGGTTAGGATTAGGGATATGGTGAGGTTTAGGTCTAGGGTTAGCATTAGGGTTAGGATAATGTTTAGGGTAATGGATAGGGTTAGAGCTAGGGTTAGAGTAAGGTTTTTATTATTATTAGTGCTAGGTTTATGGTTATGGTTAGGGTTATGGTTAAATCTCGGTTTAGGTCTCAGATTAGGCTAGGTTTTGGGTTAAGTTAGGGCTAGGTTTAGGGTTATGATTAATGTAAGTACTAGGGTTACAATTATGGCTAGTTTTAGGGTTAGCGTTATTGTTAGGTCTAGGAATAGTGTTATGCTTAGGGTTATGTTTAGTGTGATGTTTAAAGCTAGGCTTAATGTTAGCATCAGAATAAGGCTTAGGGTTAGATTTAGGGTTCTGCTTAAAACTAGAATTAGGGCTTGGGTTATTGCAAGGTGTAGGGTTAGGTTTTGGTTTAGGTTAAGGTTTAGGTTTAGGGCTATGGCTCGGTTTTGTATTAGGGCTAGGGCTAGAGTTAGGGCTAGATTTAGGAGTAGCATTAGGGTTAGTGTTAGGGTTAGTGTTAGGTTTATGCTTAGGGTTTGCATTAGCATTTGATTTAGAGTTAAAGTTAGATTTAGGGTTAGGCCTAGGGCTAAGGAAATGGCTAGGTTTAGTCTTAGGGTTAGGGCTTGGTTTAGAGTTCCAAGAAGGAATAGGTTTAGAAATAGTTTTAGGGCTAGGGAGAGAGTTAGATTAGTTTTAGGGCTAGGGTTATGGTTATGGTTAGGGATAGGGCTAAATTAGGACTAAGATTAGGGATAGGGTTGGTTTTAAGTTAGGCCTTGGTTTAAGGTTAGGGTTATGATTTAGGCTATCTTTAGTGCTAATATGGTCTAGGGTTTGTGTTCATGTTAGGGCTAGGATTATATCTAGGGCTAATGTCAGATCTAGGTTTATGGTTATGGATAGTTTTAGGGTAAAGTTTTGGCTAGGTATAATGTAAGGATTAGGTTTAGGGTAAGGATTAGGTGTGAGCTAGGAAAATTATTAGGGTAATTGTCATAGTTGGGGTTTATTTTAGGTTTGAGTTTAGTGTTAGGGCTCAAATTAGCATTAGGGTTATAGTTAGAGTAATGATAGGGTTAGATTTTGGGTTCAGTTTAGGCTTAGGGTAATTGATATACAGTTGGGGTTAATGATAGGTTTAGGGTTAGGCCTAGGGTTACCATTAGGGAAAGGGTTATGATTAGGGTTTAAGTTAAGGTTAGGGCTAGGGTTATGGTTAGGATTAGGTCTTAAGATAGGGTTAGGCCTAGCATTAGCATTAGGATTTGTATTATAATTAGGGTAATGGTTACAGTTAGAGATAAGTTTATAGCTAGACTTATGGTTAGGCTTAGGTCTTGAGTTAGTGCTAATGTATGTGTTAGAACTAGGGTTAGGTTTAGTGTTATGTTTAGTGCAAGAGTTAGGTTCTGAGCTATGATTAGGTTTAGAGCAAGGGTTAAATTCAGGGTTATGTTTAGGGATAGCATTAGGTTAGGCTTAGGGTTAGGGTTAGGGTTAGGGGAATGTTTATAATTAAGTTTAGGTTTAGGGTTAGGGTAATAAATACACTAAGATGTAGGTTTAGGCTTAGGGAAAGGGCTAAATTTAACTTTAGGGTTAGGGTTAGGTCTATGTTAGGTTTAGATTTATGGTAAGGGTTAAGGCTTGATTTATGCTTAGGGCTATAGCAAGTAAGAGTTTAGGGTTAGTTCTAGGGTTAGTTTTCTGATTAGGGTTAGAATTATGGTTAGGGTTAAGGCTAGGTTTACAATTAGGTTTAGGGTTAAGGTTAGCTTAATGGGTAAGTTTAGAGCTAAGGTTAGGGCTTCTATCAAGGTTAGGTTTAAGACTAGGTTAAGGGTTAGATTCAGGGATAGTTCTAGGTTTATGTTTATAGTAAGGGTTAGGTTTTGAGCTAGGGTTAAGACTAAGGCAAGTTTTAGGTTTGTGTTAGGGCTAGTTTTAGGATTAGGGTTATATAAGGGAGAGGTTAAGGCCTAGGATTAGCTCTAGGTTTTTTGTTAGGTTTAGGCATAGAGTTAAAGTTGAGGGTAATGTAGGAGCTAGGATTATGATTAGGGTTAGTTTTAGGGTTAGGGTTATGCCAAGATATAGTGTTAAATTTAGATTTTCAGTTAGGTCAGGTCAAAATTAGGTTTACTGTTAAAGATAGAGTCAGTGTTTGGGTTAGAGTTCAAGTTAGGGTTACAGCCAGAATTAGGAATAGGTTTAGGTCTCGGGATAGGGTTAGTGTTTGTGTTAAGATAAAAGTTATTGTTAGGCCTAGGATTAGGTTTTTGTTTAGGTCTAGGGCTAGAGATAAGGCTAGATTTAGCATTAGGTTTAGGTCCAGGGCTAGTGTTAGGTTTTAGTCTAGAGTTAGGATCAGGTTTAGAACAAGGATTTGTGTTAGTGTCAGGATAAATGTCAGGGTTAGCGTTCAGGTTTGGGATTGGATTAGAGCTAGAATAAGAGCTAAAGTCAGGACTATTAATAATGATAGGATTTAGGTTAGCCTTAGGGTTAGGCATAGGTCTAGGGCTACAATTAGTGTTAGGGTTATTCATTGGGTAAAGGGATAGCCTTAGATTTAGGGCTAGGGCTAGATTTTAGGTTTAGGGTTAAACCTAGGTTTAGGGCTCAGATTAGGGCTTGTTTTTGGGTTAGGATAGGGATAATGATAGGGCAATGGCTAATGTAAGAACTAGGGTTACAATAAGGGTTAGTTTTGGCATTCGGGTTAGTGGTAGGTCTAGTGTTAGGGTTAGAGTTTATGGTTAGGATGATATTTAGAGCTAGGCTTGGTGTGAAGGTATGAGTCAGGTTCAGGGTTAGGGTTAGGACTCAAATTAAGAATAGGTTTACCTTTAGTTTTTAGTTTAAGTTTCGAAGGGTGTTAAGAGCTAGGGTGAGTGTTAGGATATGAGTCAAGGTAAGGGTTATATTTAAGGTTAGGTTTAGGATTTGAATTAAGGCTATGATTAGGTCTAGCTGTAGTGTTAGGGTTTGGTGTAAGTTAAGGTTTATGGTTAGGGCTATTGCTCAGTTTGTTTTACTGCTAGGGTTAGGGGTAGGTCTAGTTTTATAATTAGCAATAGGGTTAGGGCTAGTTTTAGTGTTAGGCTTTGGCTTAGGGTTAGGGTTATATTTCGAGTTAGTTTTAGATCTAGGGTTATGGCTAGGACTAAGGATATGGCAAGGGTTAGGCCTAGGGTTAGGGTTATGGTAATGGATAGGCTTAGATCTAGGGATAAGGAAAGTGTGAGGGTTAGAGTTAGTCTTAGATCTAGGGTTAGGTTAGGTTTAGGTATAAGTTAGCGGTATGGCCAGTGTTAGGGTTTGCTCTAGGTTGAGGGTCAGTTTTAGACCTAGGGTTTGTATTAGGGTCAGAATAAGGGTCAGGGTTAGTGTAACGGTTTTTGATTGGATTAGAGCTAGAATGAGGGTTTGGGTCAGGACTATTAATGGGGTTCAGAATTTGATTAGCCTAAGGATTAGGGATAGATCTAGGTTTACCATTAGGGTTATGGTTTCACTTAGGGTGAGTGAGAGAGTTAGAGCTAAGTTTAGGGCTAGAGTTAAGGTAGGGTTAGGGTTAAAGTTAGGTTTAGTGTTCGGATTAAGGCCAGTTTTGTGTTAGGGTTAGGGCAATCACTAATATAAGAACTAGGGTTGCAACTAGGGTTATTTTTAGGGTTAGGGTTGGGGTAGTTTTAGTATTAGAGTTAAGTTTAACGTTAGGGTGATATTAGATCTAGGGTTAGTTTTAGGATATGATTCAGGGTCAGGGTTAGTGTTAGGACTCACATAAGTTTTAGGTTACTGTTAAGTTTTGGTTTAAGTTTAGGATGGTGTTTCAAGCTAGGGTGAGTTTAGCATATGAGTCAGTGTCAGGTGTACTTTTAAGGTTAGGGATAGGACTCAAATTAAGGCTATGGTTAAGTCGAGGTGTAGTGTTAGGGTTTGGTTTAAGTTAAGTTTAAGGTTAGGGCTCTTGCTCGGTTTTGTTTTACTGCTAGTGGTAGGGTTAGGGCTAGTTTTACTATTAGCATTAGGATTAGGTTTAGTGGTTGCGTGAGTCTTAGTGTTAGGGTTAGGGCTAGGACTAAGGATTGTGCAAGGTTTATGGCTAGGGTTAGGGTTATGGTAAGGGCTAGGAGTAGAATTAGTGATAATGCTAGTGTGAGAATTATTGTTAGTCTTATGGCTAAGGTTACAGTTAGGGTTAGGTATAGGACTAAATTAGGGCTAGGATTAGGTCTATGGTTAGTGTTCAGTTTAAGCATAGAATTAGGGCTAGATTTAGGATTTAGTTTAGGGTAAGGATGGTGTTATGCTAGTTTTAGAGGTCGGGTGATGTTTAGAATAAGGGTTAGGATTAGGGTTATGATTAATGCTAGGTTTAGGGCTAGGATGAGGACTATGTTTTGTTTTAGGTTTTGGGATAGTATTAAGAGTATGGCTAATTTCAAGTCGAGAATTTTGTTTAAAGATAGTTTTAAGGTTAGGATTATGGGTATATCTAGTGTAATGTTTAGGTTCAGGGTTAGGGTCAGGTTTAGGGCTAAGGGTATTATTAAGGTGAAGGTATCGGTTAGGGTTTGGAATAGGTTAAGGCTTAAATTTAGGGATTGAATTAACATTAGGGTAAGTGTTTGGGTAATGATAGATTTAGAATTAGGGTTCATGTTAGGTTTAGGGAAATGGATAGGGATAGCATTAGAGATAGGGTTAGGTTTAGGTCTAGGGTTAGCATTAAGGTTAGGGTTATTGTCATGGTAATGTATAGGATTAGGGCTAGGGTTATGGTTATGATTAGGGCTAGGGCTAGTTTTAGGGTTAGAATTAGGGTTAAAGATCGGGTTAGTGCTCAGATTAGGGCTATGATTTTGGTTATGTTACTGCTAGAGTTAGGATTATGACTAATGTAAGTACAAGGGTTATGATTAGGGCTAATTTTAGGGTTAAGATTTGGGCTAGGTTTACTGTTAGGGTAAGTGTTAGGATTAGGGTGATGTTCAGAGCTAGGTTTAGTGTTAGTGTCAGAGTTAGTGTCAGGGTTAGTTTTAGGGTTCAGTTTAAAACTCAAATTAGTGCTAGGTTTATGGGTAGGTGTATGTTTAGGGTTTGGTTTTGTTTAAGGGTTAGGGATGGAGTTTATGACTTGGTTTTGTTTTAGGGCTAGGGCTAGGATTAGGGCTAGTTTTAGGATTAGTGTTAGGGTTAGGTCTAGTGTTAGGGTTAGGCTTAGGCTTCAGGTCAGGGTTACAATTAGAGATAAATTATGATCTAAGGTTAGTGCTTGGGCTATGGATAGGGCAAGGGTTAGGACTAAGTTTAAGGCTATGGTTAGAGTTACGTTAAGGGATAGGGCTAGAACTAGTGCTAGGGCTAGTGTGAGAGTTAAATTTATTTTTAGGTCTAGGGTTATGGTTAGGGTTAAAGATAGGATAAAATTATTGCTAAGATTAGGGCTAGGGTTAGTATTGGGGTTAGAGCTAGGTTTAGGGTTAGGGTTAGGATTAATCTAGGTTTAGGGCTAAGATTAGGGCTTTTTTTCTTTTTTGTTAGGATTAGGGCTAGGATTAGGTTTAGTGCTAATGTGAGGTGTGGGGTTACGGTTGAGGAAAGGACAGTTTTAGGATTAGGTTTTTGGCTTGATCTAGTTTAAGGGTTAGGTTTAGGGTTAAGTGTCATGTTTAGAGCTAGGGGAATTATTAGGGTAAAGATCAGGTTAGAGTTTGGTTGAGGTTAGGGTTTAGACTTAGGGCTCAAATAAGCATTAGGGTCAGGGTTAGGGTAATTATAGGTTTTTGTTTAGTGTTCATGTTAGGTTTATGGTAATTGATAGGATTAAGTTTAGCAATAGGGTTTGTGTTAGGCCTAGGGTTAGCATTGGGGTAAGGGTAATGGTTAGGATAATGGATAGGGTTAGAGCTAAGGTTAGGGCTAGGTTTGTGGTCAGGAATAATTCTTGAGTTAGGGTTAGGGTTATGGTTAGAACTAGAGTTAGTGGTAGGGTTATGTTTAGCATAAGGGTTAGGATTTGACCTAGGGTTAGGGCTAGGTCGAGGGTTAGGTTTAGAGTTAGGTCTAGTGATAAGATTAGAGTATGGTTATGGTTAGGATTGGATTAGGGCTAGCATCATCATTAGGGGTAGGGTTAGGGTTAGAGTAATGGATATGTTTAGATGTAGGCATAGGATTATGGTTAGTGTTAGATTGAGGATTAGGGTTAGGATTAGGGCTATGGTTATGTTTAGGTTTATGGTAAGTGTTAGGCTTTGAGCTAGAGTTAAGTCTATGACAAGTGTGAGGTTTAGGGTTAGGTTTAGGGTTAGTTATCTTGTTAGGTTTAGGGTTAGGGTTAGGCCTCAGGTTATCAATATGTTCAGTTTTAGTTATAGGGTAAAGATTAGATTTAGAGCAAGGTTGAGGGCTCGGGTTAAGTTTAGACTTAGGGCTAGTGTTAGGGGTGTATTTAGGGATACTTGTAGGTTTATGTTTAGGAAAAGGGTTTGGCTTTGAGCTAGCGTTAGGACTAATCAAGTGTTAGTTTAAGGTTAGAGTTAGGGTTATGCTTAGGCCTAGGATTAGATCTAGGTTTTGGGTTAGGTTTAGGCCTAGGGTTAGGGCTGTGGGTAATGTAAGAACTAGGGTTATGATTAGGGCTAGCTTGAGGGTTAGAATCTTGGCTATGTCTAGTGTTAGGTTTAGATTTTTGGTTACGTTCAGGTTTACAGGTAGGTTTACTCTTAAAGGCAGGGTCATTGTTTGGGTTCAGTTAAGAGTTAGGGTTACAGCCACAATTATCTAGGTTTAGTTCTAGGGGTAGGGTTAGTGTTTGTGCTAGTTTAAGGGTTACTTTAAAGGCTAGGTATAGGATTTTTTTTAGGTCTAGGGCTAGAGGTAAGGCAAGATTTAGGATTTGGTTTAGATCTAGGGCTAGTGTTATGGTTTGGTCTAGGGTTAGGGCAAGGTTTAGATCTAGGGTTAGTGTTAGGGTGAAAATAATGGTCAGGGTTAACATTAAGGTTTGGAATAGGGTTAGAGCTAGAGTGAGGGTAGGGTTCTGACTATTAATAGTGTTAGGGCTTTGGTTAGCTTAAAGATTAGTGATAGGTCTAGGGTTACCATTAGGGTTAGGGTTTCACTTTGGGTAAGGGATAGGCTTAGAGCTAGGTTTAGGGCTAGATTTAGGGTTAGGCTTATGGTTAAATCTTGGTTTGGGGCTCAAATTAGGGCTTATTTTTGTGTTAGGGTTAGGGCTAATGTTATGGCAATGAATAATATAAGAACTAGGTTACAATTAGGGTTAGTGGTAGAGGTATGTCTAGTGTTAGGGTTAGGTTTAATGTTAGGGTGGTATTTATAGCTAGGTTAGTATTAGGATATAATTCAGAGAAAGTGTTAGTTTTTAGGGTGGGACTCAAATAAGGGCTAGGATTACTTTTAGGTTTCAGTTTAATGTGAGGGTGGTCTTTAGAGCTAGGGTGACTGTTAGGATATGAGTCAGCGTCAGGGTTAGATTTAAGGTTAGGGTTATAACTCGAATTAAGGCTAGGGTTACTGTTAGGGTTCAGTTTAAATTTAGAGTGGTGTTTAGACCTAGGGTGAGTTTTAGGATATGATTCGGGGTCAGGGTTAGTTTAAGGCTATGGTTAGGACTTGAATTAAGGCTAGGGTTAGATCTAAGTGTAGTGTTAGGATTTGGTTTAAGTTAAGGTTCAAGATTAGGACTTTTGCTCAGTTTTTTTTGTTTTTGTTGAGAAAGAGAGAGAGAGAGAGAGAGAGAGAGAGAGAGAGAGAGAGAGAATTTTTTAATTCTTTTCATTTTTTAATTTTTTTTTTTTTTAGTTTTTGGTAGACACTACATCTTTTTTTGAATTATATTTTTATTGTTGCTGAGGATCGAACCCAGCACTCTGTGCATGCCAGGCGAATGTGCTACCGCTTGAGCCACATCCTCAGC